>NC_049259.1:9269983-9578033 GCF_011100685.1 Canis lupus familiaris | reverse complement strand
AGAGAGGGTCCCCAAATCACCTGTCTCCACCAAATTACCTAGGAAACCTTCAAATTATCCTGAAAATCTATCAATTCGGCCTGAGATTTAAAGAGAGACCAGCTGGAACGCTACAGTGAGAAGAGTTCGCGCTTCTATCAAGGTAGGAAGACGGGGAAAAGAAATAAAGACACAAAAGGCATCCAAGGGGGAGGGCCCCGCGAGGAGCCGGGCTGGGGCCGGGGCGAGTGTCCCCAGGACAGGAGAGCCGTCCCGGAGGAGCAGGAGTGCACCGACCTCCCGGCGGAAAGGGGTCGCGGGGAGGTGGAGCAGGACCAGGAGGCGAGGATGCCCTCGGGCTCCTGGGGACAGTAACAGACACCTGCGCCGGGGGAGTGGCCGAGCTCCCTAAGGGCTGCAGCGCGCACGGCGGGACCCGGCGGGACCCGAGCACGCTGAAGGGGTCGGCGGGGCTCGCGGAGGGGCTGGGGCCCCGGGAGCAGCTCGGAGGGGCTCGGGCAGAGGAAGAGGCTCCGTGCGGAGGGGCCTGCGCGGTTCCGGAGCAGCTGGAGGGGCTGGGCGCGGTCCGCGGAGGGGCTGCGGGGCGGGAGCGCGAATCCACCAGCGCAGGCCCCGGAGCACAGGGCGCCGGGACACAGCCCAGGATCCGCCTCCCCCGGGACAGGCAGAGGCCGGGAGGGCCCAGGACAGCGAGGACGCTCCTGCCCCAGCTGAGCAGATCAGCGGCCCCGCCCGGAGCCTCCAGGCCTGCAGACGAGAGCTCCGGAGTTACTGCAGGAGCTGAATCCAGGTTTCAGAGCTGCCCCGCCACTGGGGCTGTTCTCTGCGCCTCACGGGGAAACACCCCCACTGAGCCCTGCACCAGGCAGGGGCAGAGAGCTCCCCCAACTGCTAACACTGAAAACGCAAAAACAGGCCCTCCCCCAGAAAACCAGCTAGACGGACAACTTCCAGGAGGAAGCCAAGGGACTTAAAGTACACAGAATCAGAAGATACTCCCCGGGGTTCTTTTGTTTGTTTGTTTGTTTGTTTGTTTTGCTTTTTAATTTGTTTCCTTCACCCACCCCCTTTTTTCCTCTTCTTTCTTCTCTTTTCTTCTTTTTTTTTTGTTTTTGTTTTTTTTCTTCTTTTTCTTTTTTCTTTCCTTCTTTCTTCCTCTCTTTTTCTTCTTTTCCCAATACAACTTGCTTTTGGCCACTCTGCACTGAACAAAATGAATAGAAGGAAAACCTCACCTCAAAAGAAAGAATCAGAAATAGTCCTCTCTCCCACAGAGTTACAAAATCTGGATTACAATTCAATGTCAGAAGCAGCCAATTAGAAGCACTATTATACAGTACTGGTGGCTCTAGAAAAAAGCATAAAGGACTCAAGAGGACTTCATGACTGCAGAATTTAGAGCTAATCAGGCAAAATTAAAAACAATTGAATGAGATGCAATCCAAACTAGAAGTCCTAACGACGAGGGCTAACGAGGTGGAAGAACGAGTGAGTGACATAGAAGACAAGTTGATAGCAAAGGGGAAACGAGGAAAAAACAAACAATTAAAAGAGCATGAGATAGATTAAGGGAAATAAATGACAGCTGAGAAGAAAAACTAAGTGTAGTTGGGTTCCCGAAGGGCGCGAAAGGGACAAGAGGGCCAGTATATGTATTTGAACAAATCTAGCTGAAAACTTTCCTAATCTGGGAAGAGACAGGCATTCAGATCCAGGAAATAGAGAGATCCCCCCCTAAATCAATAAAACACGTGTCAACACCTCAACATTTAATAGATAGCTTGCAAATTCAAAGATAAAGAGAAGATCCTTAAAGCAGAAGAGACAAGAAATCCCGGACTTTTATGGGGAGGAGTATTAGGGTAACAGCAGACCTCTCCACAGAGACCTGGCAGGCCAGAAAGGGTGGCAGGATATATTCAGGGTTCCTAAATGAGAAACATGCAACCAAGAATACTTTATCCAGCAAGGCTCTCATTCAAAATGGAAGGAGAGATAAAGAGCTTCCAAGATAGGCAGCAACTGAAAGAATATGTGACCTCCAAACCAGCTCTGAAGAAATTTTAGGGGGACTCTTAAAATTCCCCTTTAGAAGAGAGTTGTGGAAAATCCACAAAAACAAGGACTGAATAGATATCATGAACACTAAACTCATATCTCTCAATAGTAACTCTGAATGTGAACGGGCTTAATGACCCCATCAAAAGGCGCAGGGTTCAGATGGATAAAAAAGCAGGACCCATCTATTTGCTGTCTACAAGAGAATCATTTTAGACAGAAGGACACCTACAGCCTGAAAATAAAAGGTTGGAGAACCGTTTACCATTGGAATGGTCCTCAAAAGAAAGCAGGGGTAGCCATCCTTATATCAGATAAACTAAAATTTACCCCAAAGACTGTAGTGAGAGATGAGAGGGACACTATATCATACTTAAAGGATCTATTCACAAGAGGACTTAACAATCCTCAATATATATGCCCCGAATGTGGGAGCTGCCAAATATATAAATCAATTATTAACCAAAGTGAAGAAATACTTAGATAATAATACACTTAACTTGGTGACTTCAATCTAGCTCTTTCTATACTCGATAGGTCTTCTAAGCACAACATCTCCAAAGAACGAGAGCTTTAAATGATACAATGGACCAGATGGATTTCACAGATATCTACAGAACTTTACATCCAACTCAACTGAATACACATTCTTCTCAAGCGCACATGGAACTTTCTCCAGAATAGACCACATATTGGGTCACAAATCGGGTCTGAACCGATACCAAAAGATTGGGATTGTCCCTGCATATTCTCGGACATAATGCCTTGAAATTAGAACTAAATCACAACAAGAAGTTTGGAAGGACCTCAAACACGTGGAGGTTAAGGACCATCCTGCTAAAAGATAAAAGGGTCACACAGGAAATTAAGGAAGAATTAAAAAGATTCATGGAAACTAATGAGAATGAAGATACAACCGTTCAAAATCTTTGGGATGCAGCAAAAGCAGTCCTAAGGGGGAAATACATCGCAATACACGATCCATTCAAAAACTGGAAAAAACTCAAATACAAAAGCTAACCTTACACATAAAGGAGTAGAGAAAAAACAGCAAATAGATCCTACACCCAAGAGAAGAAGGGAGTTAATAAAGATTCGAGCAGAAACTCAACGAAATCGAGACCAGAAGAACTGTGGAACAGATCAACAGAACCCGGAGTTGGTTTTTGAAAGAATTAATAAGATAGATAAACCATTAGCCAGCCTTATTAAAAAGAAGAGAGAGAAGACTCAAATTAATAAAATCATGAATGAGAAAGGAGAGATCACTACCAACACCAAGGAATACAAACGATTTTAAAAAACATATTATGAACAGCTATACGCCAATAATTAGGCAATCTAGAAGAAATGGACGCATTCCTGGAAAGCCACAAACTACCAAAACTGGAACAGGAAGAAATAGAAAACCTGAACAGGCCAATAACCAGGGAGGAAATTGAAGCAGTCATCAAAAACCTCCCAAGATACAAGAGTCCAGGGCCAGATGGCTTCCCAGGGGAATTATCAAACGTTTAAAGAAGAAACATACCTATTCTCCTAAAGCTGTTTGGAAGAGAGAAAGAGATGGAGTACTTCCAAATTCGTTCTATGAGGCCAGCATCACCTTAATTCCAAAACCAGACAAAGACCCCACAAAGGAGAATTACAGACCAATATCCCTGATGAACATGGATGCAAAAATTCTCCACAAGATACTGGCCAATAGGATCCAACAGTCATTAGAAAATTATTCACCATGACCAAGTAGGATTTATCCCGGGACACAAGGCTGGTTCAAACCCGTAAAACAATCAATGTGATTCATCATATCACAAGAGAAAAACCAAGAACCATGATCCTTCATTAGATGCAGAGAAAGCATTTGACAAAATACAGCATCATTTCTGATCAAAACTCTTCAGAGTGTAGGGATAGAGGGAACATTCCTGACATCTTAAAAGCCATCTATGAAAAGCCCACAGCAAATATCATTCTCAATGGGGAAGCACGGGAGCCTTTCCCTAAGATCAGGAACAAGACAGGGAGTCCACTCTCACCACTGTGTCAACATAGTACTGGAAGTCCTAGCCTCAGCAATCAGACAACAAAAAGACATTAAGGCATTCAAATTGGCAAAGAAGAAGTCAAACTCTCCCTCTTCGCCGATGACATGATACTCTCATAGAAACCCAAAAGTCTCCACCCCAAGATTGCTAGACATCATACAGCAATTCAGTAGCGTGGCAGGATACAATCAATGCCCAGAAGTCAGTGGATTTCTATACCTAACAATGAGACTGAAGAAAGAGAAATTAAGGAGTCAATCCCATTTACAATTGCACCCAAAAGCATAAGATACCTAGGAATAAACCTAACCAAAGAGGTAAAGGATCTATACCCTCAAAACTATAGACACTTCTGAAAGAAATTGAGGAAGACACAAAGAGATGGAAAAATATTCCATGCTCATGGATTGGCAGAATTAATATTGTGAAAATGTCAATGTTACCCAGGGCAATGTACACAGTTTAAGCAATCCCTATCAAAATACCATGGACTTTTTCAGAGAGTTTTTTTTTTTTTTTTTTTTTAGAAATTTTTAGAGGGGTGTTAGAACTTATTTTTTTTTAGAATTTTTTTTAGAATAGTCTTCAGTTTTTAGTAGAGAGAGCCAGAGGAGGAGAGAGAGAGAAGAAGAATTTGGCGGAGGCGTTGGACACGAGGAGTGCGGACGCGGGGCTGGGAGACCCCCCCCTTCGCAACCCCCACCCCAGAGCACGCAGACCCCGCCCGCGAAGTACGGGTGGAGACATGTGTCGGTGGGGGATGCGTATTACAGCAGAAGGAGGGCCCGCGCTCTAGAGAGGGAAACAAGAGAGAGATCGGCGTGGAGCCGCATGGAGAACGCGAGGCCGGGGGAGAGGGGCGGGGGTGCGGGATGGGGGGGGGGGGGGCGCGGGGGGGTCGCGAGCCTCCTCATGGGAGAGAAGGGTGAGTGACAGCTCTTCGCCCCGCGGCTGCCGATGCGAGGGGATGCGAGAAAAGGTGGGAGTGTGTATTGGACGGGCGGGAGGAGCAATTGGTGCAGCCAGGGGTTGACGACGCAGGGTTGACGGGTGGGCACATCGAGCGGGCGGAGGGTTTAGCAGCCCGTAGGACCGCGGGCTCAGGGCTGGGGGGGCGAGAGATGAGACGGTTTGGTGAGTCCGGAACAGGGGAGCGTGTGCGCGCGTGGGGGGGGGACAGGGGGTGGGGGGGAGAGCGGTAGGTGAGATCGAGGGGGGGGAGAAGCCAGGGAGGCGAGAAAGGGGGGCGAGCAAAGAGAGGGCGCAGGAAGTAGCGAACCCGAGGGGGGTGCAAGCAGAGAGAGAGAATGAGACAGGAGAAACGAGAGAATGGACGAGAGTAGGGGCGGGCACGATTGGGCCGGGAGGGGGGGAAGGAGGGGGGGGGGAGCGAAGGGGCGGGCAGGGGCGGGTGGGGGGTGGGTGGGGGGAGGGGGAGCGGGGGGAGGGGGGAAAACTCCATCCCCTCACCCCCACAGTTCACTCACGATCCCTCAGCCTAACAACTTCTCATCCCTGCCCGGAGGGGCCCCAGAGAATGGGGCCTGTCAACGAGACGTAGAGGGCGCTTTGAGATTGCGTTGGGTGGCTCGGGAGGAAGATGGAGGGGTGAGAACAGGCGAAGGAGGCATATCGGGGAGCAGGGGGGGCTGAGAAGGGGGGGGGGGATTGGTGACAGAGCGCCTCCCACCCAATGACTCCCCGACAGCTGCAGGTAGCGGTGGGCGGTACCGCGAGCAGAGGAGAAGGACGCGGGCAACCCACCGGGGGAGAAGGGGGGAGGGCAGTAAGATGAGCAGGTGAGGATGCGGCGCGCGCTACGGTGCCGCGGGTTGGGGACGCCGGGGGGGAAGGCGAGGGGGGGGCTTGAGGAAAGGGGGGGCGGTGTGGGGGTACGGGGGGTGGAGGAGAGAAAGTGGGAGGGGGAGAGGATGCGGGGGATGAAGGGGGGGGGAGGAGGAGGGCAGGGGGGGGGGAGGAAAGGCGGGTGAGGGCGGGGGGGGGGGGGGAGGGGGAGGGGGAGAGGGGAGAGAGGAGGGGAGGTTTGGGGGAGAGGGGGGGGATAGGGGCGGGGGGGGGTAGTTTTTTTTTAGTTTCTTTAGTTAGAGAGAGGAGGGGAGAGTTCTTTTCTTAGTGATTTTTTATAGAGGAGAGAAGGAGAGAAGAGAGAGTTTTTTAAGTTTAGAAACAAATTATTTTAAGATTTGTGTGGAATCAGAAAAGACACCCGAATAGCCAGGGGAATTTTAAAAAGAAAGAAAACCATATCTGGGGGCATCACAATGCCAGATTTCAGGTTGTACTACAAAGTTGTGGTTCATCAAGACAGTGTGGTACTGGCACAAAAACAGACACATAGATCAGTGGAACAGAATAGAGAACCAGAAGTGGGCCCTGGACTTTATGGCCAACTATATTCGATAAAGAGAGGAAAGACGATCACATTGAAGAAAGACAGGTCTCTTCAATATGGTGCTGGGAAAATTGGACATCCACTTCAGAAGAATGAAACTAGACCACTCTCTTGCACCATACACAAAAAAGATAAACTCAAAATGGATGAAAGATCTAAATGTGAGACAAGATTCATCAAAATCCTAGAGAAAGAACACAGGCAACACCCTTTTTGAACTCGGCACAGTAACTTCTTGCAAGATACATCCACGAAGCAAAAGTTGTATGAAGGGATAAATACATTAATTATCTTGATCACTATGATCATTTCATAATGTACACATATATCAAAACTTCAAGTCATATACCTTAAATATATATATTTCTTAGTTGTCAATTTTATCTCAAGAAAGTTGAAAACAAAAAAGACTATAACACAGTAAATGAACTTAAAATTCCAAGGATAGTGATTCTAATCCAAACGTGAAAGAATAGGAGATTTTTAGGAGTCGAGATATTATTAAATTTAAGTGCTTGAAGGCAGAGTATAAAAAAATAGATATAAGTAGGCAAAAGTCTAAAATTGTTTCAAAACTTATAAATTGGGTTATTAACTATATTATACACTAGAGTGTATAGTTGTTGGTAACCCATAGAAAATACCTTAATTTTGGCCTATCTGAGTTGACTTTGTAGAACTTGTTTATCTTGATGTACAATATAATGTATAGTACTATTAGAGGCTATTTTCCATGTGGGTTTAAACAATCCGTTATATTCTAATAGATGGCACCTTTCCAGCAAGCATCTATGGAGTGCCTACTATTCTAATATGGGATGTTAGTAGCTGCAACATTCTGCTTTCATCAACCTGTTTCCCAGCCCCAAATATATGAAATTGATACTCAGAGCTTAGTAGGTGCTCCCTTCCATCCATCAACCTCACCCCAATGGTCACAGAAGATGGAAGAATTGTATGATACAAATATTCTCTATAATTGTACACATATTTTGAAAATTGTATGATAAAATTGTGTTAGTGTTACAGGGAGACTAAGAGCTTAAATCGGAATCACGTGCCACCCTTTCACATTGTGGGACACTAACCTAACTATTAATCTCTCTGTTATTCAAATTTCACATCTGTAAAATGGGGTTTTGTAGAACCTCTGTCAAGAGGTTGCATTGAAAATTAAAGATTTCTTTCTGTAAAGTACTTAACGGGCAGAAGGCAAAGGTGACAATGATGATGATTTTAATGAGGATGCCCATGGGGCAGCAGAAAAGGAAATTAGTAAAAGAGAGGCCAGAGTATCAAGATGAACCTTTGGCAGGGCACCTGGGTGGCTCAGGAGTTGAGTGTCTGCCTCCGGCTCAGGTCATGTTCCCAGGGTCCTAGGATGGAGTCCCACATTGGGCTCCCTGGAGGGAGCCTGCCTCTCCCTCTGCTTCTGTCTCTGCCTCTCTCTCTGTGTCTCTCATTAATAAATAAATAAAACCTTAAAAAAAATATATGAACCTTTGGCTACACAGGTAATGAATCATTCATAAAGGAGAGGTTATACTGTACTTTCATGAAGAAATTCTCTTTCTGTTCTTCCATATTGAAAACAGCCTTAGAAGTCAGTAGATAAGGAACTCCAAATCTCCCTTATTTCATTACTCTTGTCAATATTATATTGTGTCATTACGAATTTATTTTTCTAGATGAGCATGTTTCTTTGCATTTACTAGATAGAATTACTCATTTGGTCTTTAGTTTTCAGAATTTAAAAATAGGTTATAGCTTCACAGGGTAACATATGTATACATAGAAGTATTTGTGTGCATATAAATATGTGTATTTTGAAGCTACTGTAAAAATCCATTTCTTACCCTGTTTCTTCATCTTTCTATTTCCTGTTCCTCCCCACATAGGTAACCATTGGTACTACTTTTCTTTCTTTCTTTTTTTTTTTTTTTGCATTATTTTTCTCAACAGTTTCTTCATCCACATAAAAGTAAATGTGATGCTAAATAACAGAATACACACGTATACGTGGTTTCCACACCTTAAAAAGTCGTATATGATGTGGATTGTTTTGGACTTTTACTGGCTAGCTTTATACCATGGAAATCTTCCCATTTCAGAGCCTATGGTACTGTCCCATTCTTTCTTTTCTTTTCTTTTTTTTTAAGATTGATTGATTGATTGATTGATGATAGAGAGAGAGGCAGAGACACAGGAGGAGGGAGAAGCAGGCTCCATGTCAGGAGCCTGACGTGGGACTCGATTCTGGGACTCCAGGATCGCGCCCTGGGGCCAAGGCAGGTGCTAAACCGCTGAGCCACCCAGGGATCCCCTGTCCCATTCTTAATTGGAGTTGTCTTGCGTATACGAAGATTTATCTAATCCGTTTTCAAGTGATGGCATTTAGGAGGATTCAAAAATTTATAATCCAAACAATGTCTAATGGATTATGGAATATAACCAAACATTATACACTCACATAGTATAACTTCCCATAAGTGAATATGAATACATAATAATAATCTATCCCTATTGAATAAATTCCCAGAAGTGGAAATGCTAGCTCAAAATATGTATGCTTACTCTTGGTAGATACTTGGTAGACATCGCAAAAGTAAATTATACCATCAATCATTTCCCCACAGCCTTGACACAGGTATGTGATTACATTTTCTGCTTTATTATTCTGATAATTAAAAATATATATTTATATAGCTTGAAAATATTACAGACATGAAGAAACTGCAGTTTTGAGAAACGTTTATTTTATTTGCTGAAAAATATTTTTTGTGTCCCTTGCAAATAATTTCACTGATATTTTTATTTTATTTGTATCTATTTTAGGTAATCTTTATAAAAGGGGATTGTCTCTTATAAGGTATAAATATTTTTTCCTGGTTTATCATTTGTCTGTATTATATATGATTATTATTATTACCTTGAAGAAGATTGCAATTAAGTAGTTGAATTTTTTTTTAATTGTATAAACTCTAGGTATTGAATCATAAATAACATGTAAACGGGTAAAGTTAACCCACCTGGCTAGTTCAGTCAGTAGAGCATGAGACTCTTAAACAGGGAAAAGTTTGCTCAATCTTATTTTCTGGTTATCTGTACAATTTATTTTCCAATGTGTGCTTCAATAAGCAGACATTTCCTCATAAATAGAACTATTCTTGGTTGTATGATTTTTTAAACATACATTTTAGGAGATAGTTTGAAAAGTATCCACCTTCTCTGGCTTGCTGACAATAAAACCTAAAAATCAAATTGTTTGTGTGGTGTACACTTTATAACTTTATAAAGGGGTCTACACAAATACTTTTTTGGCATACTCAAGTATAACCATATAAACAAATGTACTCTGCTTGACTCATATTCTGAAGAATTACCATTAAAATATTTCAGAAAAATCTGTATATTTATAATACATTTTACTTGATTAATTCTTATTACTTTTCCAAGTTTATCTATTTTGTCTATTAGATATTTGATTCTTATCATCACATTAAGCAAGTAATGGCAAGTATATTTAACAACCAATTGACAGATAAATAACCTGAGGTAAAAATATTTGTATGACCTGCTCAAACTAACTTGGATTTTTGTTAAATATTATTCAAAAGTCTGCATTTTCATATTCCTTTAAGATAGCAAATGCTTTTTATCTTACTTTCTATTAAATATAATTGGAATTTCTGTACTTGTTATATCACAATATAATCATTCAGTATTTATAACTTTATACTGAATCTTATAATTGTTTATAATTTCAATGGGCAGTTTAAAATTATAATTTTACGTAGCTTAGTAAAGAATAATATATATATCACATAAGTTTATAGTGTATATATACTATGTGTGTATATTATATTGTGTACACATTTTTCTGCTGTGGAATAAGAATAGTGACCTCAAAGGTATCAGTGCTCATATGCAAAATCTATAGAAATCTCCTTGATTATTTTATACAATCTGATTTTAAAAGGAATTCAAACTAAACTTGATGTCACAAGTGAAAGGGATTATATTTTTGAGTTGAAAGAGTTTACTTTTATTCTGGCTTAGATCTTGAATAAAGTGATAAAGTAATGGTATTATCTTACATATCAGTAAATAAAATGAAAAGTCACTTATATTGAATT
The DNA here is from genome assembly GCF_011100685.1 of Canis lupus familiaris. Classification (NCBI taxonomy): domain Eukaryota; kingdom Metazoa; phylum Chordata; class Mammalia; order Carnivora; family Canidae; genus Canis; species Canis lupus. The sequence continues at coordinate 9,567,378 of NC_049259.1, read as the reverse complement.
CTTTGGATGATGGTAAGCCTTTCCAAGTGCTTGACATATTCAAATTTATTTATGCTTTATAGTGACCCCTTAATTTAACTCCTATAATTATCTTCTTTCTACAGATAAGAAAATTGAAGCACTTAACAAGTATTTTCTGAAAGCTAACAAATGCAGATCTAAGATATCAACTGTCTCACTGGAATTGGTGGATAGGATGCATTCTATGGCCCTACAAGTTAGAGTCGGCAGGGCATTGATTACAAATTAACATCATGGTGTCGTAAACTCACCTTCCAGTGTGCTTTCAACAATCCTTTCTCTGTTTGCAACATAATTTATACCTTTAATTTGCTATCCTATTTATCTGATAATATTGCATTGACTGAAAATAAACATGTACTTCATGTGCTTTCTTAGGATTGGGAATTAATTTTTACTAATCTTACTTTTTAGTGATTGATTTTTGGTGACCGATATATAAATTTGGAATGGGACTAATGTCCTGTTTAGCATACCATTGCTTGCTAAAAGTCAATCTGCCCTATGTACAAACTAACAAAAAATTTTTTAAACCTGATGTCTAAATATTGAATAGAAGGAAATGCATTAGGGTTGTTAAAAACAAGTTTTAATGATAGTTCTAATCTTTACAGATATATTGATGTAGACTCCAAAGTGCAGTTTTGCTGAAACTGCTTCCGTCTCTCTTGATACAAAGTACTAAACATAATAAGTTTTACTCTCCTACACGGAAAATGATAGGAGGTAAATTTTGCAGTTATTTTTTATTTTATGTTACAGAACATTTTAGCATTGACAAGTTGAAGTTTATTTCGAATAAATTTGGAATTAGACCTGATTTACTAGATCTGTATATTGTGAATTACATAGGCAATATATTTCAAGATATAGATATATGTTGCAATTGCAATATAGAAACAGATTGCTTATTTTACCATGGCAGGATTATTTTGCTTTGGGGAAGGAATATTAAATTCCATAAATATTTGTTGAGCCTGTTTCTCTACACTGAAGAAAGTGCTTCTCCCAAGTGTTTTAAACTGAAATGATATAAAATTTGGTACTTCCTCGCATGAGTTACCATTGTTCCATCAGAATCTGTTCTGAGCCCTGGTTCACACTCCACACTTCAGGTGGAATAATCTGACAGCCCTATTATATGGCTCTATTCTGGGTTTTTATGTTTATATGTGGATTACATATGGAGGATTCAGGGGTTGTAGCATTAAACAGATCATTCCTCAAAATAACACAGGGGTTCTTTCAAGTTGTCTCTGGGTCATACCAGGCATTTCTTGTTTTCTTGACTCCTGTAATCTCACCACAAGTACTTGACTACATTAATTCATTTAATTCTGTCAATGGCCTAATGAGATAAATATTATTTCTTTTCATGTTACAAATGAGGAAACTGGGGACACTTTGAGGGTAAGTGGAGTTTGTAAATATCCATAACTACTACCTTCTTCATGTTTTCATGACAGTTCGCCTGAGAATAGTTGTAGCAAACATTTATTTTCATTCATTTTTTTGAAATAAATATGTAACAGAAAAATGCAACTGGAAATTCTCAAAATTATTGGCTATAATTCACTACTTCTTTTGGTAGAAACTGTTATGAGCAAAAATCAAAGCAGGCTTTTCAGAGTTTATATATATTCATTTATTTATTTCAGACATAGAGAGCATGTGTGAGCTGGGGAAGGGGCAGATGGGTGGGGGTGGGGGAGAGAATCCCAAGCATGCTATCTACGGAATGTGGACCCTGGTGTGGGGATCAATCCCATGATTCTGGGATCATGACCTGAGCTGAAACCAAGAGTTCAATGTTCAACTGACAGAACTACCCAGGGGCCTTTTATGTGTATATTTTAAAAATGGTATAAATAAACAGTGATATATTAGAGTGGGCTTATACTAGCTCATTAAAGTACATTATTAAATTTTCAGAGAATTTACAAGTCTGTTTTAAAATGCAATCATTATTTAAAATTAAATTATATGATCACATAATATATAATTATAGGCAAAAATGATACTCAAAACTCATTCACCAATTTTTCTGTAAGTTTACTACATTAACTATGATCTACATTATTGATGTTTTTATGTGTATTGTAGCTGTATGGTGAAATACTAAGCAATAGTATTCTGCAATGTTATGATCTTTTCTTTCTAACTTTGTATGAAGTGACATCATGTTGATAGATTGACAGCAGCCATGATGGTAATATTTATACTGTGGAATTTGACAAACATTGAAAATAAGGACTTGAGTCAATATTTTATTGATTCCCTAGACTTAAGAAAATGATGGCAAAATGTTAATAAAGCTTATTAAACATAAAACACTGCCTCGTCTATAGTCATTACACTGTGACTGGCATACACACACATGAGCACACACAGGGACACAAATGAGAAAATATTCTAGAAATCATACACTATCATCTTATTTAGGAAAGACATCATTCATATCTTTGACTAATAAGGGGATTTCCAAAATATATTCTTATTATTTCACGTTCATCTTACTTGCTAAGCAAGCAGAATTATTAACTAATATTATGTCAAAAATACACTCATTTATCAGTGATATGAACAACTTCTTTGCATTGTTTGTAGTCTGCTTTTGTCAAATGATGGTTAAATTGCAAACATAAGTTTGCTACAGATACAAGAGGTCAGCAAAAATCAATAAAAAGCATTCTGTGAAAATCAATTTGCTATATGGGATTACAATAAGGTATAGTATTTTTATTATTATTTGTAAATTGTGCACTATATATCTTTATATCAGTATAAAAATATGATAAACTCATACATTACTTTCAGAGAATTTATTTTTAAGCATTTACCAGCATACTACTGCACATAACTCACTCAGCAAAGGTTACAATGTGGAAAAAATATATAAACTGTAGTAAATCTTAATACAAATTCTGACAGGATATAAATATAGAAATATTGAAAGTTTCAATCATGAACCAGTAATAAGTTAATAGAGGAAATAAAAAAACAGACTGACAAAGATGTTTAAATTTTCCAGAACAGATTTTTTTTCTCATTCAGATTTTTGATGGGCAGCTTTCTAAATTGGTTTACTTTGATTCTGGCATCCTGACATCAAATCCTAGTGCAATCCCCTCTTCCTGATTGTGGCCTGAAACTAAAGATTTACTTCTAATTAATAGAATATTGCAAAAGTGATGGGATGTCACTTATGAGCTTAGATTATAAGAGACTGACTTCCATCTTGCTTGTACCCTTATCTCTGGCCCTTCTTGTGTACTTGTTTAAAAGCAAGTTGCCATGTAGTGAGTTGCTCTATTGAAAGGCTATCTTGGCAAGGAACTGAGGGAAGTGATATTAGTTCAAATCCCATATCACTTTATGGGAAAACAGCCAAAATAATATTTATCTCACTAGTTTGTCGATATATCCACACTCCGTTGTTCCTAACAAATGTCTTGGATGATCGCATTAATCATTATAATAAATATACTAATTATATCCTTTCTGAAAGAAATTTTTTCTGAGTTAGGAGTTTGATCATAGAATAACCAGAAATTGGATTCATGGTTTTAACTGGACATATTTTTCATATTTCCATTTTTTCTTAAACCTATATGTGTACATGATTTTATTTTGAATAGCTATTCATAATGATCAGAGTGGCACATGCCAAAATCTACTCATTTAAAAATTATTTCACTGCAAATATCTTAAAAGAGAAGTAAGGAACATCTGATAACTCTGAAATTGAGTAAGAAATTTAGGAAAACTTTGAAGGTTATAATCTGAGGTGTGTTTTCTAGAATTATTTCTATACATATTTAGACACTTACTATACATATTTATTTAAAGCTATTTGTTTACTTTTTCTTTCCTATAGATACTTGTAATTTATCTTCCAGGTTTTACCACTAATCTTTTCTATTGGCTGACTCTGGCATTGAATTTCTGTTTTTTCCATCCTAATAATTATGTATTATGGTTTTCCACTTCCATTTTGAAAAGAATAATAATCTAAAAATAAATCAAATGTAACTCTGCTGTGTTCATACTCTTACTTGCAATGATATAATATCTTACTATATTAATAAATTTAATTGGCTAGCAATAGAGGTGGCTGTAATATAATTGTTTATGAAGGATAGGCATGCTACAATAAACATACAGTGTTTATTAACAAAATTGATGATCTCATGAACTCAATCAGCTTGATTAAATAGGAAGTAAGAAAACTTCTAATACAATTACTTTTTGTATGTCAAATATATGTTTTCTTGGGATAGATCTTCTAATAAATCTTTATGTCTTATTAGATGTCCACAGTAATAGCTAAATGCTTTTACAGAAATATTTAAATATCTCTAAATGATGTTTTCTAACCTATAAAATTAATTACTCTGAAAACAATGTGCTTATTATACTCATAAATATTTCTAGAAAGCTCTGTATTTGAAGAATAATGACTTTACTAGATTGATTTCTAATATTCTCCATTATATCTCCACTGCAATGTTAATGAAATCTAAAATGAGCTGATTTTTAACAAGCTCTTTATCCTAGTAACTTGTATTATTTATATTTATTCATATGACAGAGGCTGTTTTCAAAAAACCATATTAATATATTTTAACATATATTTTTTAAAGGATATTTCAATACACAGTTTGACTACTGTGGACAATGCTGCTGTGAACATTGGGGTGCAGGTGCTCACATCAGAGAGAGAGAAAAATAATGAGAGACTCTTAACTACAGGAAGAAAACTGAGGGTTGCTAAATGGGAGGTGGCTGGGGGCATGGGTTAATTGGGTGATGGACATTAAGTAGGGCACATGCTATGATGAGAGCACTGGGTGTTATACACAACTGATAAATTATTGAACACTACTTTTGAAACTAATGATGTATAATATGTTGGCTAATTGAATTTAAATTTAAAAAAATACATATTTCAATCCACCAAAGACAACAAGTGGAATATAATAAACAGAGATAATTTTAAGTGCCTCAATGAAAAATAGAATTTTAAAAATTAAATAGCATTTCAACACATGGAATTAAGAAAGTATGTATTCAGGGGCACCTGGGTGTGTCTGTGCATTAAGTATCTGACTCTTGATTTCAGCTCAGGTCATGATTTCATGGACATGAGATGAAGCCCTGCATCAGGCTCTGCACTGGGCTTGGAGCCTGCTTAAGACTCTCTCCCTCACTCACTGCCCCTCCCCCTGCCACCCTACTCAAGTAGGTTCTCTCTCTCTCTTTGTTTAAAAATAAAAAGGTAGAAATTTCTGACCAATGATAATAAAGAGTTATAAAAGAAGACTAATCTTTGGAGAATAATTTGTTATAGGCATTTGGTTATAACTTGGATATAATGACATAACCATTCAAGGGCTTGTTTAGCATTGGTTTTAAGTTCAAATATTGAGCTATATTTATTCTGACATTCTTCTTTTAAACAACAACAATAAAAATAAGCTATCTTAAGAGGAACAAATGATTTCTGTTGAAATATTTTCATGATGGAATGAGGACAAATAATTGCTTTACTAATTCTGGCAATTGCTCTGCCTGAGGTTCAATGTGTATACAGTGCTTCCAAATGAATTTGCCTTACCAATAGTGGTTTTGCTCCATTTATTAGTAATAAGTAAAGGTGGAATTCAATCAATGGTAATCATAATCAATTGTCAATGATAGCTATATCAACGTCAGTGCAAGGTCAGTGATTATTTTTTTCTTAACCAACATTTGTTGACACTACTGTGAGTTTTGCATATAAAATCAAATATAAGTCATGACATAAAGTACATTAGATACTTAAATATTTTATTATAAATACATGGACCATCTTTATTTTTATAATTCATAAAATAAAGGAAAAATGCTAAGTTATATTCCTTTAGGAATCATCTTTATTTTTATAATTCACACTAAAAAGGCAAAATGCTAAGTTATGTTCCCTTAGGAAATGTTTATATTCCAATAATTGTTCTTTATTATCAGATCTCAATATTTTGCAGAGCTTTGTGGTTATAGTATGAAAATCCACAGCATAAAGCAGGCTAGAGTCTGTCTTTTGGATTATTTAGCCCAATGTTTTTATATTTATATATTTCTCCAAGTATAATTTTCTAACTAATTAAAAATGATTTACATTCATAATTGAAGTTTGGTTTCCTTAAACAAATTCATTTACTTTCTATGTATTTATTCATATCAAAACACAATTCTAATAATTATTATAGTAACCATACATAGTTTGGTAATAACTGCACACTGGTAGTAGGTTATATAGCTAATAAAATGTTTGGATATCTTGTTTTAAATTTGCTGAGCAAAAATAAATGATAAAGGATAATAATAATAATATTTTTGAATGCTTATTTTCTCGACGTGCATTTTTAAGTGCTTTACAAATATTAACTCATTTAAATCAAAATGGCAGTATGAGATGATATTAAGAAAGTGAAGAATAGAGAAGCTATATAATTTGTCAAAACAGCAACACATACTAACCATTAAAAATAGGAATTGGATTCCAGCTTCAAAGTCACACTGTCTTTGGAGAATATTGCAGATATAAAATATAGTTATTTTTAAAACTGTAGGCATTTAATGTACTACTCTATTGAAATACCCTAAAGACACATTCCTAGAAACAAAATTTTGACATATTAAAACTACTTGGGAAAATTAAATCCTTGTAATAATAGTGATGCTAAATTTGATTTTCATGTAATTCTATGAAATATGGTTATATTCTCTTTACCAGATACTATATGGCACATATTCTATAGAATAAGCTTGTCAAAGACATTAGCTGCAGCAAAGGAAGAAATCAACTGAAGAAAGAAAGCCAAAGAAAAAAATATTTTTTCTATCTTTCTAGTTCATTTCCTTGTGTTTTAAGGTTTCTCACTGTTTCTATGGCATGTTCTCACTCTTGAAATAACCTAGGCCACTTAGAGCATTGGCGCTTACATTTTAGAGTTTTAATAAGTTGATTTTTTGTTTTTGTGTCCTTATAAATTTACAAAGAAATACTTGCCTATTAGGGGGTTTTTAAAAATATTTTTCACATGAATGATAGTAGTCAATATGGTTTAGCTTTATTTAATTTTTTTTTAATTTTTACTTATTTATAATAGTCACAGAGAGAGAGAGAGAGAGAGGCAGAAACACAGGCAGAGGGTGAAGCAGGCTCCATGCACCGGGAGCCCGACGTGGGATTCGATCCCGGGTCTCCAGGATCGCGCCCTGGGCCAAAGGCAGGAGCTAAACCGCTGCACCACCCAGGGTTCCCGCTTTATTTAATTTTTATATGGATTAATCCTATTAACTTTCAGATAATTTTTCATCTTTTTAAAAACTATCACAGATATTCTACACCGTGAAAACCACTAGACATATTGTTCAAATGAATTAAATGATACCCTAAATCCTTGTTTTCAAATAACTCACATGAATAAATAGAAATATATTAAAAACTCGATGGTAAACTACTGATATGAAAAGAGTAATAGTAATAATTTAAAGCGCTTATATATACAATGTTGTGGCACTTTGGTTTATTAAGGGCATAGTTAAAGGAATGTACTTTGAATTCATATAGACCTTGTTCCCAGTCCTGGCTCCGTAATTTTGAGCAAAAATTGTCTTTTCTTCTCTGATCCTGCATATCTTCATCTGTAAAATGGGGATAATTATGGTTACCAATAGGTGTGTTGCTTATAAAACCCGAGTTCACTACTTATGAGTTAGGAAGCACTCATTGCTTTTATTTGTCATAATTATTTCTGTTTTAACTATAAATAATTAATTTCTAATAATAAAAACTAACCTGATGTCTCTTATTGTTCTAGTAATAACTGTTTAACATAAAGACTAATGCTATAAAAAATGCAATGTTATATTATCTCCTTATTACTCAATTCAGCCATTTACAGTGCTAGAAATTTAAGGGTCTGCATGGGAAAGATAAATTTGATCCTAACGCAGGAAATGAATTGACAGTGCATTGTGATTAAAGAACCTTGCAGTATTTCAATTCTCCATATAAACTCTGATTATAATTTAACATTTTAAGGCCCATTCATGCTGCACAGAATTTCACTGCATTAGTAAATCATATCAAATTAATAAAAATTAGAATTGTGCTCTAATTTTGTTTCAAGTTCACTAAAGGAAAAAAAATGTGGTGGTTTTAGTAACACCCCATGATATTGTGGTTTTGGGTAAGAAGAGAAACTTATTTTAAATTTAATATTATTAAACATGATGAAAAAATAGGAAGGCCATTGTTAACGAGATGCGTTAATTTATTTATATACTATTTCTTCTAATCTCTTGTTTATTATTTCTTTACCAATGACTATTGTCCAGTAGAGACCATGAGCTAGAAAGGCAAAATTAATTTTATATTTCATTAGCAACATACCTTCAACTCTATTACTGCTTCTTTTTCTTCAAAATGTTCCCTCTAAATATATAAATATCATGTTTTTATTTATGCAGAACAGTTTTTTAAAATAAGGAAGATATTCATTAAAACTTTACTAAGTTCTTGAAATCTGTCCATTCCACCCAAGGTCATAGTATGTGTATATGTGTTTGTATGTGTTTTATCTTTGTCTTTTATTCAATATTTTTTTCCCTATGCAGTGACTCTCATTCATCAAATAATATTAAATAAGAAGTACTACATAGTGTTTGCTTTTATGAGTAAGTCTGTTTTTAGGCAGTCTTTTCTTAGGTGGGTATTCTGTGAAATGATAAAGGCAGGACTTTGCTTTAGTTTGAGTGACCGAATCAGGCGGTTTCCCACATGCAACCAAAAGAAAAAAAAGAAAAATCAGAGTATAAGTTGAGCTCCAACTTACATACTAGATACTGTCCCTCCACAAAATTTTTTGTCCATTGACTTGAAAAAAAGTACATGAAAACAAGGCTACTAATAGTAATGTCTATGGACCATGACTGTTCTTTTACATAAAGAACTGAAAATTCACCAAAGGGATAATGAAATCTTCCAGTAGGTAACACCATGGGGCAGACAGCAGAGTCCTTATCTGTAAAACAGAAACTAGAGCACCACAAAATGATAGTCAACATTTTAAGAAAGAAATAACTGCAAAATTAGAATTCAGGATTCACTAAATGTGTCTATTGTTAAAAATAATACAATAAGCCCCAAATGGAATTGTTTAAGCTAAGCCCTACATCAATAATGTGAGACTTACTTTTGACCCTTCCAGAAATAGAACCTTAAACCAGCCAAAAAGGAATTGCCTGATCAGCATTAGTTAGGTAATCTGTCTGATAAGCTCCTTTTATTCCCTAAGGAAAGTTAACCTTTCAATAACCAACTTTTTTTTCCCCTAATACAATTTCTTTTTTTCCTTGCTTCCTTCTGGCTGTAAAAAGTCTCATATTTTGTACAGCTCCGGGGAGCTCCTTTGTATCTGCTAGATTGGATACTGTTCAAGGCAAATTGACTTTTGCTCAAATAAACTTTTAAAATATTCAATTTGGTTCAGTTTATCTTATAACACTTTTAAGAATCAATTTCAAATAATCAAAAATTTCAGATTTAAAATTGAAGAAGTTTATAGAAAGATTAACTACTGAAATTCTAAAATATGTAATCCAAAAATATAGTTTAAGATAGGAAAAGAAATTATTTTAAAAATACAAGTCTGGTAAACATACAAGTCAACATGAAGGTTGAATGTATAAAATGGCAACAGTAATAAGGTTTAATACATAGAATTTTAAAAATATGACATAAATTTAATATATAGACAAAAATGACTGTTAAGCCAAATGGAGAAGTGATTATAATTGGAGCATTCTTACTCTGGGTTCTTTATTATTTGAGGGTTCCTTAGGAGAGTAGAATTATCAAATTTAAGTTTTATTGTATTAAATATACATGTAAAAATTCAAAATATTTAAATAAAAATAAAGCATTAATTTCTACAAAAATAATGGAGAAATTTTAAAAGATTAAAATCAATCCTGAAGAAAATAGAAAATTTTTAAAAAATTAATAGAAGCCTAAAAGAGCATAACAAATCAGAAAGCATATTAACAAAAAACAAAATAAATATAACATATTAGATATATTTAAAACGGTTTACACTTACTATTTAAAAGATAGATGCATTTTAAGTAATAAATATATTTAAAATATTAATTCAGAGAAAGTCTCTGGCTAAAAGGATGGGAGAAATTTGCCAAGTAAATTCTGATCAAAAGACAACTGCATTAAAGTCAGACAAATGTCTTTTTTAAAACATAGAAACAAAAGTCTTAAAGATAGAGTTGTTATCTAACAAGTATTTTTTTTTGCCAAAATACTAAAATTGTAAATTTCAATGCCCTTGAAAATACAACTTCACATACATGACGCAAAAACAAAACAGAATTAGACACAACACCATTGTGATATATCCCAATATATCCTCCTCGAGATTTGATAAAACAGAAACAGTTAATATATATAACACTTCAGTATATAAAATTACACTGAATTTAACTGATATCTACTTGTATATGTATCTATATATCCATGTATCTATCTAAATCCAACAATCAGAGAATATGAATTCTTGGGGCGCCTCTGCCTTCAGCTCAGCTCATGATCCCAGAGTCCTAGGAAGGAGACTGTTTCTCCCCCTCTTCCTGAAACTCCCACTCTTGTGTTCTCTCTCCCTCCTTCTCCCTCTATCAAATAAATAATTAAAATCTTTTAAAAAGAGTGAGAGAATGTAATTTATCTATAGTGTACATAGAGTGTGATGAATAATGAGCATTCCAAAGATTATAGAACAAATTCCCTTAAAATCAGAAATAGTTATCTTACAGGGTATCTTCTATGTTTATAAGGAAACATAGTATAATGATAATAACATAAAAGTTATTTGTGAAATTTCATAAAACATATTACTAAATAATATTAGTCAAAGAAAATGTTTAAAAAATAAAATTTAAAATAACTTCTGGAATAGAGAAAAGCTTATAGCATTCAGTCAAAATTGTACCCTAAGGAAAATTTAGAGGTTTTATATTTCTAATGGAAAAAATTACTGTATAACAAGTAAATTCAACAAAATAAGTTATAGGACAATACAACAAAGAAAAATGGAGGTATTAATTTTAAAATGCAGATATTACTTCAATAGATAAGAAACTTAAACTTGAGAGGATCAAGAAAACATAAAATATGAGGCAGTCTAGGAAGTAATTTAAAAAGGCTTCTAAAATTAGAGTTCAAAGAAAAATAAGTGAAGGCAAAGAGAACAATGTTAGAAATAAAAAAGAAGGGACGCCTGGGTGGCTTAGTAGTTGAGCATCTGCCTTCAGCTCAGGACATGCTCTCCCGAAGTCTGCTTCTTCCTCTGCCTCTGTCTCTGTCTCTCTCTCTCTCTCATTAACAAATGAATAAAATATTTTTTAAAAAAGACGTCAAAAAAGACATTGTACCTGTGGAATTCACAGGAAGTTTAAAGATAATAGTGCTGACATGATCAATCAGCCTTAAACAATGGATTTTAAACAATTATATCACATGAATGATTTTTTTTTTAAAACCACAACTTATCAAAACTAATTCAAGAAAAAATTCAAAAAAGCACATCTATTAACTTATATCAGTACATAATAATATCCCTACAGAACTTCTGGTTTCAGCCCAATTTAGAAAGAATTTAGAAATTATCACTTCCATTTCCACAACAACAAACAAAGCTAAACTCAGAGTGGAGAGAAGTGTCCTAGTCAAGGCTCCACCATCAGGAAGCATTTGCAGAAGTGATTGGGAAGTGCTAGGACGGGATCTGATAAGGAAGTCTTCAAAAGAAGGCAACTAGGCTGAGAAAAATACAGATAGTCAATATGTATATGAACAGGAATGACCAAATAGGGGAAGGGTTAAAATCAAGTCTACAGGATGGGGAGCTAAGTGACTATAACTTCCTCTAGAAAACTGTATCTCATTAACTGCGAACAAGTTCCATATGGGGAAGGCAGGTAGCTATCCCACGAGGCTTATCAAAGAAACCTTTAATTGCTTATGGTCAACCTTGAAAAAAAAGTACACATCAGCTTTTACCCTGGAGCCAGACTTTTTAATCATTACTGCTCCCATGACGTTTAAGGATAATGAAGGAATACTATGAACAACTCTATGTCTACAAATGTGCTGACACACATGAAATTAAGAGCCAATTCCTTAAAACACACAACTCCCAAAATCACATAAGTAAGCCTTATTTCTATTTGAATTTGAAATTCACTTAATATTCATAACCTTCCCCAAAAGAAAATATCAGTTCCAGATAGTATTTCTATTGGCGAATTCTATGAAACATGTAATAAATACTTATTCACCCTAAGCTCTTCTAAAAATTTGAAACAAACAGAACACTTCTTAATTTTCTGAGGTCAGAATTACCAAGTGCCAAAATCAGATAAATTGAGAAGGACGAAAACCACAGACTAGTATTTCTCATACAGAAACACAAATCCAAAACACAATACTAGCACATTGAATCCAATAATGAATTATCCAAAATGACCTAGTGGAATTTATTAAAGCATACAAGGTTGGATCCATACTCAAAAATTAGCCAATGTACATCAACAGCAAATTAGAAATAGAACATTCTCAACTTGATCATGACCATCTATAAAAAAAACCTGTAGCAAGTATAAAGCATGGTGGTAAAAAATACCATTTTCTTCCTAAAATCATGCATAAGGCAAAGGTGTCTTCTCTCCCTATTCCATTTATCATTGTACTGCAAATCCTAGTATATTAAGATGAGTAGAGGACATTAATGTATACAGAAGGAAGAAATAAAACTGCTTTTAGTCAGGTCACATAGGACATGATTGCCTAAGTAGAAAATCCCAAAGAATCATCATCAACAACAAAAAAACTCCTAGAATTAATAAGTAAGTATAGTAAGGTTACAGCATAAAAGGTTAATATTCAGAAGCCAATTGTCTTTCTTTATGTGGACAGTATACAATTGGAATTTGAAATCAAAAGATGTTTTAAATCATATGCAAAAAAATGAAATATATAGGTATAAATCTAACAAAATATGTACCAAGCCCATATGCAGAGAACTATAAACCTCTGATGAAAGGTATCAAAGAAGATTTAAATAAGTGGTGTGATATTTCACGTTCATAGATTGGAAGATTCAATATTGTTAAGATGTGAATTTTTCCTAACTCGTTCTATAGATTCAACTCAATTTCAATCAAAATCTCAGAAAGCTATTTTGTAGGTATTGACAAACTGATTCTAAAGTTTATATGGAAAGGCAGTAGGTCTAGAATAGCCAACATGATGCCATAGAAAAAGAGCAATCAAAACTAAAGAGTGTATTCTTAAGGCATACAAATTCGGATAGATAGGTAGACAGATGGTGTTAACCACAAACAACGGGTCTAAAATGGAGTTGCTTATGCTAAGTCCTATATCCCCAAACTGATGTTTAACTTGACTAGTTTGGCTCTCCCAAAAATGGAATCTTTAACTAGCCAATCAGGAATCGCCTGATTAGCATCTAGGTGCTCTTCTTGACACCCACCGCCTCTGGGGAAAGTAACATTGCGATCACCAATCCATTTGTTTGGCTCTAGTACAACTTCCTTGTTCCCACTTCCTTCTGTCAACAAGTCTTTCATTTTGTAGAGCTTTTGGTACTTTTTCTAACTACTACATTGGATGATGCCTGATTCATGAATCACTGAATAAAGCCAATAAGTTCTTTAAATTTTACTCAGTTAAATTTTGTTTCTTAAAAATAGATAAAAAGTTGAATTGGGCAGCATATTATTAATTTTATCATCATTATATATTTTAATGCACTATCTATGTGAGATATATATATGTGTACATATATACACACGTACACATATTCTTGTATATGCAGTGGATACATTTTAATGACACTTTTTTAAAAATCCATATATATGACCTAGAAAAAAACATGGTTAAATATTCAACTAATATCTATGTTAAAAAAGGTATTCTAAATATAACTGTACAAATTAAAATGGAAACCATAATGGAAAATAAATTTTCTGAATAGCAAAGCTCAATTGTGCACCAAAATTATAAACTAATACCCTTAAATATAAATTATAATATAGAACATATATTCGTAAAAAAAAAAACAAACCAGTACCTGTGGAGGCCGAGAAAGATTAAGGCCATCCCACCTAAAGTTTAGCATTAGCACAAGTACAGCCATCTTAGGCCCCTGTGAATAAGAGCTGAACTTTACAGGAAAAAATGCAGAATGTTCTCAATGTCCTCAGCAGGGAATCCCATATCAGAAAGACAACAGAGCTCAGAATTGCCCTCGGCAGAGAACCCCGTATCAGAAAGACAACAGAGCCCATGCCCCTGGTAGAAAGTCTCATACTAGAATGAGAACAGAGCTCAATACCCTTAAGCCCCCTATCAGAATGTAAACAGAACTTGAGAAATTCCTCCATCCCTTCTAAAATCCCCTAGACCAGCCTATGAAAAACCCAGCTGTAACCCACCTCGGGGTCCAAGTCCCTGCTCTGCTGTGTCGGGTATACTTGGGCCCAAGCTGGAGCTTGCTAACAAACCCTTGTGCTCTTGCATCCTTGTCGGCTCCTTGGTGGTTTCTTGGATTCGCAATCTTGGGCACAACAGTACCAACAAAAATATTTGACAAACTCTCATGAAATGTTTTATGAAATGGATTTATGATCATTCAGAAATATAAAAAATTATGGACATGTTCTTGCAATCAAATAACTGTAAGTCTATATGACAATTAATTATGGTATTATTTTAATTAAATTGAAATTGAGATTTCTAATTATAATACCTACCACTGTATAAACAGTGGGAAAGGTACTAATATAGCCATTATCAAGACTTAGATATATAAAGATTACATAACACTTCTCCAGAAACTCATACTAACTGAACTTTAAAAATTATAAAAACTCTTTGACATAATAGTTTCCTTTCTATAGAATTTCCTAAATTTTTATACATTTTACCAGAAAGCTATAATAATATATACATTTTAGTTTCTATCTGGTTGACCCACCTATTTCTAATATTACTTATAAATTGAAATGAACACAAATGCCTGAATATGAGTTATTAAAGTATATTAGAACCCTTCCATATATTAGAATAAAAATCCACCAAATAAATATAGTTTTAATCACAAACATATTTAAATAAAATACATATTATGTGAAATTTATTGACCAAAAAAGGTTACAATACAGAATGCTTTAAATATGTTTGAATTTAAAAACTAGGACAAAAAAATGAAGCTCATCTAGAGAACAGTAAGATGAGATTTCAGATGATTTAAAAAATATTCTGGTTTATGCTTTTCTGTTCCTTCCTGGCATCCATGGTTGATATATCACTGTTTTAATATTTGAAAAATAATATCTGTTTTTTTGTTGTTACCTTGAATTAACCACAATTTCTCCTCCATGACACATGCTCGGTCAACAAGAAGGATTCAGTCATATGTGGTAGCTTTCCAGAATTCTGGGCCTCCTAAATGAGTACGTGGTACAAGGAAAGTAATTAAAATTTCTGGAGACCTCGAAGTTTGGAGAAGAGTACTGATGTCAAAAGAAAAAAGTCATATTCAAGGAGTATGAGAAGAAGTATGAGCTTGGGAATGGAGGACATATTGTGGATCTGAGAAGCAGAGGTAAGAGGGCCTAAGACATCACCCCAGAACAACCAACACCATGCAGTCTATTTAACAGTACTGTTAAAAAGGGCAAAGACAGGGACAAAGACCTTTCCCTTGTTAAACGATATGACTTGTGGGAAATAAATGTATCACTCTCAAATCAAAGGAGAGAGAAAAAAAGAAAGGTATATATTGAATTGACCAAGGATAATAGCAAGTATGATAGAGCTATCCAAATTTGACCATTTACATTTTCCAAATAAAAAGTTGACTCTAATGTGCTCAGACCATTTAAAATGAAGCAAACACATTCAAATTTATACACCTAAACATTTTATTCTTCCCACGCTCTTTCCTTTGCTTTTCAAATGTGTATCTGCTCATGTTCACTTTTTGGTTTCTGTGCACCTAAAGTGCTTTCTTTGAATTAAGATTTGCCCTTTTTTCTGTTAGGAACTATGTTGCTATTTGAGGGAAAGTTGTTCGCTTATGCAATTCTTCAGTATCCATTATAGTTATGTAGTGTTTATTCCTGTCTGAAGGTGAGAAGGACAGTTTATCTCCAATATAATTTGAAAAATTATGGATGACTGCTTTATTTATTTTCCAAAGTTGTCTCTGCCTCATTCGGGTTACATGCCTGCTTTCTATTCTGGGTGTTTTGATATTTATGTAACAAAAGTTATGCCGTTTCACTTTTTTTAATGTGGTAAAGACAGAAATATCTTTTAAAATAATTTTGGTGAGAAAAATAATTTCTTGGTTGGCATCCACACCAAGAAAAAAAATTTCCTTTGCATAGACAGAAGATTGCAATGTCACATCCTTAAATAGATACCACCACATCTTAGAGGCTTAAAAAATCATATTCAATTATAGACTTCAAAAAATTAGTATTTTACTCATTTACTATTTATTCACAAATTTATTGATTGCTGACTCAATGCTGTTTCTATAATTATCTAATCAATGCTTTATGTGGATTAAATGTGGATTTTATGTACATTTAGAGATTGATATGTGGCAGGATATTAGATATTATAATTTTGCTATCCAAATAATATTGGCTCTTATTTGTGCTAACATAATAACAAGAATTAGTACAGGAATATAAATGATGAGAGCTTTTTTTCTTCTAATGTAGCAGGATTTCATAATTGAGTCCAAATTGAAATTGGATATACATCCTTGGTCACCATACTCTATATCTTCAGTACCATTTTGCTTCATCTTATTTGCATCTAGTCTGAGAAAACTCAGAGAAATAACTAAAATTGTATCAGCACAGTAAACCAAAAGGCAATTATTGTAAGACAAAAAGGACTCTAGTCTTACTTAAAAGGCAATTACCCTAGGAAGAACATGGCATGATGGCCTGGTCTCAGCCACAACATTTGGGGACCAGAGGGTTGTTGTGCTTTAAAATGCATCATGGCTATTGTTGCTTAAATCTGTTCCAGACTAGTTATCTTCACATGTTGGGGCTCAGTTTAACTTACAAATGGGAAATATGGTTGACAGAGAGGGGAAGAGTGAGCCATATACAAAGATCTCTGAAATGCTTATTACTCCCTGTTATGTGTCATTTCTGATGTTCCCCACAAAAAGAGGAGGACACGTTTCTCTTCCTGTCTGATGTGTGGAGTGAAAAGCAGAAGCACTGAGTGGGGCAATAGAGGCAGTGATGTTCAGACTGTGCCAACAGACACAGAGAAGCCCTGAGATTTGCCAGTCCTTATTCCTTATTTGGAATAGCAATGCCACAGACCATTTTAGTGGAAGAATATGGGTTTCCTTAGTGAATGGGCAAAGCCTTATCAGAAAACAAAAAGCACAATCTAGCTGAGTAGTTAGAAGTAGTATGGTAGTAATACACCTCGAGCCAGGTGAGAGGAGGTAAGAGAGAAGGGAAGAGAAGAGAGATGAGAGAAAGAGAGAGAGGGACAGAGAGAGACAGATGGAGAGACAGAGAGAGGCACTCTTATCTGTACAAAATGCAGGGGAGATTGTTTTAGTGCTAAGTAATACCCTTGAGAAGCTCCACATGACAAGGGAGTGGCAAATTTGAAAATCATTGGGTTAAGGAATTTCAATTCTTCATGAAGCCTCTATAAAAAAAGAGTATCGGGTGAACATATTGATTTTCTCTATGTGGCACATACCTTTTATTGAAGTTCGGCACTTGTTAAAAAAAAGGTATTAAATAGTAGGTAAAATAACGCTATAAACATTGTGCAAAGTGTGACAAGCAGTTCCTATGAAGACAGCAGTATTAGATCAGTGAAGATTAAAGAGATTTTAGGAAGAAGCAATCTGTATAGAAGCAGGTTAGGGATCAGGGTTACTTTTCTGGAGTGCAAAGGTGACAATTAGACCTGACAGAGACAATAGACAATAGTTTAAATTTGAGATTGACCCATGAAATCAATGGCAGTAATCTTGACTTATTAAAATTTATCAATGTACATATGCACTCCTGTACAATATACATATCTTTTAAGATTTGCAAAGGTACATATTCAACTTATTATAATAATGCCCTGCTAAAACTTACAGAGGAGATTTGTCCTGAGAAAAAGATGTAATTAGCATAGCCATTCACTGCACTGGGGAATTTTAATGCTACTAGGCAAATCAATTTTCATAATTTGAGAAAAAGTATGTCATTTTAAGAAAAAAATACACAATTCTCTGTAGTATAAGACTTGTATCATTTAAATTAAATTAATGTAATTTAATTTTTAGAAAATCAAAATTCCATTACCTAAAATCAGATCACATTGTTTGTCTAAATGCCTTGATCACTACTCAATGGGGGGAAATGAGAAGAAATGATATTGTCATAATAAATATTTATAAAATAAAGTATTTAAAAGCTATTAAGCTAAACTAAGTTGGATAAAAGCACGATTCTGGAAAATTGTATGTAGTATGTACCTTAAAAGTGCTTACATTTCAAGGTAAAATATTTGAATTATGTAGCAGGGCTTTAAAATAATAGCTGATCATTATTAATTTCCTCTGGTATTTATTGTCACAATATTAATCATGATGAACTCATTTGGTATTAATGTGCATGTCATAACTAGTTCTTTGGGATTTCACCAGTGATTTCAGCAGTGATTAATTGCACAATTATTTTAAAGGGTTACCAATTTTCTTAATGCCTCCTACCTGACAGAAGAGTTTGATCTGCATTTTTGCAGGTATAGAGTATAACAGGTACATTTGTCTTCTAACCATGGAGCCAAAATTAATACCTGTGTTTAAATCTCATGTGGCTACTTGAGCTCATTTCTTGCTATTTTCATTCATAATCTCAATATGCCAACCTGATTAAAATACCATCTTTTGAAGATTAATCATCTAATATAGGTAATCATATTTTAAATATGAATGGGAGTTGGAACGTGAGCAAATACATCATTAAAAAAAAAAAAAAAGGCAACCAAAAATAAAGTTAGGTTCTCAACTAAAAAGTGGAAGCAAGCTGGGAAACTATAAGAATGATGGCTGAACAAAAAAACAGAAGGAAAAAAAAATGTTACCAAGTGGAAACAGACTCTCTCAGAATTCACAAAGCCTTAATAAGGTTCTTTGACTCTCAGGGGGCATGAGATGGATACTATGACGCTATCTTCTCTAGATTACTAGGACATAAGAGAATATGAATGACAGGCTTATTTATGGATCTTCAGACCACAGAAATGTAAAATATTTAAAATATTTAAATTATATGGGAAATAAGTATACCCACATTATTATTTTAAGGTAACATAAACTTATTTCCTTACATATTATGTTGTTATGCTTTTCTGTTTACTTGCTTTCCTGCTAGTATTTTTCCTCTAAAAAATGTAAAACTATTTCAGCAAATTCTAATTCCAAAGGAAAATAAGTGAAAATAGGGTGTATGTAAATCACTCCGTATCTCTTCCTTGTGCTTTTATCTTTCTTCTCCCACTGACCCTAACCCAAGCAATTACACACATGAAGAAACAACCTATTACACACATGAGGACACTGTTTCTCCATATTTAAGTATCATTCCTCAACTCTTGGTTATCTAACTTCCAAACTAGGCTTTATAGTATATTCCAATTCTTCAAGGATGACAGCTCCTGCATTTATAAATTATGAATTTTTATTTCCTTTACATTCTATTAAATGAAATTTTAATCTACCATCATATAAGTTAGGGAATGTTAGATGATTTGGGATCAATGGATAACTACTATTATATCAGTAGATCATTTCAGCATAGCATATAGTGGCAGTAAACAAATACTTTTTTTGGTTTAATATTTCCATATTTTATTTATTTGAAAACTAACATTCAAAAATGAAATTGAAATTTGTAGTATTTAAGATAAATATTCTGTAAATTAATTACATTAAAATTAAAGATGTAAGACTCAATGTAGTAGAAAAAATAGGAAAGACTTGGCAAATATTATAACAAAAAATATAAAATGGACCCTCTCCTATTCTGATCACATAAAAATACAATATATACTATATATATATATATATAGCAGCAACGACATCAAAACACATTATCTTAGAAAACATATTATCTTAGAAAACATATTAGCTTTAAAGAAAAAAATAGAAAATCTGAAAGATATGAACAATTATTTCTTAAATAAATAAAGTAAGAAAGGATTTAAAAATAACAGTAAATAACAGGATAATTTGGAAACAGACTAGCAAAATTTGCCAAAGAATTATTAGAGCTATGAAACCAATGGTAGGTGATGAAATTTAAAAACAGAATAAATGAAATGAAAGACAAATTCATGTAATTTGTTCTATAATGAGCACATTAAAAACAGGAAAATCATATTAAAGGAAAAATAAGGGCACTTGGGTGGTTTATTTGGTTTGATTTCGGCTCAGATTGTAATCTCAGGATGGTGAGAGCCCTGAGCCCTGAGTTAGGCTCCATGCTAAGTATGGAGCCTGCTTGAGATTATCTCTCTTCCTCTGTACCACCCTTCTCAAAAGAAGAATAAAGAAAAAAATAGAATAAAAAAGATTCAATAAACATCTGATTTATCAGTAATAAAGAATTACTGAAAGAAAGGATAAATTTTAATAGTAGAAAATTGTTTTCAGGCGGAAAGTCTGGAAGGCAAGATACAATGATACAAATATCAGTAAATAAGATTGATACATCAAAAATCATATTGGGTTTTAAATAATTTAATACAAATTGGACCTAAAATCCTACATAAAAACAAGGCAGACTCAGAGAAATCTTTGGTTTATTGCATATAAGAGAAATCTGTTTATTAACTTCAGACTTTGCTAAAGAATTTATGCATTCCAAAATTTTTAAGAGCACTCCCCAAACTGTGCAAAGAGAATATGCAGACTATCATAAAAGTGAAGGTAATAGAATTTAAAAAAGGAAGCAAATAGAAATTGTGATAAATAAAACTAAAAGGTATAAAATAGCCATGCAATATTTTACTAACCATAATGATTACAAATAGTCAACACTAACCAATTATTAGAGGATTCTCAGATTGATTAAAAAACAAGTCTCTGGTTGCATCTGTTTATAAGCCTCACAGAAAGTAAAAAATAGGAGAATTATACGTTTTCACATCTGAAAATGTACTTCACACCTTAAAATCTAGAAAGTTGGGGAAATTGTCTGAAAATAGTTATTACTCACATCGTAAAACAGGACTGTGATGTATGAGATAAGGAAAATAAGAAAGGTGAGTGTAATCATATTACTAATTTACTCCCCTGAAATAGTTTCCAGGGCATGGAACAGGGAATGGCAATTCAAACAGTCCAAAGCCAACACAGACCAGCAGTAGAGTCGGAAAGCTGGTGATTAGAGAAGACAAGGAAGCTAGAGTTAACAGGAAGGTACAGAGGAGGAATCCGCAATAGAGGAAAAACAAATATTTCAGTAACAGTGAATACTTCTTCTGCTTACAGTTAGAAGTTATAAAAGCATTCCTTGGTTAACCTGATGAAAGAATGTCTTTATACTCAGAGCTGCCTTGATTTACAAACCTAACAAACAAGTTCTTTTTTTTCTTTTTTTTTTTTAAGGTTTTATTTATTTATTTGACAGAGAGAGAATGAGAGAGCACAAATGGTGGAAAAGGAGAAGCAGCCTGCCCACAGAGCAGGGAGCTGGATGTGGGGTTTGATTCCAGTACCCCGGGATCATGACCTGAGCCAAAGGAAGATGCTTAACCAACTGAGCCATGCAAGCACCCCTAAACAAGTTTCTTCTATGTACTCAGTTTCAGTCCGAGTTTTGTCTGAATACACACACACACATAATTTAAAAAGAAATATAATTTGAAAATACACATATTTGTATATATTGGATTTTATGAAATTACCTTTGAATTTTTGTATGCATTACCAATTATTTTCTCAAGTTCATCCATGTCTCTTGCAGGTGAATCTCTAGAGTAAGCCCCTCTCTATACTCTAATCTAAATTTTAAAAAAATTATTCTTGGATAAGTAAAGAATAATATGAATAATAATCTTGGGCTTTCTTTTTTAAACTTTCTTTTAAACACTGGAAAGATTTCAAGTTCCAATGGCAAAATTGTTAGCTCATATCTGCTTTATCCTTTTATTTCTTTAAAATCATAGATTACTTACTCAAAAAACCCCAAACCACATATTACTGTCTAAAGAGAGTTGAAGATACACATTTCTGTGTATTAATATTTATCTATTACCAGTTAATCCCCAGAGCTACAACAATATACACTCCTACAGTTGAGCTCTGCAATGCATTTATCCCTAGGACAAATTTTCAGAATTAGAATCTGCAGAGATCCAAGATTACATATAAAAATAATAAATATTTTATGTTAAGAGTATGTCAGAACAGTTTTGAAAAGACTATAAATCAGGCAATTTGGCAAACTGGTTGCAAAATGTTTATTAACAAAATAATCACAGTGATTAAAGTTTTATTACAGCTCAGATAACATTTTCAGTGTGTTACATGTATTGGCTCACTTTAAACTCACAAAAAAACATAAGATATTAATATTCTTGTCATTTTTGAGATGAATACATGGACGTAGAAGGACTAGACAATCTGCCCTAAATCACAGGGTAAGTTGTAGTCTGGGAAGAAATTCAGTGACACTTCTGAGGCCGTGGTAAGAAATATGACTTACAAACAGAAGGACTGAATAGCCAGGTATGCGTTTCTACGACTGGTGATCATTTAAATTGTTATTACCACTTTCAGAATCTCTGTCACTATGAGAATCAGAAGGCCTCTCTCTATAATGTATTTTAAAGGTGAATGTTTTATTTAGAGTGGTCATTAATGAAGTTGAGAAATGGACCATAAGCATAGGATTGGCAGAAAACAAAATGAACTCTCTTATCTAGAGATGCATTGATGCATTGAAATGTAATCTGCACAAAGAAAAATATTTCAATTTGAGTAGACAAGCTTATCTATGTTCTTAGTGTAAAGCCAATTGAAACTTGGCAGGGTTTCTGCTTTCCTTTGTTTTGCATTATTTTCAAATGAATGGAAAACTGCTAATGTGCCTGAGTTGGCGAAAATTATTAAGGGAAGAGCGCCGCTTTTGAATTTTAAAGCAAAATGTATTCTTTATTTTATCTGATTTGGGTAGTTAATTAAAATATATCAAATTTCTACACAACTTCAAATGCATTCTTTTGTATTTAATTATTTTCTATTAAAAATGCTTATCCCCAAAGCATTAAAATTAAAAATAAATTCATTCGATATATACATTTTAATTTCATTTCCTAAATATTTTTTTCTGTTCGTAATGGCAAAATTTATAGTATTTTACCTTTATACCTAATATTATTTCATATGTATACATTTTAAATAAATAGAACTGTAGTAGGAAAAGATGTAAAAGATATACTAAGTTTTAAAAGATCTTCTAAATGTACTATTTATTTTACTTATGTCTTTACAACAAAGAGTATGCCTCATATACAGCATACTACTTTGGGGGTGTCTGGGTGGCTCAGTCAGTAAGCATCCAACTTTTGATTTTGGCTCAGGTGATGATCTCAGGGTCTTGAGATAGAGCCCCACATTGGACCCCGCACTCTGTGGCAAGTTTGCTTGAGATTCTCTCCCTTCCCCTTCCCCTTCTCCCTTCTCCCCTATGGTGTCTCTCTCTTTCTCCCAAATAAATAAAATAAATCTTTGAAAAAAAACATGCTAGTTTTATTTTCATCCCATCTGCATATGTTGAAAATTTCACAAGCTTTGTATCATCAACTTGGCTTGGACTACAATGTCCAGATATTTGGCCAGACATCATCCTGGATGTTTTTGTGAAGCTGTTATTTAGATAAGATTTACATTTAAATTGGTAGACTTTAAGTGAAGTGAATTACTCTCTATAATATGGGTGGGCTTCATCCAATCAGTCAAAAACAGGAGAACAAAAATTGATCTTTCCCAAGCAAGAAGGAGTTCTAGCAGCAGACTGCCTGTGGGTTCAAACTGCAACTCAAACCATTCTGTTTTGCTGGAGAACTTTAAAAAAAATGTCTGTGAAGATAATTCTATATCGTGTCTATTTTTGCTGGACAAATCAGGTTGCATTAATACTTGCAATACTTTTCTTGAAATTGTGTTTTTTCCTTAAAACTTATATCCATGACTTATCATCTAGTGGCAGTCTGTTATTTGTGGTAAAAAAATATATCTATCTACTTATCTATACACACACACACACATATATATATACATATATATTAATAAACTATATGTGTAAAATATATGTATATATTAATAAACATATAAACTAATAAACATTGAGACAAGAGTAATTTTCTAAATGTAAGTAGGTGTGAAAAAAGAGTTATGTGCTGCTACCTCATTAATTTATGATGACACTGATTTCCTTTTACCTTAACATTTAGAACCTTTTTTTTTCCAGCCTGTAATTACTTAGCCAATAAACTACATTGCAATTTAGATCCTAAAATTTATCTCAGAAATTTTCTAGCAAGAACTAGATTTCCAAAGAATGAGTTTCCTTGTTCAATCAGATGATCCTCTGAAAGCACATAAGGACCACCCTTCACTTTCTTTAGTTAAGCTGAATTGCAAATTAAACAGAATTTTCCTTATCTAATATGCTTATTGGCCTTTTTTTCCTGTGTACTAGAAACATTTAACGTGGTCTTATGTGAAAATAGTTGAATGAAAGAAATACACCAATTGTATCGGACTCTAAATTCCATTTTACCTTCTATTTCCCAACTAAGCATGCATAGGTGTGCTACTAATTTGATTTTTGAAACATGACTTTACTAAATCTATTTTAAGCTACTGTAATCTCTCATTATTATATCTGCATTACTATAGTGCTTTATTTTTAAGTAGCTCTGGGTCATTACACACTTCAAAGTGTGGTATATCAGATTAAAGTAGAGAAAGTATTATAAAAAATAAAAAAAATTCAAATTCCACTCATAATTAAGGATGCAACCTAGGAAAACTTAATTTAGAAATAGATGAGCATGCTACCTTAGGGAAATTTGGAAAAGGTCATACAAAAACTGATTATTAAAGAAAACACTCTTCCACAATTCCTACTTTGTTTGACCATGATACTTTCATGATCAAAGGTTTAGGAGGAACTAAGAGAAAATGGTATATATAAGATTTTTTTCTCATAATAATTTTAACTCCGTATCTGCGATATTGTTTTTAATTTTTTCTTGGAACAATATATTGAAAACGGGGTCAGTAAATGTAAATGTCTATATAATCACATAATTATCCTGATATTATAAGCATGAAAACTATGACAGACAAAATGCTAGATTAAGGAATAATAGTCACACCCTGGAAATAAAATATAGCATAATTTCCTAATAGGTAAGTAGATAGTATATAGTATAGTGAATGTTTACTGATGTTTATTTTGAAAATTGTCTATTATTTCTTTTGAAATTATCTATTATTAAATTCATCACCTCAGGCATTCAGTTAATTTAGTGAGCTACTAAACCAAAAGTTTGGAGCTTGATGTACTATTCCCACAATACTGTTTAAGAACCAGTTGATCCGGGATCCCTGGGTGGCGCAGCGGTTAGGTGCCTGCCTTTGGCCCAGGGCGCGATCCTGGAGACCCAGGATCGAATCCCACATTGGGCTCCCGGTGCATGGAGCCTTCTTCTCCCTCTGCCTGTGTCTCTGCCTCTCTCTCTCTCTGTGTGACTATCATAAATAAATAAAAATTAAAAAAAAAAAAAAAAAGAACCAGTTGATCCTTCCACTAGATGTCAGGTGTTCTAGGCTCTGCCAAGAAAATACTGTTCTATTTACTTGGTGGGCCTTGAAGATACCGAAGAGATTTTACATATATACACACACTTTTCTGAACAAATTTTTTAAAACAGAATGCAATCAAAATTACATAATATGCAATTTAAACCTCTAGTTTGAATCCATGTCCTCATTCAAGCCCGTATGTCAATTTTTTTTTGTTTTCTGGCTTGAATTAAAATAATCAAAATTAGGTTCATTCTCATTTTCATTGCAGTAACAGCTAAACTGTCATCAATAAATAACGTGTAGGATGCTCACTACATTTCTGGCATTGTATAAATAGTTCCCACATATCATTTCATCATTTCATTAAATCCTCATAGCACACTTACAAAGCACCCACTGGGCAAACAGGGATTTGGTAGATCACCACGGGTTTGTAACTAAAATATGATGGAGCAAAGATTTGCTCCCAGCATCTCTAATTCGAGTCTGTTTATCACGGTATGTCTTACACACAGTCTCAAGAGTATGATAACAAAACTCCTGGTCTTCTAGATGAAATTGGCTGTTCTCCCTAGCTTCCTTGCCTTACCAAACAGCAACACCAGTGTCTTCTCTGTCCATGTTCTCATTTCTCACCTAGATGACTATAGTCACCTTTGAATTGCTATTTCTCTTCTATCTATCCTCCACATGCTGATGGATTCTACCATGCAAACATAAACTTGCCCTTTTACTGCTTGAAATATATCAACACTTTAGAAATTCATTTAAAATCTTTAGCATGATGTCCAAATATTTTCACTGTGTGTCCAACACTGTTGAGTGTCATCTTTCATATCTTTGCTGGCAGTCATTAATATCATGTTCCGCAGCACATTGGACTACTTGTCCGCTGAATATGCTAGGGAAATGAAATTACACAAGAGACAAAACAAAAGAAAAAACAAACCACCACCAATAACAAAAATGTGCTGCTAGATGTCATACAATCCATGAATGCAAGAATTAAAGAAAATACAATTCCAATGATCTCAGCAACCTGGAACATTAAAACAAGTGATTCCCACGTCTTCCCCCAGACAACGTGCAGAATTTGCATATATTTACTCATAAATGTACCTGCTGGTGTGGAAGAGAATTAACAAAAATGTCCGTTTTCCAAATCATGTGTGAAAGTAAGTACTGGCAAAATCTTGTACACTGCCATAGAACTGACAATGAACTCCTGATAATATATTTACCTGGGTTTTCAGCCCACTCCAGAGCGGAGAACTTCCTAGATTAGAGATGGTGCTAAGTATCAACAGATTCTATGTTCATAATATACACAGGATTTAAATTTCTCATCCTTCCCTGGTACTACCCTGGTCCAAGCTAACACAATCTTCGAATTATAACAATTACCTCTGACTAACCCTCCTAGATCTGTTTTTGCCTCCTCCCAATGCCTAGCCTCAGTCCAGCAGCCAGAATGCTTCTTCAAAGATGTAACCAAACTATATCACTCCTAGGGGATTAAAGAGTATACTTCGTTTGATGAGCACTGAGTAACTTATAAAATTGTTGAATCACTATACTGTGCACCTGAAACTAACAGAATATTGCATGGTAACTATCCTAGAATTAAAATGAAGAAACTTAATTAAAAAAAAATTCATTCCTTTGATCAAACTTTGCAATAGCTCTTCATCTTATTCAATATAAAGTCAGTCTTTAATATGGCTTATAAAGTCCACTATGATTCAGTCTACAATTGTCTTTCTAACTTTTTGCTCCTATTCCTTTCCTTCTTCGTCACTCTACTCAAGTAATACTGGCCTCCTCCTCGAGATTGCTTTAACAGCAGAGGCATTTTTCAACTATAGGAATTTTGTACTCAATTCTCTTTCACCAATAACAGCCTCTCCAAAACATTCATTCATTTCCTCACATTTATTAAGTCTTCTTTTCCTCAAATATTAACCCTAAAGCTAAGTCTTCACTCAATATCTTGTTCAAAATTACACCAAGTTCTCTTTAGCTACAGCTATAACTTTGTCTCCCTTCTTGATTTGTTTTCCTCCATAGCCTTCATAACTTTCTAATAAATGATATAACTATTCACTTTCTCCCTATGTCTCCTTTTATTGTCTTTTTTTTGGGGGGGGGGCAGGGTCTTGTTTTATTTTGTCTTTTCCACCAACAAAATTCCTCAAGAATCAAGATTTGAGCTCCACAATTTCATTAACAAAAGCAGCTTCATTCAGAGAAGAAACACAATAAATAGAACTAAGTTGAATAAAAGACATAAAGTGAGGAGTGAAGTATTTTAAAATAAAGAGCACAGAATATATTTAGGTGAAAATATTATGTATGATATCATATTGATGGATACATGTCATTATATATTTGTCCAAACCCATAAGATGTACAAGAGTGAGCTCTAATATAATCTGTCAACTTTGGCTGATGTGATGTGTCAATGTTCATCAATTGTAACACATGTACCACCCCAGTGGGAAATGTAGACAATGAGGGAAGCTATGCATGTGTTGTTGGAGCCATTTGGGTCATTTCTATTACTGTCCTCTCAATTTTGCTGTGAACCTAAAACTGCTCTAAAAAAATTAACTCTTTAAACACAATTGCAATCTCTTCTCTTATTGCCTAGATATGAATCTTTCTTTTTTCCATTCTCAAAATGACATTTATCTTGTAAGAAAACAGTAACTTCCTGAGTTTCTTTAATCCAATGTTTATGGATTTATGACTACTCCTGCAGGTTTTCATTCTTGATACTGTAAGTCAAGGTTTCTAGAATACCTCTTTTCTGTAAGTGTTTTTGCTCTTAAAAGTGAAAGCCAAAGCTTTCAAATCTCTATCTCTGAAAGGATTAAAAGGGTAAAAAAAAAAAAAAAAAATTGTGTGTGTGTGTGTGTGTGTGTGTGTGGGTGTGAGTGTGTTGGATGAGGGCTGATGGAAGTGAACAATTAGTATTCATTTTACCTCATAATGCACAGGTATACAGAATTAGAAAACAGCATTAGGAGAACAACAAAATAGACTAAATTTAAGTTTGAAATACATTTTGTCCATTTGAGTGAAGGGTATAAAAAATAAAACTATTTTTCTATAAGTGTTTAACTGAAATTTAACATGCACTAAAAGCTGACTGTAATGACCTTGCATTTTATATTTTCATCATAATACATCCATATCATTAAACCTTCATCTTTTCCTGTTTAAGGAGAAGCCCTGAATTTTGGTGTTATGCAGAAAGAATCTACACAGTGCATTCTGCAGGCTTAGTAGACAGAAACGATGGGGTTTCATCCGGCCTAGTTCCACCAGCAGAAAATAATTAGATATCAACAGAGAAGTAGTGAAGTGTAGCTATGTTTTCTTAACTAGGGTTTCATTAATTCCCCTTTCTTCTTATATTTAATGTGATTTCAAATTCAAAGTAATTATATTTGGACAAGGCTCTTTGGTTAAAAGTGAAGCTGATTATAGAAAATCTAGACCCTTAGGTACTTAAAAACATTAAACAATAATAGTCTATCAATTTCTGTGTCCTTTTCCATAGGAAGTCACAAAGACCTACATTTAATTATATGTATCTTACTAACTATATTAATAAGAGATTTATAATCTATTGTCTTCAAGATCTTAGAGGGTTATTTTTCAAGAAATAAAAAACAATAATTACTTTCATCTAATTAATATTCCAATTGATAATGCTTTTTACACAATTAAAAATCTCATTTTTATGAAATATAAGATACATTTTCTTTCTGAAATATGAAAATGTAAGTTGTTTTATAAGAGGAAGCCTGTGGAGTACAAATAAATGAATAAGTAGATTGCTTATTTTGTATGTTAATGAACTTGTGAAGGTGCTGAGAATAGAGCTATTATTAGAGACTTATTCTCATGAAGAGTCCTTGGGTGTTTGCTACTTGCTAGCTAAAATGGGCTGAAATCAAGTTGGAATAAACTGATGTTGATTCCTAATCCTTCATTAGAGCAAGCATTTAAGAATATGGAACAGACAAAATTTAAGACTTGATCAGAGGTCAGCAAGAACAGATTAAGTTAGATCTCTGCCAGTCAGCTTATTTATTTTATTTTTATTTATTTATTTATTTATTTATTTGCCAGTCAGCTTATTATAAACTCTTGGATAATGCACCCTACTTACCTTTTTGAATAAATGAAGTTATGGAGCTCTGTACAGGTAATATCCACAAAAGTTTAGACCACTTTAAAATAGTGCACTTCATTCCAGTAGGTAAAACAGGAGTCAACATTTTGTCCTGCCCATGATAATCACCAGTATCAATGAGACTCTTAGATAACTTGAGACCTTCTAACAAGTCCACTTACAGTATGGAAGCTAAGTAGTACTGAATGGTAAATTGAAATAACAACTATTAACTAAACATTAGGCTCTGAGGAGAAAGCAAAGCTGAGACAGGAATTTAGAAAGGTTACTGGTGGGGAACCTGGGTAGCTTAGTCAGTTAAATGACTGCCTTTGGCTCAGGTAATGATCTCAGGATCCTGGGATTGAGCCCCACATCTAGTGGGGAGTGTGCATCTCCCTCCCTTCCTTCTCTGCCTGCTCTTGCTCTCTCTCTCTCTCTCTCTCTCTCTCTCTCTCAAATAAATAAATCTAAAAATGAAAAGTCACTGGATACAATATACAAAATCATTTGTATGTATGTATGCATGCATGCCAAATTCGATTATTTTTCTATGTGACAAAAACAAACAGAAATATGATTTTAAAAATAATTTGATTTGCAAAAGCATAAAAACCAACCATTCAGGAATAAATCTAAGAAGAAATATGAAACTTCTGCATTGAAAACAATAGAACAGGGCAGCTCTGGTGGCTCAGCAGTTTAGTGCCGCCTTCAGTTCAGGGCGTGATCCTAGAGACCCTGGATCCAGTTCCACATTAGGCTTCCTGCATGGAGCCTGGTTCTCCCTCTGCCTGTGTCTGTGTCTCTACCTCTCTCTGTGTGTCTCTCATGAATAAATAAATAAAATCTTAAAAAAAAAACACAATAGAACAGGATTAGCATAAATGGAATTAAATCTATATGAATGGAAAAATATAAAATATGCATTAAGACATTCAATGTATTAAAATATAAATAATCTCCTAAGGCTTATTTTCCAGAAGTTGTCAAGCTAGTTCTAGAATACAGTTGAAAATATAAGGGACCACGAATAGTCAAAACAATTTGGAAAAGAACAAAGAATAATTTGGAGAACTTACATTACCAGATGTCAAAATTATTGTTATTCTATAGTAATTAAAGCACTGTGTTGTAAGCATGGGATAGACAAATCAATCAATGGAACAAAATGAAGAGTCCAGGAAAAGATTCAAACATAGAGATAATCTGATTTATGACAAATGTTATAGTCCAGTTCAATTGAGAACACTTGACCTTTTAAATAAATTTTGCTAAGTCACTAACAATTTGGAAAAACAATGGCATGACCCCTAAGTTACACTACAACCAAAAATCTATCCCAGATGGATAGTAGATATTAATGTGAATAGCAAAACAATTAAAAAAAAAAACTTTTAGAAGAACAGGAAATTGTATCAGCAACTTTAGAGGTGGCACAAAGTTCTTAACTAGAACACAAAATGCATTATTCAAAAAAGAAAACTGGACTGTGTTAAAAATAAGTATTCTTTTCATGAAAAGACACTACCAGGAGAGTGATACAGTAGCATAGAAAGTACTAGAAGAGATTTACCATGGATATACACATTAGGACTAATAGCCATATGATATATATTAGACGTACATAAGGAACTGAGTGTGTGTGTATGTATGTATATAGAATTACTACATTAATAAGAACATCAGAAAATTCGACAAAAAATCAGACAAAAGGCTTGAAAAGATATTTTGCCCATTAATATACACATTTGGCCAACATTACCTATGAAAATTAGCTCAACTTCATTAATTATTAGGAAAATTTAAATTAAGGCTATTACTACTAAACACTATAATGCTTATAATGAAATTAGACAAAAATACATAATTCATTTTTATACTCTGCTGATGACAGTCTAAATTGGCTGAAAATCTGAGGTGCAGTATTTGACAATATCTATTGAAACTGAAAATGTACTCAGAACCAGTAAATAATCCATCCCTAGGTATATACTCAACAGAACTCAGCACATATTTTCACTGAAAGACATTCTCTGGAGTATTTACAGAAGCAGTCATCATGATAATGCTGACAGAAAAGCACAACTACTCATCAACATTAAAATACATGAATTAATTTTGGGAGAGTAGCATAATGGTACTTCCATAAAATAACAGAAAACCTCACAAACATATTCTTTACCAAATTATCCAAAAACCGAAGAATTTATCTGGTTATCTCATTATTTTACATACAAAAACTGGCAAAACCAAGTCAACGTTGTTAGAATTTAGAACAGTGTTAAAAATTCCTGAAGTAAACAATCATTTACCAATGTTACCAGACACAGTGCTATTTCCAGAACAAAACTAAATGAGAGAAATGAACATTATGAGTAATTTTAACAGTGAGATATTGATATAGTT
Source organism: Canis lupus familiaris (assembly GCF_011100685.1). NCBI lineage: Eukaryota > Metazoa > Chordata > Mammalia > Carnivora > Canidae > Canis > Canis lupus. The sequence goes on along the minus strand of NC_049259.1, from coordinate 9,534,750 downwards.
TCATATTTCCTTGTTATTATTGGTATAGCCCTGCAGAAAGCAAATTGGCTTTCAAAGAGGATTCATTTTATTTTGAATCTTCTCTACAGAAAATTCCCATAAATAAAATGCTTTTGTAAAGATATTCATGATGAAATATATTCCTCATAGCAAAACATGAAAGCAATTATGGTCTGGAAGAGCCAGCTCACACTGCTTAGGAGACTTGATTGTGAGTCTCTCTTCCCAAGTTCACACTCAGTGACATCACATTCACAACTCTGTTCTTTGAAGTGCTGGTTTAATATTGACCAGCACACCTTTGGGTGAAACAAATGCATTTTTTTCATCTAGCACATACTTGTCTTACTAAACAGCAGTTAATATTAAGTCTTTGCACTATTCTGCTGGAAAAATACTTCAGTACAGTTATTTTTTTAAACCTCTATTCAGTTGTATGTGTAGATGATACTAGTTAATTCATATGATATGTGAAGTAAAAGAAATAAAAGGAAATGCCACGTGTTAACCTCAGAGAATACAATTTTATTACTTACTTATGCTTTCCTATCTTTTTAACTAAAAAATACTTTATTATAAAATCCAAAAATCTAATAAAATGCATTTGTTTTTTATTCTATTCATAATGATTACAAAACAAAGAATATGTGAATTCTTATTTTGTATGAAAAGTATAAGACCTAAAAACTCTAAGGTTTGTATCAGCTAATGTTTGTTGCTTAGTTTAAAAATACTATGTCAATATCAATCTTTGTTCCAAATGTCTTAGTTTACTGCATTATTTGTAATAATGTAAGATGTATGTTTCATTTGGGACACTGGCACAGCTTATCTTAAAAGAGAGACAATTAATAAAGAAAGGATTAACATCTCTCTATGTGTTGTAAAATTCAAGAGATGTGTAAAACAGTAAACTCTATTTAAGAGGATTAAATCCATTAATTACAAAAGTCTATGAATATTTCTGCAGAGACCCAGTATGACTTATTTTTCAAATGTAAATCAAAAACTATCAAACCAAACAAAATTATAAGCTCAGAAATCTGTAAGAGTCACAACATGAAAGACAAGCAAGCAAGCAATCCAGTATTAGACTGCCTCATTTGGGACCAAGGCTGTTTTCATTGCAATTCCACTTCAGTTTTATATTTTCCATTGTGTAAGACAATATATATTGTAAAATCTAGGTAACTACAGAGTTAATTAAATAAAATATGATGTTTGGTTTTTCATTTTATGCATAAAACATAGCCTTGTGACTTATTTTGTGAGTCATACTATTTAAGTTCAGTTTTCATATCCTATGTAATAAAGTTTCATTGGTCTCCATTTTGAAAGAGGAAGAGAAGTTATAGGGGAATTTATCAGTTGATGATTTTCTGTGAAAATGAAGTTATTTTACATATTCCTTTTCAGAGCAATGTGGAGAATTGTGAACTAATTATGTTTCTACTGGGGAAAAAGAGTCAATATATTGTTAAAGTGACAGCGATGGGATAGTATACAATCCAGGTCTACTGCCTTGTCATTCACTTAAACCTTCAACATAGGTCAGACCTGGGATCCCTGGGTGGCGCAGCGGTTTGGCGCCTGCCTTTGGCCCAGGGCGCGATCCTGGAGACCCGGGATCGAATCCCACATCGGGCTCCCGGTGCATGGAGCCTGCTTCTCCCTCTGCCTGTGTCTCTGCCTCTCTCTCTCTGTGACTATCATAAATAAATAAAAATTAAAAAAAAAAAATTAAAAAAAAAACATAGGTCAGACTTTACACAAAGATATTATCTAACAATATATTGCCAAAGAAGGCACTTCTAAAGTTACATTTGCTTTATTATTGCCATAGTGCTCCCCTTAACGTGCTTTCTGCCCTTCTAGCACCTCACAGAGTGTTTCCTTAGACCAATTGAAACTAAGTCGTGTTCTCCAAGCTTCCAGTTATCTGTAAGAAAATAAAAGGTTTTCCACTAGCACCAAGAATGGAGGCTGGAATCTTCTGCCATGTGGTTTTTAGTGGGGATCCACTAGAATTAAGTGAGCAGTCTGCTTAGAGGGTAGATATCTTCAAATCAGAGCTAACAAAAAGCTGTAGTGGGATTTTCATTTCCCTTAAGTTTTATTCTAACCATCTGGAAAAAAATTCAGATTTTCATATTCAGCATTATAAGAAAGCAGATATATAGATAGATTATATCTATATCTATCTATCTATCTATCTATCTATCTATCTATCTATCTATCTATCTCTCTATATATATATATTATCCTGGTGATACAAAATATAGAATAGAGAGATTCTGATTCAAGTATAAACTGTTCTGGGATGCCTGGGTGGCTCAGTGGTTGAGCATCTGCCTTCAGCCCAGGGCATGACCCTGGAGTTCCGCGTGGAGTACTGCATTGGGCTCCCTGCATGGAGCCTGCTTCTCCCTCTGCTTATGCCTCTGCCTCTCTCCGTGTATCTTTCATGAATAAATAAATAAAATCTTTTTTAAAAGTTTAAAAAATATATATATAAACTGTTTTGGTTTTTTTGTTTTGTTTTGTTTTGTTTGTATAAATCATTGAACTTAGGTGATAGTCAAAGTCACTAGGGCCAAAATAGAGAAGGGAAATAAAAACAAACCGAAGTGATAAACAGACAAGAAGTATTTATACATCTTAGCAACGAGGCTGTGGCTTTTATTTTATTTTATTATTATTATTTTTTTTTAAGTAGGCCTGAGATCAAAACCTGAGCCAAGGTCAAGAGTCAGACTTAACTGATTAAGATACCTGAGAACCCAGAATCTGGGACTTTTAAAATAGCACAGGGAAGAGTCGAAGAACCTTAAAGCCCTAACTCAGTGTTGCTTCAAGTACTGAGACTCACCCTCTATCCCTGCAATGTTTGGAGGCATGTAAGGAGTTTAATGATTCCAGACTGGGTTAGTGAAATAAGGAAAACAAATCCCTGAAGAATTTGTATTTACAAGCTCATTTTCACATTGCGTTTCTGCTATTTGTCTGGTTTCTGAAAAGCTAAACAACACACGAAAAAAATGTAAATGGTCTGTATATCAAAATGTATCATAGAAAAATGTTTAACACTAACAAAAATGAATGAGAATTCAACTATCAAAAGATAATGAGGAAAAACGAAATACAAACCACATTTAGGATGTATGTAAACAACACACTGAAAAGCATTTATCATTTGCTGGTAAATGATGAAATTGAAAAAAAATAATGAAATTATTGCACTCATACAACTTGACATTTGCACTTAACATTTTAGTTTTAAATATATGTAATAGAGAAGAAAAATTACAAATTTAAAAACCATTTGACAAACTGGAAATTGAAAAATAAAGTAAATCAAAAAGAAACTAGAAGGAGGGCAATATTAAGGAAAAAATGGAAAATAATGAAATGGAAAACAAAGTACAACTGGAGTGTTCAAAAATCTAACAGCTTTATGTAAAGAATAACAGGAAAACTTCTGGCAAGAGTGAGCAAGATTTGTGAAAGAGGCATTGATAAAAATTATTACTGCATATGTATAGACATACACTCAAAAATATAAAATGAAACGATTATGAACACACACTTATGAATAATTTCCTTGAAAAATATACATTCCCCAAACTGACACAAAAATATTGTAGTGAATAAACTTTTAAAACCATTTTGGACATTAAATTAGTGGTTAAAAATCCACACATACACACAAACACATCTATCAAATAATGTTTTATAGAAATTTTAAGAGCAACTCATAATAATTTAATTTTCAGAACAATTTAGAGTAGAGCAAAAGGACAACATTAATGAATTTATTTTGTAGAACTAGTATATAAAAGATAGTTGTACCTAACAAGAAGAATCTAAGATAAGGAAATCATAACCAAAGCCATTTATTTTGCCATGACAGTGGTTTTGCTTTTTAAATGTATTTTCTAGGAATTTATCACACTTTCCATTCAGTTTGTATTTGCATTTGTTTGTATTAGTTTGTTCCATTAGTTTGTATTAGTTTCTTTTTCTGTATCTATGTCTGTATTTATATCCATCCATCCATGCATCCATCTATCCATCCTCTTTCTTATCTCCTTGTGTATTATTTTCCAGTATAAAATGCTGAGCAGACAGTTTAGAGGTTTTCTGGTTCTCCTTACTGCTTCTTTCTTTTCTTTTTTTTTTAGATTTTATAAGTAGGTTCTTGTTTTAAATATTTATGTCCTCCCAACACATTTTCTCATCAGACTTTGCTTTTAGTCTTCTCAGATATTTAGGGAGAAAAAAATAGAGAAGGAAAAAATTAATTGAAAAAATGTTTAAGGAAATGCATGATACCTATTTAATGGCATAGAGAATTTTTAGATAATTATGCTCTGTAACTCTCAATATTGCGCTGACATAATTTGCCTTCAAAAAGCCTCCTATAACATTTTCTCAGTCTCCTTGATCTGGAGCACATACTCTGCATACCTTTCTCTGTGTATGAACGTACTGCCCGAATCTCAGCTAAGCCACTGTACACCATTGGACTCCATCCTCTCTTATCCATTACTGTAGCTGTTTTCTTTTCCTCCTGCACAAAAATTTTCCTTCTAGAATATTCTAGTTCTTATCACACGAATGTGACATATGGCATTATCTATCTCCATTTAAAAAACAGAAAATAACAACAACAACAAAAACACACTCGGCTGTATTTTGTTGTCCTTTTCGCCCATCTCTTCATACCAAAATTCTTTGAAATAATTTGTCTTTATGGACTATTATTTTTATTTTTCAAATTTCATTTTCCGTTACACCCATTCCAGTCAGGTATCCACTACCACTCATCCAATGCTGACCAGCATCACTGTCACCTGTGATAACCACATCACTGATCTCATGGTAACTCGGTTAATCTAACATCTACATTACACACAGTTGATTGCTTTTATTTAAAACTTCCCTGGGCTTCTAAGACACCCCATTCTCTTGGTTTTCTTCCTGTCTCTCTGGGAACTACTCCATAGCCTTTTTGCTGATTCTTTTCCTCTCCTTAATCTCTAAATGTTGGAGTGTCATTAGATTCAGGAGTTGTCTTTTCTCTTCACTTCCATTGTCTTAGTGATCTCATCCAGTCTCATGATTTTCTATGCTGACAACTTCTGATTTTATAATATCAGGCCCGGATTCCTATACTGATTGCATAGTTTAATTATTTTGTTTTGTGTTATAGTTTTCTGAGCACTGAAGGAAGATGTAGCCTACAATTAAAAGGTATATATATTTTTAATTAAAAAAATCACTTTATGTTAATGCTATCTTTTTTAATGTCATGATCATCAGGATTTTTTGTTTGTTAGTATATGTGTGTGGGGAGTGTGTATGTATGTTAATTCATTTTCTAAGAGAAAAGTCTTTCTAGGTTCTAGGTTTATCAACATAAAATTGTGTGCATTAAATTTGGCCCCAAACACTGTCAACCTGGGTGCTATGAAAATTCCCTTTTCAAATATTACAGTAATAGATTGCTATACATATTATATCTTTGACCAAATTCTCCATGCCAACCAGACGCTTACTAGTACAATTTTTCTAGATAGAGTGTTATGTTCCTGATTTCATTGTTAAACCTTATGACTATGAGGCAGAAACTTTATTTCTAGATTACTGGGATCAATCTTTAGTTTTTTTTGTTGTTGTTGTTTCCCTAAATCTTTGATTAAAAAATCTCAATTCTCCAAGATGTACACACAGCTCCTAGATGTGACTAGGACTTTTCCTTTGAGACAATATTCAGGAACTTTATAATATAGAATGAAAATAGTCCCTCTTTGTCTTATTCTTTCTCAGCAGCTAAGCTAGAAAATGGAGGTCAAAACTGTGGCAAGAATTTTAGAGAACAAAGGGAATGAATGTTTCTGATGTTTTGGAAAATAATTTCATTCAGCACATATGATGTGGGTTGCACAATCAAGTGCACAAGTTGAACCAAAAAGGAGAGATAGAGTAGGTAGATAGGACTGTTTCCTTGCTCTCTCCTGTCAATGATCAAGCAAGCAAATGGTCAACCATTGACCACTTAAATCTGTCAATTTAATTGTCAAATTGAGACTGTAAACTTCACCCTAAGGGGAACTCTCTTACATTGTACCAAATCATCATCATCATTCTACTTATTTTTTTCCCTTTCATAAATATTTATGGTGATTTGAAGTACAAGCATATGAATAAACCATATAGGTAATACTAACATCGAAATAGTTTAAAGCATATTACAGCATATCTTAATGATACAAAGATGTGTGGAAATTTAAATTAGTGTGTGCTGCATTGAAAATTAAAAAAAAATTGCTTGAGTATTGCTAATATGGTTTTATGTTTCAAACAGTTTTTATTTTAAAGATTTTATTTATTTATTCATGAAAGACACAGAGAGAGAAAGAGAGAGGCACAGACACAGGCAGAGGGGGAAGCAGGCTCCATGTGGGAGCCTGACACAGGATTATCCCTGGTCTCCAGGATCATGCCCTGGGCCAAAGGCGGCGCTAACCACTGAACCACCCAGGCTGCCCTGTTTCAAATGGTTTTACACTGTTAAAAAAATAGGTTTATACTGTTACAAACAGTAATTATTTTTTGCAAATTTCCTTCAGATGCATATATTTAGTAAGTATACTAGTTTGTGGAAATATTAATGAAATGTTTTTATGGATACAATATCTAATTTCTTTTTTTTTATGTATTTATTTACTTTTTTTTTATTGGTGTTCAATTTACTAACATACAGAATAACCCCCAGTGCCCGTCACCCATTCACTCCCACCCCCCGCCCTCCTCCCCTTCCAACACCCCTAGTTCGTTTCCCAGAGTTAGCAGTCTTTACGTTCTGTCTCCCTTTCTGATATTTCCCACACATTTCTTCCCCCTTCCCTTATATTCCCTTTCACTATTATTTATATTCCCCAAATGAATGAGAACATATAATGTTTGTCCTTCTCCGACTGGCTTACTTCACTCAGCATAATACCCTCCAGTTCCATCCACGTTGAAGCAAATGGTGGGTATTTGTCATTTCTAATAGCTGAGTAATATTCCATTGTATACATAAACCACATCTTCTTTATCCATTCATCTTTCGTTGGACACCAAGGTTCCTTCCACAGTTTGGCTATCGTGGCCATTGCTGCTATAAACATCGGGGTGCAGGTGTCCCGGCGTTTCACTGCATCTGTATCTTTGGGGTAAATCCCCAGCAGTGCAATTGCTGGGTCGTAGGGCAGGTATATTTTTAACTGTTTGAAAAACCTCCACACAGTTTTCCAGAGTGGCTGCACCAATTCACATTCCCACCAACAGTGTAAGAGGGTTCCCTTTTCTCCACATCCTCTCCAACATTTGTTGTTTCCTGCCTTGTTAATTTTCCCCATTCTCACTGGTGTGAGGTGGTATCTCATTGTGGTTTTGATTTGTATTTCTCTGATGGCAAGTGATGCAGAGCATTTTCTCATGTGCATGTTGGCCATGTCTATGTCTTCCTCTGTGAGATTTCTGGTCATGTCTTTTGCCCATTTCATGACTGGATTGTTTGTTTCTTTGGTGTTGAGTTTAAGAAGTTCTTTATAGATCTTGGAAACTAGCCCTTTATCTGATATGTCATTTGCAAATATCTTCTCCCATTCTGTAGGTTGTCTTTGAGTTTTGTTGACTGTATCCTTTGCTGTGCAAAAGCTTCTTATCTTGATGAAGTCCCAATAGTTCATTTTTGCTTTTGTTTCTTTTGCCTTCGTGGATGTATCTTGCAAGAAGTTACTATGGCCGAGTTCAAAAAGGGTGTTGCCTGTGTTCTTCTCTAGGATTTTGATGGAATCTTGTCTCACATTTAGATCTTTCATCCATTTTGAGTTTATCTTTGTGTATGGTGAAAGAGAGTGGTCTAGTTTCATTCTTCTGCCTGTGGATGTCCAATTTTCCCCAGCACCATTTATTGAAGAGACTGTCTTTCTTCCAGTGGATAGTCTTTCCTCCTTTATCTACCATAAAGTTCAGGGTCCACTTCTGGATTCTCTATTCTGTTCCACTGATCTATGTGTCTGTTTTTGTGCCAGTACCACACTGTCTTGATGACCACAGCTTTGTAGTACAACCTGAAATCTGGCATTGCGATGCCCCCAGATATGGTTTTCTTTTTTAAAATTCCCCTGGCTATTCGGGGTCTTTTCTGATTCCACACAAATCTTAAAATAATTTGTTCTAACTCTCTGAAGAAAGTCCATGGTATTTTGATAGGGATTGCATTAAACGTGTATATTGCCCTGGGTAACATTGACATTTTCACAATATTAATTCTGCCAATCCATGAGCATGGAATATTTTTCCATCTCTTTGTGTCTTCCTCAATTTCTTTCAGAAGCGTTCTATAGTTTTGAGGGTATAGATCCTTTACATCTTTGGTGAGGTTTATTCCTAGGTATCTTATGCTTTTGGGTGCAATTGTAAATGGGATTGACTCCTTAATTTCTCTTTTTTCAGTCTCATTGTTAGTGTATAGAAATGCCACTGACTTCTGGGCATTGATTTTGTATCCTGCCACGCTACCAAATTGCTGTATGAGTTCTAGCAATCTTGGGGTGGAGACTTTTGGGTTTTCTATGTAGAGTATCATGTCATCGGTGAAGAGGGAGAGTTTGACTTCTTCTTTGCCAATTTGAATGCCTTTAATGTCTTTTTGTTGTCTGATTGCTGAGGCTAGGACTTCCAGTACTATGTTGAACAGCAGTGGTGAGAGTGGACATCCCTGTCTTGTTCCTGATCTTAGGGGAAAGGCTCCCAGTGCTTCCCCATTGAGAATGATATTTGCTGTGGGCTTTTCATAGATGGCTTTTAAGATGTCGAGGAATGTTCCCTCTATCCCTACACTCTGAAGAGTTTTGATCAGAAATGGATGCTGTATTTTGTCAAATGCTTTCTCTGCATCTAATGAAAGGATCATATGGTTCTTGGTTTTTCTCTTGCTGATATGATGAATCACATTGATTGTTTTACAGGTGTTGAACCAGCCTTGTGTCCCAGGGATAAATCCTACTTGGTCATGGTGAATAATTTTTTTAATGTATTGTTGGATCCTATTGGCCAGTATCTTGTTGAGAATTTTTGCATCCATGTTCATCAGGGATATTGGTCTGTAATTCTCCTTTTTGGTGGGGTCTTTGTCTGGCTTTGGAATTAAGGTGATGCTGGCCTCATAGAACGAATTTGGAAGTATTCCATCTCTTTCTATCTTTCCAAACAGCTTTAGGAGAATAGGTATGATTTCTTCTTTATTTTTTTTTTAATTTTTATTTATTTATGATAGTCATAGAGAGAGAGAGAGAGAGGCAGAGACACAGGCAGAGGGAGAAGCAGGCTCCATGCACTGGGAGCCCGACGTGGGATTCGATCCCGGGTCCCCAGGATCGCGCCCTGGGCCAAAGGCAGGCGCCAAACCACTGCGCCACCCAGGGATCCCTGATTTCTTCTTTAAATGTTTGATAGAATTCCCCTGGGAAGCCATCTGGCCCTGGACTCTTGTGTCTTGGGAGGTTTTTGATGACTGCTTCAATTTCCTCCCTGGTTATTGGCCTGTTCAGGTTTTCTATTTCTTCCTGTTCCAGTTTTGGTAGTTTGTGGCTTTCCAGGAATGCGTCCATTTCTTCTAGATTGCCTAATTTATTGGCGTATAGCTGTTCATAATATGTTTTTAAAATCGTTTGTATTTCCTTGGTGTTGGTAGTGATCTCTCCTTTCTCATTCATGATTTTATTAATTTGAGTCTTCTCTCTCTTCTTTTTAATAAGGCTGGCTAATGGTTTATCTATCTTGTTAATTCTTTCAAAGAACCAACTCCTGGTTTTGTTGATCTGTTCCACAGTTCTTCTGGTCTCGATTTCGTTGAGTTCTGCTCGAATCTTTATTAACTCCCTTCTTCTCTTGGGTGTAGGATCTATTTGCTGTTTTTTCTCTAGCTCCTTTATGTGTAAGGTTAGCTTTTGTATTTGAGTTCTTTCCAGTTTTTGAATGGATGCTTGTATTGCGATGTATTTCCCCCTTAGGACTGCTTTTGCTGCATCCCAAAGATTTTGAACGGTTGTATCTTCATTCTCATTAGTTTCCATGAATCTTTTTAATTCTTCCTTAATTTCCTGGTTGACCCTTTTATCTTTTAGCAGGATGGTCCTTAACCTCCACGTGTTTGAGGTCCTTCCAAACTTCTTGTTGTGATTTAGTTCTAATTTCAAGGCATTATGGTCTGAGAATATGCAGGGGACGATCCCAATCTTTTGGTATCGGTTCAGACCCGATTTGTGACCCAATATGTGGTCTATTCTGGAGAAAGTTCCATGTGCGCTTGAGAAGAATGTGTATTCAGTTGAGTTTGGATGTAAAGTTCTGTAGATATCTGTGAAATCCATGTGGTCCAGTGTATCATTTAAAGCTCTCGTTTCTTTGGAGATGTTGTGCTTAGAAGACCTATCGAGTACAGAAAGAGCTAGATTGAAGTCACCAAGTATAAGTGTATTATTATCTAAGTATTTCTTCACTTTGGTTAATAATTGATTTATATATTTGGTAGCTCCCACATTCGGGGCATATATATTGAGGATTGTTAAGTCCTCTTGTTGAATAGATCCTTGAAGTATGATATAGTGTCCCTCTTCATCTCTCACTACAGTCTTTGGGGTAAATTTTAGTTTATCTGATATAAGGATGGCTACCCCTGCTTTCTTTTGAGGACCATTCGAATGGTAAATGGTTCTCCAACCTTTTATTTTCAGGCTGTAGGTGTCCTTCTGTCTAAAATGAGTCTCTTGTAGACAGCAAATAGATGGGTCCTGCTTTTTTATCCAGTCTGAAACCCTGCGCCTTTTGATGGGGTCATTAAGCCCGTTCACATTCAGAGTTACTATTGAGAGATATGAGTTTAGTGTCATCATGTTATCTATTCAGTCCTTGTTTTTGTGGACTGTTCCACTGAACTTCTTCTTAAAGGGGAATTTTAAGAGTCCCCCTTAAAATTTCTTGCAGAGCTGGTTTGGAGGTCACATATTCTTTCAGTTGCTGCCTGTCTTGGAAGCTCTTTATCTCTCCTTCCATTTTGAATGAGAGCCTTGCTGGATAAAGTATTCTTGGTTGCATGTTCTTCTCATTTAGGACCCTGAATATATCCTGCCAGCCCTTTCTGGCCTGCCAGGTCTCTGTGGAGAGGTCTGCTGTTATCCTAATACTCCTTCCCATAAAAGTCAGGGATTTCTTGTGTCTTGCTGCTTTAAGGATCATCTCTTTATCTTTGGAATTTGCAAGCTTCACTATTAAATGTCGAGGTGTTGAACGGTTTTTATTGATTTTAGGGGGGGATCTCTCTATTTCCTGGATCTGAATGCCTGTTTCCCTTCCCAGATTAGGAAAGTTTTCAGCTAGAATTTGTTCAAATACATATTCTGGCCCTCTGTCCCTTTCGGCGCCCTCGGGAACCCCAATTAAACGTAGGTTTTTCTTTCTCAGGCTGTCGTTTATTTCCCTTAATCTATCCTCGTGGTCTTTTAATTGTTTGTCTCTTTTTTCCTCAGTTTCCCTCTTTGCTATCAACTTGTCTTCTATGTCACTCACTCGTTCTTCCACCTCGTTAACCCTCGTCGTTAGGACTTCTACTTTGGATTGCATCTCATTCAATTGATTTTTAATTTCTGCCTGATTAGCTCTAAATTCTGCAGTCATGAAGTCTCTTGAGTCCTTTATGCTTTTTTCTAGAGCCACCAGTAGCTGTATAATAGTGCTTCTGAATTGGCTTTCTGACATTGAATTGTAATCCAGATTTTGTAACTCTGTGGGAGAGAGGACTGTTTCTGATTCTTTCTTTTGAGGTGAGGTTTTCCTTCTAGTCATTTTGCTCAGTGCAGAGTGGCCAAAAGCAAGTTGTATTGGGAAAAAGAGAAAAAGAGAGGAGAGAAAGAAGGAAAGAAAAGAGAAAGAGGAAAAGAAAGGGAAGAAAAAAAAACGAAAAGAAAAAAAAAAGAGAGAAGAAAAAGAGGAAGAAAAAGAAAGGAGAAAAAAAAGGGGGTGGGGGAAGGAAACAAATCAAAAAGCAAAACAAAACAAAACAAAACAAAAATAAAAAAAAAAAAAGGACCACCGGGGAGTATCTTCTGATTCTGTGTACTTTAAGTCCCTTGGCCTCCCCTGGAAGTTGTCCGTCTAGCTGGTGTTCTGGGGGAGGGGCCTGTTGTGCTGATTTTCAGGTGTCAGCACTTGGGGGAGCTGCTGTGCCCCTGCCTGGTGCAGGGCTCAGTGGGGGTCGTTTACCCCGTGAGGCCGCAGGAGGAACAGCCCCAGTGGCGGGGCAGCTCTGGAAACCTGGATTCAGCTCCGGCAGGAACTCCGTCTGCAGGGCCTGGAGGCTCCGGGCGGGGCCGCTGATCTGCTCAGCTGGGGCAGGAGCGTCCTCGCTGTCCTGGGCCCTCCCGGCCTCTGCCTGTCCCGGGGGAGGCGGGATCCTGGGCTGTGTCCCGGCGCCCTGTGCTCCGGAGCCTGCGCTGGTGGATTCGCGCTCCCGGGCCGCGCAGCCCCCTCCGCGGAGCCGCCGCCCGAGCCCCCCGAGCTGCTCCGGGTCCCGCCGGGTCCCGCCGTGCGCGCTGCAGCCCTTAGGGAGCTCGGCGCACTCTCCCGGGGCGCAGGTGTCTGTTAGTGTCCCCGGAGCCCGAGGGCATCCCCGCCCTCCCGGGTCCTGCTCCACCTCCCCGCGAGCCCCTTTCCCCCGGGAAGGTCGGTGCAGCTCCTGCGTCTCCGGGACGGGGCTCTCCTGTCCTGGGGACACTCGCCCCGGCCTCGGCCCAGCTCCTCGCGGGGCCCCTCCCCCTTGGAGGCCTTTGTTCCTTTATTTCTTCTTCCCCGTCTTCCTACCTTGATAGAAGCGCGAACTCTTCTCACTGTAGCATTCCAGCTGGTCTCTCTTTAATTCTCAGGCCGAATTCATAGATTTTCAGGATGATTGGAAGGTTTTCTAGGTAATTTGGTGGAGACAGGTGATTTGGAGACCCTACTCTCCCGCCATCTTGCTCCTCCTCCCCAATATCTAATTTCTATTTGCATCTTTGAAAATTTTCGAGGTGAAAATCACTAAGTCTGAACTATGCACTGTGGTAAATCTTCCAAAACATTTTATCCAGATACAGAAAAAGGGAGAGTAGACTGATTATTATAGTTGTGTTTTAGTGGATGGGAGAAATTTGCTCTCACAACTTGTATTTGTAGTCCTCTGCTCTAGTCATTACATTCATGGTAATTTTACATTCTATTTATGATTAAATCTTGTTTTAAATACTTACTAAGCTGTTAATGTAAGTTGTCCATATTTATTTTATTTTCCAGGCAATAGGTCTTATCTGTTTCAGTGCTTTGCACAGGGCCTGGTATCTAACTTGATGTATGCATGAGTATCAGTTATTCCTCAAACGTATAAATGAAACCGGACTGCATTTTATGCTAATGGAAATTATTCCTTTTTGAATTTCTTGCATGTTAATAGTAAAACACACAGCTAAAACCCAAACAAAATGCCATCAAATACAGTGTCCTTCAAAACAGATAACTTTTATCATAAACCTAAGCAGTAAAAGGTTAGAGAAGATTAACACAGATGCTAGAGCTAGGTTGCAGGTGTTTAAATTCTACTATACCTATATGGTCTAGAAATCACAAAACCCCCTAAACACAATTACTTCATTTTTAAAAATGTCTCTTTCTTCTTTTGATAATTGTAGGAATTAAATGAGTTACTGTATGTAAAGATCTTAGTGTTTGTTATCTGGTAAGCCAAATTGTTACCATCGCTGTCATTGCTGTCTACATCAACTTTTGAAGGTCAGGAACATATGGATAAGTATTTATTGTATTGCATTTATGAAATATACCCAAATGTAAATTGTGCCACATGATACACAAAAAGAAAACAAGCACACATAAAAGTAATCAAATGATCAAACAAGATAGAGAAAAAAAATATTATTCAAAGATATATCTTTTTAACAAAGGACAATTTCATAATTTTTGATATACTAAAATTAAATTCCAAGGCATTGAATCAAAAGTCTAATCTGCCAAAGAACTATCCTTTGAAACCAGGGTTTTCAAGTCCATCCATTAGAAAGAATATGACCGAACATGTTTAGAATTTAAATAGCACCACTGTTTGGTTTTAAATATTAATCTTTATTAATTTGATCTTAAATGAGCACAAGAGGTGATCTAGGTCAGAAACATATGTCTTATTAAATTCCTCACAGTAAATAATAAAGTGTCAGCACCTCCTTGTCCTAGACCTATCCCTGCGGCAATGGAATGCAAGCTGATGGTATTTTTTCCTATGTAATTAACCAGAATCTCTATAGATGAAGGGCAAGGAAAAATGATTTTTCTCTACTTATATGAAAGAATGAGGCACTTGCCCTCACTCCTCTCCTGAAAGGTTATTCTAGGAAAGGTAATGATCCTGCATCTTAATTACAAACCTGTTGGTAATGTCAATACAATTTCTCCAGGAGCAACGTAGTTCTCTGCCTCTCCAGCCTTTAAAACTTGGAGTTGTCTCCAAGTTCTGAGGCTTCATTGATTTTGACATGTAAATACTCAGGAAGATAACTACCCATTCTTCCCAGGACCCAGAGATTTAATTTAGGAAAAGACATCAGGCTCTAAGAGTTGACCCTGTCCTTGAGGGGGGGGGGGGGGGGGGGAAGCAAGTTTTATCATTCTTTGAATCAGAGCAATTAACCAGACAAAAGGGTAGAGATCTAATCCTGTAGGTATGTGAAGAGTATCAGGAAGTTAGTGATTTTTGCAGGAACCCTGAGGAATCCAGAGAGCTTTTATTTCCCCACAAATTAATTAAGCAGATTTTGAGAAGTTAAATAATTGACAATATTACAACCATACCAGATGGAGATAGAAACAATTTTTTTTGTTTTTTTTGCTTTGTTTTGACTAGTTCTAATGGGAATTATTCTATTGGTTGGACAAAAATGATAATTTATTTAAATCTGCCCCTAGCAAACAATATTGTGAGTGTGAGTAAAAAAAAATTATTACAAATATTTCAGCCATCCATTTTGTCTCTAAAGAACTATGTGATTTCATCCATATCATTTAAAATCACCTCTACATTTAAGCACTTAAAACAATAAAAATTTATTATCACACTTTCTGGTGGTCTGGAATCTGAGTGGAGAGTTGGATGATTCTAGTCCCAAGTTTTTCATGTTGCAGTCAAGCTGTCTCCTGAAGGCTGCACCATGGTGGGGGCTAAGGGGACACATTTCTAAGCTCTCTCACAGTTCCTAATCAGGTGGCCTTTCCACAAGACTGCTTCATGACAGACACAGCATCTGTTCTCTCTAAGTGAACAGTTAGAGAGAGATAGAGCACTCAACATGGAAGCCACTATCTTTTAATATTCTAATCTCAGAATTGATATCTTATCCCTTCAGTTATATTTGAGTCAATAAATCCAACCCACACCCAAGGGAGACCATTACACAAAAGTCGGGCAAGCAGAGATATTAGAGGTTTGGTAATATTCAGATTTGGTAAATGTGGCTGGCTTTATAGTCTTAATGGATGTTCTTCTGGACAGGACTTGGTAATAGCTGAAGCACCTATGTGAGGATGATTTGCTATGTTGTAACTGTTGTTAATGCAGTTTATAATTCCCTGAAATTACATAATACATGGATATAAAAAATTTGAAATTGAGGGCTATGTTTATACATAGAATGCTTTCCAAAATACATGCATTCTAAAGTAGTCAGTTGCTCTAAATTTTTAAATACAGCAAATGATATTTTTAATGACTAATTTTGTTTAAAAATCATATAATAGTAGACCAGAAACTACTACAGCCTGATCTCTAGTTAATATATCTTTATGATCGTCTGAAAAGACTTTACTTTCAGTAAACTTATGATTGGCATATAGAATATTTTAATATTAGAGTTTAAATAGATTTCTATATCTCCCAAGAGTTAAACACAAGTATTTTGGTCATTTATGTTCACTTTCTTATTCTGATGCTGGCTTAGTTCGGTGGATACTGATTTGCTGAGGTTCAAATTTTCAATTCTAGTATTGCTTAAACAGGACTGAAATTAATGAGACTATTTTCAACTTTGGTGTGCTGTACCAGTCAAAAATTCATGTTAATATCCCAGAGAATAATAATTTTTGGAAAGTTACTGTCAAGTTTTCAGAAAATGCTATAATCTCGCCATTTCCTACAGATGAAGGGGGTTGATAAAGAAGATAGAAACAGAGAAATTATAAAGCAAGGATAAACTCTGGAAAGTTTTTATAAATAAATATAATGTAAAACTCAATAAAAGTTAAATAAATATAAACATTTTTCAAGGGGTACCATGTGTTCAGAACTCTGTTATAAGCAAAATAATCTTACAGGATTTTTACAATGAGGACAGTGCCTTACAGACTAAGGGGATGCTTATGAGTTTAAAATAACATTTGAAATTATGACTGTTATATTAGGATTCCCACAATTAAAGCACACTTTCCAGGTGTTCCAAAGTCATTTATCAATATTATTCATTAACCAGCCTACTCTAAAACAAACAAACTTTTCTCTAGTTCCTACAACTTGCCTAGATTTCCAATATCCTTTCTCTTTATTCTACCTCTTTCCTTTCTCCACATTTATAAACCTAATCTCTCTTTCAGGAACTAAGATTCTGGGACACCCGGGTGGCTCAGCGGTTGAGCGTGTCTGCCTTTGGCACAGGTCGTGATCCCGGGATCCTGGGATCAAGTCCTACTTCGGGCTACACATAAGGAGCCTGCTTCTCACTCTGCCTCTCTCTGTGTGTCTTTCATGAACAAATAAAATCTTTTAATCTCTCTCTGTGTGTCTTTCATGAACAAATAAATAAAATCTTTTAAAAAGAAAAGAATCAAGATTCTATCTGCCTAGGTTCTCAAAATATAGGAATAGACTTTTTCTCAACTACAATTTCTTGATAGTCTATTTGGTTACCAATTATTTTCTGCTTGAATTTTAGTTATATATGTCATTGTCCTCTTTCCATCTTCTGATTTAAAGCTTCATGAAGTCAGAACCCACATCCGATCTCTCTCTGTGTTTTCATAATAGCTAGAACAATGTTTTGCAAACCCTATGCCATTGATACACTTGCATTACATAAATGAGCATAGAAATCATCACACTGCTTGCTCTGGGTGATTTTACAGATGGAACATAGTTGTTTAGACCAAAATGAACTTAAGATACAGGTTCTGTACTGTTCAACTATAGGAATTAATACATACAATTTAGGTTCTTCAGTGCTGGCATTAATGTTGAAAGATATATAATTATTTGATTTCATAAAGTAAAATATATGAAGCAAACAGGACCATAGATATAAAAAAATTACAAATTTATGAGAACGATTTTAAAAATGGATTATTTAGACACTAGAGAAAGACCTATGAAAGAATATTTATCCCTTTTTGTGTGTGAGTAGTAAATGTCTTAATCCTAAGCATATTTCATTAGTAATATCTATTCTAAAACATTTAAGTAGTTAATTTATATCCTGAAAATAAGATTCTTATATAAATTAAATGCATAATCATACCAGGTCTATTCTCTAGGTTGGTTAAAATAAAGAACATACATGAGACTGAAAAAAATTAAATGGAAAAAATATCATATATAATAGAAGATCATTACATTTCTAAAATGCTAACTTCAGAGAGGTTATTAGTAAATACCACCAAATTATCTTTGCAAAACCAAAGTGATGAGCAGATATAGAGGGATACTCATATTTACACGCTTCCACTTGAGCCTATTTTTTGACCTGCAAATAATTATTTGCAATTACTGCTACCTAATGCGTACGCACTGAGATAGATCAGGCAATAGGGTATATTCACCCTATTTTTGTAAAGGCATTGTAACATATACAGTCTCTCAATGACAAATTTCACTGGACTTTATTTATAAATATATGAATGACGGGCAATTAGGAGGGCACTTGGTGGGATGAGCACTGGGTGTTATACTATATATTGGTAAATTAAATTTAAATTTAAAAAATTTATATATATATATATATATATATATATATATATATATATATATATGAAGGCCACAGGCATTGAACTGGTAAAATCTTTGTCACTTGGTTGATTTTGGGACCAGGGACCTCTGGCACCTAGAACATTCAGGTGTTTCTCATCCCTGGATTCCCCCACTCAGCCTTGTAGAGCTCCCTAAATGATCAGGCTTCCTCTGGGAAGTCAAGGCTACAGCACATGGGGCCTGAGTCCACCATTCTCTAAGCAGTCCATTCTTCCCTGCCCTTCTTCTAGGATTTGCACACACTCCCACCATGGACTCCAAGCCACATAGCACTCCCTGTGGACTCCAAATGCACCCTGTTTGCCTTGGGAAATCCTACACTCCACTCACTTCAGCCAGGCCTTGGCTCAGCCCCTGGACATCCTCCTGTCCACCTGTCCCAAAAAATATATAATGTATAAGTATGTAAGAGTATGTAAGAATTGTATAAGTAAGAATTACGTTATTGGTCCATACTGACTGATACTCCAGTATCAAAGAGAAGGGTCAAATCATCTCTATTTCAACTTCATTTTCAAATATCACTTCACTTACACCAAGCATATGACTTTACTTAAATCAAAGACAAGAAACTGAATCAAGCAACCACAGAAGCTTCAATGGGAGATAGAGAATGTTAATCTAATTGGAGACACTGGATTATGTGAATAAATTGCAATAATGGGACTAGTCATATAAACTAGTTTCCCTACTTATAAACTCAGGTGTTCATCTTATACAAGTGAACAATTAAGTTTACAGAGTTATAGAGATAAGAAATGATGTCCATGAAAAAACTGATGCATCTCAGTGTTTAATAAACTTGCTGTTATATTTGCATACTAGCCATCAAAAAAACAAAAATAGGTCGTATTATCATTATCAGGAGAATTTTGAATGTAGGGTAGCTTAATCTTAGGTTTTCACATTTAAAAAAAAAAATTATTTAGGGATCCCTGGGTGGCGCAGCGGTTTGGTGCCTGCCTTTGGCCCAGGGCGCGATCCTGGAGACCCGGGATCGAATCCCACGTCGGGCTCCCAGTGCATGGAGCCTGCTTCTCCCTCTGCCTGTGTCTCTGCCTCTCTCTCTCTCTCTCACTGTGTGCCTATCATAAGAAAAAAAAAAAAAATTATTTGAGAGAAAGAGCAGGGGGAGGGGCAAAGTAGAGAGAAAGAAAATTTTAAGCAAACTTCCCACTGAGCTCAGGGCCTAATATGGGCCTCAACTTAGGACCCTGAGATCATGACCTAAGCCAAAATCAAAAGTCAGGTGCTTAACCTACTGAGCCACCCAGGTGCTCCTTAAGTTTTCACATGCAAAAATTTTTGCATTTGTGCTAATACATCAGCTTTCCTAATTAACTTTTTAAAATGCATTAATGTGATCAAGATGCATGTTTATACATTTGCAAGTAAAGAATCTATAAAAGTATTACAATCTGTGTATTCAACTCTAAATAGGAAATTTACAAATAAAAGAGCTTTTATTATAGTGGTTGACTTATATTAATAATGCTGAAATTCTGATTCCCTATGCAGTCTGTCATTCAGTCAGTTTGGTAATTTTCAGTAATTTTCTATAAGTATTATGGGCTTGTGGAAATTTCCAGTTTAAAGAACAATGTGGCATTTGGTGCTGTTAAAAAAAAAACAACAAACAAACAAACAAAAAAACCTTTTTTGAGGTATGTAAGTTATTAGCAGCAACATTTAAAAACAAATTTTCTAAAAATAAAATAAATAAAAAAAAATTTTCACTTCATGTTATAAAAGACAATCCAAATAGAATGATAGATATTTTGAAAAACTTAGTAAAGAGGGTGTTTAAGGTCTGATTTTATTCTTATTTGAACTGTAAATGTAATGGAGCTTTTACGTGACAGCTGTTATTTTTTTGTTGAAGTTTATACCCAATTTCAAGGAAATATAGGTTGGCTTTCTGAGGCCAAGTATTTATTTGTACACAATCTCATACATGTATTTTTTAAGTTTAAAAAGGACGGTAATGGAATTGAAAAGAAAGAGAGAAAAAGAGACTGGAGGGGAGAAGAGGGGGGAGGATTAGGCTTTAATGAATAGTCCGAATTTTTATAATAAATTTTTAGACAAGTAAAGAGAAATAATATAACCAGCAACATTTAATAAAATTTCAGTTGATGAATTTGATTACACAGAAGTAATCACATTCCACAAGTATTTAATATCAATCTTCTTCATGCAGTCATATAATAAAATCAAATTTTGATTTGTTAAAAATAAATAACATGTTCATGAAAAATAAAGAAATACCTTGCCATGTGTAAGTGACCACAGATCACTTCAGCGTACTCCAACTGTAAAAATGTTATCTATGAACTCAGAAAAAAAAAAAAAAAAGTAAAGCTAGAAGAAGTTGTACCTCTGATCAAGGTCAACATTTTGTCACTGTGGAAATTCAAGTAGAAAGGGGTGCATACTGGGGCACCTGAGAGGCTTACTTGGTTGAGCGTCTGACTCCTGATTTCTACTCAGGTCATGATCTCAGGTCAAGATCTCCATCTTGAGATCGAGCCCTGTGTGGGGTTATATGCTCAGTGAGAGTCTACTTGTGGTTGTCTCTTTCCCTTTCTCCTTCCCCCTCTAAAATAAAACAAATTCATTAAAAAATCAAAGAAAGGGATGCATTCTCCAATATCTAGCAAAAGGTTAAAGCCTCAATTTTCTTATTCTCAATCAAGTATTATATATGCTTTAATTAATTTGAAGACATCTCCTGACTTGTATCTTCTAAAAAACTAACTTAAAATAATTGTTGAATCAAATTGGTGACCAAAGGGTACAAACTTGACAGTCAAAAGGTTCAAACTTCCAGTTATGAAATAAATTAGTCCTGAGAATGTAATGCAAAGCATGGTAAGTAGAAGTAATAATACTGTTTTGTATTTGAAAGTTGCTAAGAGAGTAATCCTAAAAGTTTTCATCACAAGAAATGAAACAATGTGTGATGATGTTTGTCAGCTAGACTTATTGCAGTGATCACAATACATACAAATATTGAATCATTATGTTGTATATGTCTCTCAGGTTATTTATAACTCAAAAAAAAGTATCACTGACTTAGGAATCTGAATTATGAAATACTTACAGAATCAAATTGACAATTTTTTCACTAATCTCACTAAGATAAATATAAATAGTCATTCACTATTTCTATGTATCCGGGTTCTCTATTGACACTTATTGGTCATACTTTAAGGATATTACATACTAGTTAAATAATTTTGCTACAGCTAAAAGATTTCAAATTATAAGCACATATGGATGTTCAGATCTGATAATTAACATTGTTGATATTTTATAAATATATATAAATATTATAAAATGTAATCAAAGCTCTTTTCTGGATTTTTTTTTTTTTGGATTTTTTTAACATAAATATTTTAAGCTTGTATGATGTTCTTATTTTTACAAAATGGATTAGTTTTTAGTATTATTTCAGATTATAATTAAAAGCATTAACCTGTAAAAGAGTTTAAAATATTGAGAAATTATTAGGGAAACCCATTTATTAAATGACTATGGGAGGGATCCCTGGGTGGCGCAGCGGTTTGGCGCCTGCCTTTGGCCCAGGACGCGATCCTGGAGATCCGGGATCAAATCCCACATCAGGCTCCCGGTGCATGGAGCCTGCTTCTCTCTCTGCCTCTCTCTCTCTCTCTCTCTCTGTGACTATCATAAATGAATAAAAAATTAAAAAAAAATAAATAAAAAAAAATAAATGACTATGGGATAGAAGGTGATCAGTTTATTTCTCTATAGATATTTAGTTTTAACTTTTAAAGTTGGTAAAATATCAGTTTTTATCAGCAGTATGCCAAAAAATGAATAAAGTCAAGGCATAAAAATGATTATGATTAAATACTACCCTAGAGATAAAGTATGAATGTTTTTTTTGGGGTTTATTTCCTAAGAGATTCTGTTGCAATCTCTGACTAATATAATTTTACATTCTTTTGGATCATGCTGGCAATTTATATTTTATTACTAGATGCTTATTTGAACTTTTAAAATGACATATTGAACTGAATAACTCAAATTTGCCAACTTGACTTTTTGAAACATGCATTTGTATTGTCTTGAAAGATTTAATAGTATTTCTGAAAAAAAATCAAATACTGACAGAATATTATTATTAATTGTTGTGATTACTTTCTTCTATGCTAGTTAAGTGATCTGATTCTTCTGGTTGTTTTTTAGGAAAACATTATTGTACATTTTTTTAATTAGGTGATGATAGATGAAAATTTACTATCGTTCATTTTAAGTGTGCTTCTCAGACAACTGATGTTCACTTATAATGGAATTCAGCATATTTTTATAATATTAAAAATTATTTTCAATTGCCAATGATGCCAAATAACTCAGCCAAAAAGTGGAACTCACCTTTATATTTATATTGCTATACCTTACATGAAATAGGAAGAAAATAAGTAAGTTGTATGTTTATTTTACTTTTCTTTATCTCAAAGACTATATCTTTCAAGATTATTCTCTATTTTTCTGCAGAGACTTTACTTTTTAGAATTATTAGGTTCTGAGTTACTGACAATATAACTTTGAAAAATGCTTATATTACATTTGATATGTAAATATAGTAATTAATCATTAGTAACTAGTAATCGTGTATAATAATATCATCAAAATATGCACTTTAGGTATCACTACTCACAGGAATCTTTTTTTTTTTAATTACTTTTTCTATTTACTAAGAAAATCATTGCCTCGGGGGAAAGAATATTATGTAGCACTTTTATGTATGAATCTTTCCAACTGTAATTATTCGAAGGGATAACTAAACATGAATTCTGCCTTAGGGTTAACACATATCCAATTTGTTTCACAGATCATCTAATTATAAGCAGATTATCCACCCACCTCAGTTCTAATCTCTTTGCATCTTAAGATAATTTCAGATACCAGGGAAATATGTGATACTTTTATTAGGTCATTGCAAACGTACACATATTATGATGATCTGTCTTTTAATTCCCCTATCATTAGAGTATAAACAATAAATGAGTTATTAGCACACTATAGGCATATGCAGGATAATAAGTAGAACATTTTAACAAATAAATTTAACCGTCAACTTTGATTTCTTTCAATAAAAGAACCTGAATGACAGACACATATTTCTATAGACATTACCATGCTATATTAACCTATTGCCTTTACATATTACAAATAAAGACATAGACATAATTGAAGAATTTATTTCTGAGACATCCACATGCTGAAGAACATTGAACACTGAAGGACACACGATTCAAGTGTGTCAAAATAATACTCTAACACAAAGTGCTAAGCAAAGGCTCATGAGAGTCATCAAGAAAATTCTAGAGAATATTTTCTTCATTTATTTATTTTTTCCAAGTTTTTCTTAAGTTCCAGTTAGTTAACAGTGTAAGATTAGTTTCAGGAGTAGAATTTAGTGATTAGAAACAATTTAATTGGGCCAGGGCTGAAAATCTTGGGAAATAAACCTATCTACCTAAATTAGATCGAGTGCTGCTGCTGGATCTTTCAACTATGACTAAGAGATGAAGTCACATTGCTTCAAGTTGACAACTTCTGCTTGAGTCATGGGCATGGAGAGTATTTATCAGAATGTGGGATGTGCTGGTTAGCCTGAGGCTTTTATCTATCCTCTTCTGGTTTTACTTCCCACCTTACTCAGTTTAGATTCCATGGGCTAATATTATAAACACTCCATTCCAAACACGTTCAATACTCAGATGTCTCCTCACACTCACCTGACAAACACAGAGCTATGGAAAAATACAATCAATAATTTTCTTCACCTACTACCTTAACAACTAAATATTGCTATATACAAATTACATAATCTGATTGATTTACCATGCCTATGCAATTGCAGTAAATGTATTTATTTCATTATCTCATAATCCTCTATACTATTATCAGAAATTTATTACAGTTTGCAGTTGTATAATGGCTCACTGTGCACTAAAATATCCTTGTTACTAAAATTTCTCAGTGGGTAAAAGTTCAGTTTTATCAATGTGTTAGATTTATATTTGTTTTATATGTGTTTTTAAAGTAGATGAGATTTTTTTAATGTTTCAGGTTTTTATTTAAATTTCAGTTAGTTAACATATAGGATAATATTAATTTCAGGAATGGAATTTAATAATTCATCACTTACATATATACTCAGTGTTCTGTAGATGAGATATTGTTAACTGCTTGATTGTATCTGAATCAACTGGACTGCTTTTTTTTTTTTTTTTTTTTTTTTTTTTTTTTTCTGGACTGCTTTTAAACTATATAATTCTCAGGATTTATTTTGAGATAAGAACCAAAAATTGTAATATCCATGCAATATTTTCAAGCCTTTATGGTGATTCTGATGAAAGTTCTTCTATAGTGATATTAAAACAAATACACATAAAATTTGCTCTAAAAGTATGTATATGCTAAAACCTTTAAAATCTAGAAGAAAAGCACTTTTTACATTTTACTTTAAAATATCAATTCAAATTAGTTATATTTTGTATGCAATTGCAATATTTTGCAATTGTGTGATAATTTCAATATTCAGATATATGTCAACTAGAGAATAACATAATACATGATTCATATTGAATCAATTTACCTTTTGTTTAATTTGGATATTTTTATATTTTTAAGTAAAGGTACTTTTTGAATGTACTCCAATGAATAAAATAAAATAAAAATAATTTCTTCCCCTTGGTACTATTGACACTTTTGGTCTAGACATTGATTTTTGTGGGGGGCTGTGCTGTGCTGTGTACTACAGAATGTTTAGCCCCATCTCTGGCTTTTATCCATTAAAACCTCCCATTTGGGACAGCCAAAAATATCCTCAGATATTGTCAAAACCTCCTAAATTGAGAACTGTTGGTCTAACAGAAAAATCACTTCTTTAGTGATCCTGGATTTCCAATCCTCAATATCCCATCAATTAGCTCTACGACCTTGAGTAAGTCATGTTTCTGGGCTTCAGTTTATTCAATTTTAGCATATATGCTGCCAAAGCAAACACCTCAGATTCAATTTATTCATGTGTAATGTGAAAATGCTGGAATAATAGAGATCATTTTTACATCCTTTAAATTTTCATTATTCTTTCATCATGCAGGTTAGTTGAGATGTAGATAAATAAAAGAAGACAATTATATACACATACACACACACACTATACAAAGAAATAGAGTTTCTTGCTTGAATTAGCTAAAATGATTCAAAGGAGCATGATAATGGATGCATTTGATGCTTAAGAATCCCTATTATGCATTAACATATAGATCAGTGCTAAATACTCTCGCTTAGACTATATGGGAAATAATATGTAATTTCTACATTACATGTTAAAAATTTCTCTGAAAACTAGAAATATACTTAAAATATATTGATATTTTCCCAGTGTTTTAACTTTATAATGGGTGTGTGTGTGTGTGTGTGTGTGTGTGTGTGTGTGACAAAGTTGAGCATGGAGAGAATCTAAAACATTTTTCTAATATCAAATTCTCTTCTTAGTTTTCTTTTGTAAGGAGTTGATTCCTCTTTCTTTCCATCCTCTTGGTAGCAGCACCAGGAAAAATCATCTTTATACAGTGTGACACTCTACCGCCCTCTATGCATTTTATTGGTTTGAGAAATCCCCGAGTAAATCCAGTTCTGGTCTGGCTGTTCTCTTCGAGGTTTTGTAAATTTGGGTATTGGCCATGATCATGTCCATGTACATGGTGTGTGTACTGGATGCAAAGAGGAATCTTTTGTAAACAAAAGGGATGGAATTGGACAGTATTTTGGAAGTGAATAGAGATGTTGTAAAAGGGTTTTCTGATCCCCTGTGTTGTTCCAGGCCTTAATTCCTACCTTGAAAAGGTAATAAGTTGGATAAAGAAATAGGACAGTTTTTGTTCCTGTGTCTGTAGGCATCCCCAAAATGTCTCTTACTCCAAATCCTGG
Organism: Canis lupus familiaris; assembly: GCF_011100685.1. NCBI lineage: Eukaryota > Metazoa > Chordata > Mammalia > Carnivora > Canidae > Canis > Canis lupus. The sequence continues at coordinate 9,508,616 of NC_049259.1, read as the reverse complement.
CCCTGGTTCTCATTATCTGAGTAACTTTGAGTAATATATATATATATATATATATATATATATATATATATATATATATATATTTGAGTAATATATACATGTATGTGTATGTGTGTGTGTGTGTGTGTGTGTGTGTGTATGGCAGGTCTTTGTTCTCTAATCTGCAAAATGAGACTTTAGAAAAAAAGTACATCAGGGCAGCCCAGGTGACTCAGCGGTTTAGCCCGGACTTCATCCCGGGGTGAGATCCTGGAGTCCCCGGAGCAAGTCCCACATCGGGCTCCCTGCATGGAACCTGCTTCTGTCTCTGCCTCTCTGTGTGTGCCTCTCATGGATGGATAAATAAAATCTTTTAAAAAAATGAAGATTAAAAAAAAAGTACATCATGTGGTGACTCTAATGATTTAAAAAAAATCATACATATTTTATTTTATTTTTTAAAGATTTTATTTATTTATTCAGGAGAGACAGAGAGCGAGAGAAAGGCAGAGACACAGGCAGAGGGAGAACAGGCTCCATGCAGGGAGCCCGACGTGGGACTTGCTCTCAGGACTCCGGGATCACACCCTGAGCCAAAGGCAGACACTCAACCCCTGAGCCACCCAGGCATCCCTAAAAAATCATACATATTTTAAATAGTTAGGTTGATCCTTGTCATTAAACAAGTACTCAGTAAAACATAATTATGAGTTAATAATATAAGAGTGATAACAAGGGTAAATGCTGTTTGAGTATAAAGCATGATTTCTCTGAGACCAGTTGTGTATCTTTGAGGTGATACTTAATCTCTGTAAGTTTGTATGTCCCCTTCCACAGACTGGAATTAATAGCAAAACCTTCCCTGTAGAGTTCTTATGAGAATTAAAATACCTAACTTGATGCTTAGTATAAAATAATCTAGAGGCACCTGGGAGGCTCAGTGGATGAGCCTCTGCCTTTGGCTGGGTAATGATCCTGGGGTCCTGGGATCGAATCCCACTTCAGGATCCCCACAGGGAGCCTGCTTCTCCCTCTGCCTGTGTCTCTGCCTCTCTCTCTGTGTCTCTCATTAATAAATTAATAAAATCTTAAAAAAATATAAAAAGTGTGTATCAGCTATTATTGCCATAATTAGAACTTCTGGCTCTGATTCTGCCAAATTTCGCCCCAGCTTTGGAGGAGGCTGTGTTCTAGCCACTCCTGTCTCTGCTTGCCTGAGGCCATGCAGCTTCCCAATTTTCTTCTCCTTCTGGCGGTGCATTCTTCAGGTCTCAGTATTTTCACTGGGTAGAGACTCACTCCCCTGATTGTGCAGGAAAAGCGGGGGATCCCTGTTAGAATCTATCTTGAGTTTCCTTCGTAACTGTCATCACAATATGTAATCATATTTATGTTTTTATTTATTTCTAGTTTTCTCCTCCCCTGAATCACAAGCTGCATGGGAGAGAAAGTATATCCACTTTGTTCACTTAGAACAAGGGTTGATCTATATCAGCACTCAAAATTGTCTGCTGAATGAATAGATTTGTTTTTTCTAAATCAGTGATGGTTAAGTAAGCCTGTCTGCCTAGATGACCCAGATAGTCTTTCAAAAGGGTGGTTGAAGCTGAGGATTATTTATTTAAGTCTTTGTTCACATTTAACCAAGATACTGTTATTTCAACAAACAAGCAATTGAGATTCTCTGTTACAATGACATACAAAACAGGTTTATAGTCTCAGTTAAAATAAGGCATATAATTTCCAACAAAGGTATTTTTGATTATGTATTTAACCTGACTAAATTTTTCAAGGGACTAATCATATAAGATATCCGTCTCTCACTCTCTCTCTCTTTCTCACCTTCTTCCTTTTTCATACATTAACTGGTAGCTTCTTTTTTTTTTTTATGGTTACAGTATACCATAAAAAGTGAGAAATAAAATAAATGACACATTTTTTTTCTTTTTTCTTTGTTGGACAGTTAGAAAAAGAGTATAACCATAGCCCAAGTGGAATTGTGCTTTATGGCACGGTAAAAAAAATCAAAAGTTTAGTAAAGAAAGCTTATGAGAAGCTTCAGGATCTCAGAATTTGTGGCAGCCGATCCAGCTTGTAGATGGCAGTAATTTTAGGAACTGCTGCCACCACTTGGCCCTAGACAATCACAAGAACACAGGAGACAGCCTTGGATAAAATTCATTGAATTTGGTGAGTTTATTCCAGAATCTTTTCATTATCCTTAAGGTCTGTTGTGTTTGGCAAATACAGAATAATTAGTAGTCAAAAACATTAGCATAAAGCTCCATCCTGTTTCTGTTTATTTTCTTTTCTTTCATGATTAAAAAGCTATCTCTGCAATTGCAGAGCCAAAAGATGGGCAAATTCCCTGTTTTATCCCTATGTTGATGTATATAAAGATATATTTTACTACAACTATTGAAATTTTAACACTGTCTGAGCTTTATGCACTTCTTATAACCCTGAGAGTCTCTAGAACCTTTGCTTTCATAGTCTAGAGTTCGTATTAGGTCTGTCACTTTACCGAGATTGGCAAGTTCAGATTTTGTTTTTTACTGGACTTTAATGTGTCAAGTACCAAAAAACTGATTTATTCTTCCATTTCCACATAAATTCCATGCTTGGAATGAATTTCTTTCTCTTCTCTTTTTCATTTTTTTTGACGTAAGTTGTACCTTGTAAATACTCTACATCATCACAATGTTATTTCACATCTCACTACGTTCAGTGTGCTCTGATATGGCAAATCTACTTGATAGGGTCCTGTCTCATAAAATTAAAACAAAAATATTTTGAAGGATAGGTTAAAGTAAATGTCTTCAAATGCACTCCCTAAACTCCTTTATGCTTATTTATAAAATATTTGATCTTGAAATTATATTTGAATTTTTTATTTATAGATATCATTAGTTCTGAACTTCATTATTTCAGGTAACAAAAATGAGATTTGATTCTTCAGTTTTATTAAAATATGCAACATAAAGAATAGCTTAATTGTTACACGTGGATGAAAAAGAGGTTTTGGGAGGAAGGAGGAAATTTCTTCAAGTGTCCTATAGAAAAGAGCTATTTAGCCATTACCCAATCTAATTCTCCAGGATTCTGGGAACATGCTCCTACTTACTCAAGTAAAATAGAGCATCTCTCCAGTCAGCACTGAACATTCATTTCTTTGTTAACTTTTTTTTAAAAATTCTTTTTCATTTATTTGAAAGAGAGCACACACAGGAGAGAGCCCAAGAGAGTATGAGAGAGAGCACTAGAGGGAAGAGGGGCCTAGAAGGAGGGATTAAGGAGGAAGGGTGGAAGGGGAGGTCTTGTGGCACAAAGACTCTTGGCTGAGCAGGGAGCCCACCTCAGGCTCCATCCCAGGACCCTGGGATCCTGACCTGAGCAGAAGGTAGATGCTTAACTGACTGAGCCACACAGGTGCCCCAGAGACCAACTTTTTGAGTGCAGTTCGTAAGTATTATTCCTCAATTCCTTCTATCTTATACAATACCTGGAATATGAGGCACACAGATAGTATTTTTTATTGGATTGAATTGAAATCTCTCCATGTCTGGTACAGTAACTTGCATATAGTTGATTTAAAATATTTTTTAACTTTGTGAAAATAAGTCATACCCTGTCACTGCACCTTTTTCATCTTGAATTCCTGCAGAAAATTACCTTCTCTAGTACTAACCTCACACAATATACTTTTTTTTAAAGATTTTATTTATTTATTTATGAGAGACACACACACACACAGAGAGAGAGGCAGAGACACAGGCAGAGAGAGAAGCAGGCTCCATGCAGGGAGCCTGATGTGGGACTCGATCCCTGGTCTCCAGGATCACACCCTGGGCTAAAGGCGGTGCTAAACTGCTCAGCCACCCAGGCTGCCCCACACAATATACTTCTAAGATTAATTGATTTTAAAATTTAAGTTAAAACTTGAAAATAAAAGTTTAAAATATGGAAGTTCAAATACAAGTATTTTAAGCATATTTCAATGTGTTTTCTCTAAGCTTCATTTATTTGAGGTGTTGGTATATAACATATTCTTCATTAAACATGTATCTAGACAAAGATGAAAAACTGGTCAATTATTTTTTACTGGACTTAAAAAAACAAATAATTTGAAATACATATTCAGGTGTTTTATTTTCTCAACTCAGGATTGAACCATAGGGTTGGAAGGAGTTACAAAGGAAGCTTAAATATTCTACTTCTTAATGTTACATATTTAATGACTATAAATGGTATTGTAATAAAAATGTGATGTTAGAATCAAGAATATCACCTTTTGTCTGATATCCAGATATGATATAATTATTCTTTTATTACAGAACAATTGAAAAACAGGTCATAGAGTGTTCCACTTGCTGGGATATAATAAGAATTCAAAAGGCAAAAGGAAGTTAGGAGATTTTGAAAAGCATCCTCATATAAATCTTAATAATTCTTGCAATTATGTTTGCTGCATTTTGAATGATTCTAGAACAGCCAAGCGGAATATCAAATGTGATAGGTGGTATTTATGACTGTGAATATGCTGAAATAAGTAGGCTAGTGATCATTAAATTGTGATGCTTCTCTTACATAATAAAAATAAGAACATAATAAAGTGTGAGCTAAACAGGATGCATTGTGGGGTGGCTCATCTGTTTTCCACATGTTTCAGATGTATATAACTGGCTTCTTAACTGTAACATACCTGTCATAGGTAAATTGAAACTCTCTAAAATGCCCTTGAAACACCCCAACCTTTACCTCTAGGGGACTCTGACAGAGGATATGGTTCAATTCTTAATAATTGCAGTATTGCTCCCTATATTTCAGCAACACTGGCTTCAATAGTTAGGCAGGGAGAGTGATTCCTGGGTGAAATTTTTCTTACTAAAATCTGTGTCAGCATCAGTGTGCTCTTGAATATTGCTGTCTCAGTTAAATAGACCACAGTATTTGTGGGATATGATGCAGTTATCTCAGTCATATATTTCTTAGCTATGGTGAGGAGATGAAAAGTGATGATAGTAGGAAGAAGGCTAATAGGTGTAAGTAATGGAGGAGATTTAGATGCAACATACACTGTAAATCAAATATTAATCACAAGCTGCCAGTGATAAATATTCTTTATTTGTTATTATCTCTTTTTCTAAATGAAGCTACTTGTATTCAAGAGTACTGTTCACATTTTACTTCTTTGATCACGTACTCATGTCTTAGCAATCAAATTAGGAAGGTGCTGGTGCTTTGTTTCCAATTAGTCTGAAGCACTTTCTATTACTAGAAGGCTTGTTGACATCATTCCACAAGGGACTTGTTTGTCTATCTTAAATTGTAGACTACTTATTATTGCTTTTTTAAAATACTATTTATAATGATTATTCATGTGGCTTCCCATTGGCATCTATTTTATCTTTATGCAAGGGTAACAAAGACAATTAAATAAATCAAATTATCTAATTTCTATCACAACCATACCCCAGATTAACTAAAGCCAAATTAGTTTTTAAAATACGACCTGTCTTAATTGTCCTAAAAACTAATGATCTCCAGATTTCTCCTTTGCCACTCTTCTTAGATCTCATATGACATGAAAAAGATAGCTTCTTTTCTTTTTTTTTTTTATAGCTTCACATGGGCAATGAACTACAATGACAAAAATTACCACTGTGTATATCAGTATTCATATTTAAATGCTTAGCAGTGATCCATGATAATAGGTAAGGCCTCGCCAGTCCAGGAGTAAGAAGACAAAATGAGCAAAACCAAGTAGTGATCTCAAAATATTTTAATTTGCATTTGGTTTAAACCTGACCAAGTATAGTCTATGAAACATTGCCCAGGCATCCCCAGAGTGAGTGGTCCAGAGTAGGACCATGACAGGGGATTTAGCTGATTAGCTTCTTCCTTACGGGTTTTGTTTTTGTTGTTGTTGTTGTTGTTTCCCCGCCAAGGCTGAAGCTTGAGTCCTCTTTTTCTTTGCCATGTATGCTTAATATCAACCAAATTGCATTGCAACCAGGATGCATTGTAGGGTGCATTATACTGCCCCATGTAGAATTTCCTATCAGAGTAGCTTCTTTTAAATTGCTTGCAATAAGTTAGGCACTTTGATATTTCTCCATCATTGGCTTTGGAAATGCTCTTGAGTAGAAATCATTATTGTCTGTCTGCTCATAATGTTTTTGTCAGCTTTTGCTTAGTTCTTGATCACCTATATGACCATAACAGTTGATTAACTGACATTCACTGATGTAATAAGATCTTGATCATTTATTAGTTCTTTTATTGTGAATTTTCCCCAGCTGTGGTCTTGAAAAAATCTATCGAATTCTTATTTGCATATTTAAGGTTAAAAATTATTATGTAAAAAGTAATTATTCAAAATATTCTGTAGCTGGGAAGGGCTTCACTGAAACCTCACTGGTGGCAAGTTAAGCAGACAATGCTAGCTTTTGATGTCATTCCCTGAATATGATCTTCTGATATAGATTCACTCCAAAAGTGTTACCTTTACCCCTGAGCCCTGCACTTCTATTAGAGGGACTCACTGATAATCGTATGTGTGTGTAGCTTCACTGGCAGAGCAGCAATGACCTACCCAGCTTCTCTATGGCACAAATCTCTGCCAGCAACAACTTTGTAGAAAAGGTCAGGCAAAAGACTCAAAAGAACTTTAAATAGAAGAGTCCTGACCAGTTTGATTTGGAGAATTACCTCTAAGCCCAACTAGAGAAAGGAACTAGAGAAAGGGACAACGTGTTCTGGATTAATTGCTGTCTCTGGGGTAGGATTCATCTTAAAACTCATGATCACTGAAAGATCAGGGAACTTTATTCCAGTATCTCAATTCCAAACATAACACCTCAAGATCTACTGTAGAGAAGGAAGTTCTTCTCTGCTACAAATAGTACACTAGAATAGGATGCAACTTGTCTTTTCCACAATACTAAAGATACTTTTCAGTACTTTGAAGCTCTCAGCATAAACAGTAAGAAATTGGAGACATAGTAGTATGTAAATTGGAATTTGGGACTGTTTATGCTTATGTAGGTGGAGGTTTAACCATTACATTCTGGAAACGTCAGGAATATCTGATTTTTATTCCCAAAATATTACATAGACTATACCAACTACATTAATATTGTGAGCACTGCATAGTTTTGCTTGTTTTATGTTTGTGCTTGTTTGCTTTGCTTTTATCTAAATGATATTTTACCAGGCACTTTTATTTATTTAATTTATTTTTTTATTTTTTGAAAGATTTTATTTATTTATTTATTTATTTGAAAAAGATAGAGACATAATGAGAGAAAGCATAAGCAGGGGAGAGTGGGAGAAGCAGACTCCCAGCTGAGCAGGGAACCCAACATGGGGCTTGATCCCAGGGCCCTGGGATCATGACCTGAGCAGAAGACAAGGACTTAACCCACTGAGCCACCCAGACGCCCCTTACCAGGCACTTTTAGTAGTAAGGAATAGAAATTATTAGAGGTTGAAAATACTAAAATGATCACCGCCACAATAATTTACTAATGGTATACAATATAAATAGATGTAAATTATGGCACTAATAAGATATAAAGTGGGTGAGAGAGTAGTAAAAGTGTACAGATTTTGAATGCAAATGAAGTTGTTATTACCAGCTTAAAATCGAGTTTTATAACTAAATATTTGATGTAAGACCCATGGTAAGCACACTCAAAAATATCTATTAAAGATATTCAAAAGAAAAGAATCAAAGTCTATCAATACAAAACATAATATAATAAAACACAAAGCAAAACAGCAAGAGAGAAAAAAAGAGGGTTGAGAGATAGAAGACAAACAGAAAACAGGTAAGGAAATGACAATAGTAATCCTTTCCTAACAATAATTATTTTCTATATAAATGAAGTAAACTCCCTAATAAAAAGGCACAAAGTGGCTGAATAAATTTTTAAAGAAGAGACTCACCTATAAGCTGTCTACAAGAGCTCACTTCAGATTTAAAGATAAATTTAGGCTGAAAATAAAGAAATCAACAAAAATATTTCATGCAAATGGTAATCAAAAGAAAGTAGAAATGTCCATATTGGTAACAAACAAAATAGGCTTTAAGTTTAATCTGTCTTTGAAGACAAATAGGATTATTATATAATGATGAGAATGTCAATTCAACAGAAAGATATAGCAATTGTAATTACATATACTTCCATCAGCAGAGCACCTGCATGTATAAAGTAAATATTGACAGATCTGAAGGGAGGAGACTTCAGTAATCCACTTTCAAAAGTGGATAGAACATCCAGATAGAAAATTAATAAAGAAACAATAAACTTGAATAAGATAATATTCTAAAAGGACTTAATAAACATATAGAACTTCCCAACAACAGCAACAGGATACACATTTTTCTCAAGTCCCAAGGAATTTTCTCCAGGACAGATCACGTTAGGTCAAAAAACAAGTCTTAACAAATTTAAGAAGATCCAAATCATACCAAGTATCTCTTCTGAACAGAATAGAATAAAACTAGAAACTAATGATAGTAAGAAAGTGGAAGAATGAACACATAAGTGGACACTACACAATGTATTCTTGAGCAACCATTGAGTCAAAATTAAAACCAAAAGGAAATTGCAAAACTATCTTGAGACAAATGAAAATGAAACCACAACATGCCAAAATTTGTGGGGTACAGCAGAATCAGTACTAAGAAAGAATAAGTTTGTAGTAAGAAACAGCTTTATTTAAAAAAAAAAAATTCTCAAATATATGACCTGACTTTACATCCCAAGGAACTAGAAAAAGAAGAACAAACCAAGTCTAAAGTTAGTGGAAAGAGGGAAATTAGAAAGATTAGAACAGAAATAAAACTCAGAAATAAAGGAATAATAGACTATATGAACAATTACATGCCAACACTTTTGATAAACTAGAAAAAATGAGTAAATTCCTAGAAACATATGACCCACCAAGACTGAATCAAGAATAGAAAATCTGAACAGACCAATAACAAATAAGAAAATTGAATCAGTAATCAAAAACTAACAAAGAAAAGCCCAGAATCAGATGACCTTGTGGGGGAATCCAATTATTTCTTACAACAATTTTCCTTCCATTTATTGTGTCCAAAGTTGAAACATCCATTTATTGTGTGGTAAACAACTGCCTTCTATGACTATCCTCTATGCTTCTTATAATTTATATTTTTCATCTCTAACTTTCTGCCCTACTTTTCATTGTATTTCCATAACTTTATCTTGTAAACTTGATTCATTACTGTTGCTATTACTTTATATTAGCAAACCATTTTAGCTGTTAAGGGATATTCCTCCTTTTATTTTTGCATCTATTTGAATATGTCATATCTTTTCCACTTTTTGAAGATAACATTTAATATATATTTTTCATATCCTTTTGGATGGTTTCCTTGAGTATTTATTTTATCCTGAGTCATTCACTTGATTTTTACTTATTCTGATTTATGCTGGTAAATAAAAATCTTTTTTTATGCATGGTGGTAAATGCTTAAGAAAATATGTAATAATTATTTGTAATCTATAATTTTGTCAAATGAGGCCATGAAGACCTTTCCTTACAGACATACTAATTTTGACGGTGAGTGTTGAGTTCGTTTCGCTCACAAAATTGAAATGAAATTATAAGGATAGCTTTCTTCTGAAATGTCAGTACCCACTAAGCTTTTCACTCTTTGTACTTTTCCTTTTTTCATATCCTTAAGCAAAAGTTTTGGTTTATTCCCTCTGTGGTAAACCTAGGCTGCCTGCAGTATGCATGGAGGCTGGAGGGTAAATTGTATATTAAAACAAAGCAAACTTCTACTAATCCATCCATTTCCATCTCTAATCTTCCCTTGTGTAACCCTTCCTCTCTAGCTTCCTCCACTGTTTCTTGGACCCAGAGTCCAAAACCTTTCCAGGGCAGATTGACTTCAGCACGCTTTCATTTGCCAACCCATTTTATAACTTTTATCTTCCCCCAAATCCAGAAATCCTTTGTCCATGCTGGCCTTATCTGACTCAGCTTGTTATTGGTTTATTTTTTTTTTCCTGTTTCTTAATATGATTTTAATGAAATTTCAGGAGAGAAGAAAGGCAAGTTCATGTGTCAGGTGAAATGTCTTTAAACACAAGCTACATAAAGATTTGTGAAAATTAATTTTGGTCTAAGAATTACCTATATCTAGGACTTAAAAAATCTGTTTAAAGTATATAAAGCAGTGAAATAAAATATACAATCATATATTTTACAAATATGACATTTTATTTTTAAATTGTTTTACTTTACCCTTTGGGTGGTATGTCTTTTTGAAACAAATTAAAAGGCAATGTTGTACCAAATCAACACAGAAAATGTTCCATTTTCTCATCCTTTCTTTACCTATTAAAATATTTGATACTTTACACTCTAGCAATCTATCATTAAATCTATGAGAGAGTTTGACATTTCTGAAATGAACTTCTGGCTGACAACTTTACTTGTCAGGTTAAGATGTGGGGGTGAGATGGAAGCAGGAATGAAAGAGGCAAAACTTTAATCTTCAGCCAAACAACTGTATTCTTCCTAAATGTCTGTTCTAATAAATCACCTTGACCAAATAAGGCAAAAAAAGTAAATATAGAGAACTCCAAAGTGCAGTTTTTATAATTCTCAAAGCCTTTAATTTTAAGAAAGCCCACTAGGGACATCATTTTGCAAATGCTTAATTTAGAGTATTGACTCTCTATAATGTTTCAAGTACTAAGTAAGTATTTACATAACATTCACATAAAGTAAATATTTCAAAACCATCTAACTCTCCAAAATTCTTTATTATTATGAAATAAAAAGGAAAAACCTCTAGAGATTCTAATACTCCCAATTTTGAAAATGCAGAAGCATGCAGATGTAGGTTTTCCTGAAGCTATTATTGTATAGATAATGAGTGCCTTCCAGGACCAACATGTATTTCATAATAGCTTAGAGTTTTAATAGTGTAGGAGTGGGATGTTTGAGGCCTGAAAATTTATCTATTCTTGGCTGAAAGCATATGGGATTTAGCTTTTAGTTTCCATTCAATCTCTTTAACCTGTTCTTGTTTACTGAAAATTTGTCATTATGTTCTGCTTTGAGGCTTTTTTTTTTTTTTTTAACAAATGTCTTCTATGCATGGCATGGCATGTATTATTCAGTCTCAGTGAATAATAAAAGCTCATTAAGGAAGGAATTAAATATAGAAAAAAAAAAAGAACTTATTTTGAAACCATTCTGTAAAGGACCAGTTGCCCATTTCTCAAACTTCTTTATCATCATTCATACCTAACCATCTCTATTTTTCCCCAAAACAATTTTACTTGTAGTTATGTAATACATCAACTCTCTTTCCATTCCCTTTTCCAATTTCCCTTCAAAAAGGGAAAGAAAGAACTACTAATATTCTAGTATGATGGACTGTTAAAATTAACACTTGAATTTACATCTTTTTCTAAATCTAAGCACACACACACGCACATAAAGGTAAGTTTATTTGTAGGTAAGGAAAAGGGGTGAAAATCAGAGTTGTGAGCTGCTAAAGGTGCTAGACTTGTGATCTCTGGGTCCAGAAGATAAAGTTAATTAGGAATTTGTGTCAAAAAAAAAAAGAATTTGTGTCCATAGGAAACAAAAGGATAAATAGTCTCCAAAGGAGGCAGAAGTCAGGAGTTATACAGTAATACACAAGAGCTGTACAGAATTCCCTTTTTTAAACAGGAGCTATCAAAAGAAGGTGAAAAGAAAATGCCTGAAGTTCTAGACAAAACTAACAGGTTTGAAAAAGGAGAAACAGAATCTTATACACAGTAGCTGAACAAAGCTGTCACCTGATTGCTATCCGATCTATTATATTCCCATTAATAACCATCACAGAAGTCCAAATGCCCAAGATGAGATAAAACCATGGCCTAGATGTTTTTTGAAAAACAATAACTTGTTATCTGGTCAATCTACCAGATACCAAAATATATTTAAAGGTGTGGTCTTGACATTGTCTTTAATAATGAGTTCAGTGAAGTCTAAGAAACAAGCTATATATATATCGTATTTGAGAGTGATAGCTCCACAGGTTACTTCATGTTTAGTCTGCTTAAGACTCTCCCTCTCCCTCTCTGTCATTCATGTGCTCACTGTCTCTCAAATACATAAATAAATAATAAATAAATAAATAAATAAATAAATAATCTTTTAAGAAACAACACATGACCAACTAAACACATAATACAAAAATAAATTTAAAATATTTTAACATGGTGTAGCTGAATATGTTTATATTCCAACAGTACTAAAAATTACATTTAAAAAACAAAGCATGGGTCGCCTGGGTGGGTTAGCGATTGAGCATCTGCCTTTGGCCCAGGGAGTGATCCTGGGGTCCCAGGGTCAGGTCCTGCATCGGGCTTCCTGTTTCTCCCTCTACCTCTCTCTCTCTGCGTCTCTCATGAATGAATAAATAAATTAAAAAAAAAAACCATAAGCCAAAAATAAAAGAGAGATTCACTTGTTTACAATAAATATGTGTTAAGTATATGCAGAAAAAGACATGAATAACAAAGTTAAAAGATAAATGAAATTCTAAGATATTCACATGGTATAAAATAAAAAATATTTGAATTCACAAGTTATAATAGTACTTATTTATAGAATGTGGTGTTTTAATTCATTTTAATATTTTATATGTATAACTTTAAGTACCTACAATATAAATTAATGTATAAAAATAAACGATCATCCACCATCCAGATTTTAGTTTCTAATATCCTCCAATAAAAGGAAACCTCTGAGGAAATCATTGACTCTAGAAATGGACCAGAAATTATACAAGATGGGCTTGAAAATTATATGTTGCAAAAAAGTAAAGTGCTCACAAATCCTATAATGAGTGAGATATGTCAAAGAGACATAGTAACCAACTAAAAAGAAGTCACAAGAACTAAAATGGGAACAATTTATCAAGGGAAAATAATATTAGATGATTTCTGAGAATATAAAATAAGTACTCATGAGTTTATAATAATATAAAGGATATAATAAATAAATGAGGGAGAAGATACAAATCTCTCATGTAGAAGGATTGCAAATAATTTTTATAGATACTTTCCACTCAAGTGTGGACTGCATACCAAAGAGTTTTAAAGGGCAACAAAGACTGATTTAATGGTGAAGAACCTTGATAAATACTACCTCAGCTAGATGGTCAAGTTTAGTGTTAATAGTGATGTTACATTAATAATATATATACCTTATATTATGTGATGAAAATTGCATTGTATCTCTGTGGCAGTTTTCAAGAAAATAGATAAAAAATAATCCTAATCATTAGAAAAATATTAGACAACTTCCAACTGAAGATCATTCTACAAAAATAAATCCTGACAACTACTCCTTAAAACTCTGAAGATTAGCAAAAACATAAAAAGGGTGAACAATTGTCTTCTTCAACAGGAGCCTAAAACGTCATGCCTACAAAATGTATACTAGCAAGCAAGAAGCACAACCAAAACTTGAAGATTTTGGAAATCTCAGTGTATCTATATTGTAAAAAATGAGAAAGCATGCTCTGGAGGGAACACCAAAGGTGGTGGAGGACAACTTGTGCATAAGATTTAGGTATGTCACAAATGGATTTAACCAAGCATCTCAGCAGAAATGAAAAATAAAGACGTGATTACCCAGAAAAGATCTGTGAAAGACCCACTTATCAGAAACTTGAACTTCCCTGAATTTCATGGGAGATGGACAAATTTTGAGGATTTTATAGCAAAACAAATGTTGCTAGTCTGGGCTGAAAGAGACAGAAGGGATGAAATCAAGAAAGAATGATTCTGAAGGCAGAGCCACAGGTGCAAAGGGCTGAGCTGATGGCTCCATCTTGGGCTAAAAAAGAGGACCGGGCTGTCATTACAATGGGACCAGAGGAGAGTCCGCTTGTACCTGCCCTGAACAACCCAAAATTCTTTTGATTTGGCTTTTTCTGACAAATGTTGGAAAAGAAAAATGTCCCCTAAGATTTATGTAGGAGGTCTAGAGGAAAGTGACCCTGATTTGAGTTTATATTTTATTCCTGGTAATAGCAAGATTATTTCTTCTAGAGCATTTAAACTATTATGCAACCAAATACAATGTATTTTCCTTAAAAATAAAGATAATATAAATATGCATTACATTACTTACATTATTTAGAGAAATACAAACTAAACATTAAAATATTGAACAATTGTAATGAGACCAATTTTCTTCAGTGTTCTTAGTCTCATTTTCTAGAATAAAATTATTTTATTTTGTAATAAGAAACATTTTATGTATATTAAAATTATATATCATATATATCATAGTTATATTATAATATCACATTATATTAATCATTTTTTGTGTGTGTCAGGTCCATTAGAGTATTAGTGTGGAAAGTGCAATGACCTTATGCAAAAAAAAATGATTTCTGGATTTATTGCTGCCTCTTAATACTTGGACCCTGGACAAGCCACTTAACCTCTCTAAGGCTATTTCCTGCCCCACATACTTCACAAAGTAGGTGTAAGAATCAAATGAGGTTATTTATGAAGGTTCTGAAATTCTCAGTATAAATGTCAGGAATGATTATTGAAAAAATAATTTTAACAAATTCTCAGATTCATATGTACCAGTAATATACATTTTTTATTAAACAGATATTGTACAGTTTTTAAACTGCCATCTATATTATAAAACATATTTGTATCTGATCATAATAAAGTATCACATCTCTGTAGGATTCCGTAAAAATAACCAAGGATCATAAATGTTTATACTTAAGTGAACTATTAACACCAACTTTCTGTATCTAAGAGAGTTTGAAGATTTATGTTAAATTAACAACTGTCATGTTTGGCAAAAGGATTGTAGTTAATAATTGTTAAGATTTTGAGCCAAATTATTTGCTCTTGATATTGTCTTTGAAATTTAGTAACATTTGATCAGTTTAATTCTTATTTTTGTTATTATTGTTGTTTGTTTCGAACTGGTTTGGTTTCATTATAAAGAAATCAACCCAGGGGAGCCTGGGTGGCTCAGTCAGTTAAACGTCCACCTTTGACTCAGGTCCTGACCCCAAGGTCTTGGGATCAAGTCTCAAGTTACATCAGGCTCCGCATTCTGCAGGCAACCTGTTTCTCCCTCTCGCTCTGCCTGCCACTCCTCCTGCTTGTGTTCTTCCTCTCTCTGTCAAATAAATAAATAAAAATGTTTTTTTGTTTTTAAAGAAATAAATTGATACATGATTTACTTTTTTGGAAAGGAAATAGTCTAGTTTCCATTGCAGCAAATGAAAGCTCAGGGTTCAGCCTTGAAAGTAATTAAGGTAAAGTTTTGGACTCCATTTTTCAAAAAAACTCTCACATGTCTTGAGCAGTAACAGGAGGAGAGAGAGAGCCAGGATTCCCCTCTAAGACCTAGGTAACACAGAGGACATGCAGCTACCCTTTTACTTCTCAAGATTTTATATTTTATGTGTGACTTTTTTTCATAGTTTTCATATGCATTCTGGGAAAGAAAAAAGAAAAGGATGTTTAACTGTAAAAGCTGAAAACTCTAATTCATCTCTTATGTAATAAAACATCAAAAAGAGTTCTTTGAGCATAGTAACAGTTCTACAAATGCTTTTTGAATAATTTATGTAATTAAGGAAATAAAAAAAATACAAAAGGGAAGGTACAAAGTATATATCAAGCTAAAAGATAACTTAAGCTCTCATTTGTTGACTTTTGGCAGGACCCATTTTATAGCAATGAGACAATATGATGGCGTGTTGTTTATACAAGAGTTTTGATTCCATGCTTGTCTAGCTACAAGTAACTAATTGGGAAAAGTAATGTTATTTTAATGTTTTTAATATTTCAGCTAAGCCCAACCATCATATCTATGACTAAATAAAAAACACTGACAACACTTTAGAAACTATTGATAATACAGTCCTTGAGTACTAATGTGGGTTACCTATACTTAAGCAATCTAGACTATTTGATTATATGCTTAAGTTTTACACTGAGTTCTGAAATGTATTTGTAAAAAAGTTATTTCGGAATATGTGGTCATTGTCATCAATAGTAACTTTAAGTCTTAGAGTGATTTTTTTTTTTGCCCTATATGTACTATTCTACCCGTGCTTCATTATTATTTGACATATACAGCATATATTTGCCCCATTAATATCAAAGAATTTACATGATTCTTATGTTTGTTTCTGGCAATAATTAAATACTGGAGTGAGTTCATAAAATTAATAACAATTCAAATTATCCCTCTTGGGATGCCTGGGTGGCTCAGCAGTTGAGCATCTGCCTTTGGCTCAGGGTGTGATCCCAGGTTCTGGGATTGAGTCCCTGCATGGAGCCTGCTTCTCCCTCTGCCTATGTCTCTGCCTCTCTCTCTGGGTCTCTTATGAATAAATAAATAAAATCTTTTAAAAATATTTTTAAAAAGAAATTATCCCTCTTAAAAAGAAAAAAAATTACAGGTGGTCTTTACAAATATCCATAGACTTTTATAACATATTTCTTCTAAGGCAGCCAATTTACCTTGTAATTTGCTATTTTTAAATAATTATTCCTGCCATGCCTAAGTGCCACAGTGATTTTATATACCCCTACACTGCATTCCTAGCAACCACTGATGTTATTCAGTAATCATGAGGCTACTGCAAGCCACGAATTAACTCTCCCAGTTACCACCACATCAGGTTTTCTGTGTGCTCTTCACATAGGTGGCATTCCAATCTCAGGATCCCACTTTGAGGGTCTGTGACAACATGTGCATTAATAAGGCTCCTGGCTGATCTTGAAAGATGAAGAGACTGTCTCTTGGTTAAACATTTATGTTTCTTTCTTTTTTTTTTTTTTTTTTTTTTTTTTAGGCCTAAACATAGGCAATTACAGAGGCTTTACCTGGGAGGCATTCTGGCTCACCCCATCCCCAGATGTGCACAGTCAATGCACTGTGGTCTCTGAAGGGAGAAGTTGAGTCAAGGACTGTGCCCCTTTGGCTGGTCATGCTGTTCACATGTTTTCATCCCTAGCCTCAGCGTCTTCATTCTGAGATCCCTTTATCTGTACCTTGAGGAAATCTTGAAGACACTTTTCCCCACTCTAACTCCTTACCCAGTACTTTTCTACTCCTAGTTCTTTTGCATCCTTTCCCCTGACCCTGGAGTCCATAAAACTGCCAGAGCATTTTGCCTGGGTCTTCCTCAACAGTGAGATTATCTCAATGTCCATGTTGATCCACCTGACCCTCAACTTACACTCCCTCTCATGGGATAAAGTGATACTGGTAATTGACTTTTCTAGAGTTTTAGACTCTTGCTTGCAGCATCACAATCAATGAGTAAAGTCACTTTTGGCTTGTTTCATTAATTGGCTGCTACTCCACACCTGCAGCTTAGCCCAGTAGAGCTCCTGACGAAAAAGATGACACTTTTAATCTTTATAAAGTTTTGGGTTGAGGAAAATCATCCAAGATGGAGAAGGGCTCACTCAGGAATCTGAACCTTTACTGGCCTTGCAAAGACAAGAAAAAGTAAGGTATATCAGAACCCAAGAGAGCAACTAGAGGCAGAGCTCTAGCTTTTAGGGGGAGATATGTACCTCATCTCCAAGAACCAGCATGGAAATTGATGGGGAATAAATATCCCAGTTTGACCATCCTGCATCTTCCAGATCCCAGCTAGTAGCTCCCAATGGCCAAGCCTGACCGGAAGCCCAAGGTAAAGCAAATCTATGAGCTAAGACCCCCAGTGCAGAAAACAGAGTGGAAAAAGGTGAACAGTGGTTCTAGAGGAGGAAATAGAAAATATCCAGGATGTATTTAATTTCGAAAGGTTTTTGCTGCCATACATCCTATATAAAACCAATTTAGTGGCAACTCAATTTCAAACTTTGTCTCTTACAGTCTAATAAATGTAACTTCTTTCTAATCCAAAGTGCCAGTTTACTATTTCTGGGGGAAACGTCTTTTGTTTATCTCAGTCTGGAAAGTTCCACAGTCAAATAAGGGTAGAGGTTCTCCTATTTGCATTTCTGAGAACTATGCAATTTTTAAACCCCCATCTCTTTGAGAAAACACTCTGATTTTGCCTAATCCCATTCTATATTAAATATTTTAGTACATATTATTTAAAAAAATCCATGGAATTTCAAGTGCCATGGTTGGTGCATGTTTCCTCTGACGAGAAGTGTTCCCACCTCATGTGTCAGCAGAATATTTTGCAGTCATGACACAAGGGTCATCTTCATTTAAAAGCCTCTTCTAAACCATGTGTCACGACTGCATCCCATAAAAATGGTGATTTCTGCTTATATTTATCAGAGTTTAAGCATGAAAACCAAGGCGGTTATAGATCTTCCAAGCAGGAAGACACTTCCTACGATGAATAGGTTATCTATGAACCATTGCAAAAGCTAAAGGTAAGAGTGTCAGCAAAGACATTTATTAGCTATCAGGCTCACAGTTGGCTTGCAGCCAGAGTTTCAGGAACTAAAGAAATCTGCTGTTGATGGTCACAGTTGCTTCAGCAGGAGAGGAAGGTGATTCACAGAGAGCATACGTAGGTCACAACAAAATCATGCATTTACCCAAGCCCGTATACCTACTGCCAAATGTTGGAGGAATACAGAGGAAGCTGGTGCTCCTTTATTTTCCCCATCTCACCCAGCGCCGCTCAGTGGCACAAGGTGAGCTGGCATCTGGGTAGAGGAAACCAGAGTAAAGGTCTTCCCAGGCTGGAAGCTCCTATTGAAACCCATGTACTTTGAGGATATGTTTTATTTGTATTATTCTGGCACGCTAAGGAACTTTAACAACTTTGTCAACTAGTTGTTCAGATAATTTGTTATTAATGTAAATTAAATAATTGTGTAATACTTTAATTTACCCTTGCTAGCCATAGTGCTCTCATCCATTCACCTGTATATGCTGAATATAAAAACAAAATAATTACATGCCCTTGAAATCAACTTTTAATGTCTGCCCCCACAAAGGGAAAAAAAACAAAAACAAGCAAAGAAATATTGATTCTATTAGATTTCCCCTTCATAGGGCATATTTCTGTCATTTTTTTCAATATCTATTCTATTCTATTGAGTAGCTTAGACCACAGTCAGTTTTCAGAGGAATCACTGCCACATTTTAAAACTGTGGCTTCAAGACACTAATGGCAACATCTTGAAATTCACCTATTTTGATTCTTCAATAAATATGCCAAAGTTAAATTTAAAGTAAGGAGACAACATTGAATTTTTTTAAGTAAAATATTGTTATAATTTGAATTTGGCTAAAGTTCAAAACTGCTCTGGCAAAATGATAAAGAATTTTTATTGGTTCCAACCATTTACAATGAAATAAAATAAAATTCAATCCTGACTTATGGTAAACTAATATATTTTGTTTTATGATACGTAGTACTATAAATCTTAAAATCATGCAACTTCAAAATTTCAATAGAGACATTTTACTTTATACACTTCAAAATTTGCTAGTACTATGACTAAAATACCTGAAACTGGTGAAATCTACTTTTCTATTCATTATGCTGCTTAATTTTACAATCAGATTAAAACTAAAATGCTTCTTGTTTTCCTTATTGGCATAATCATTCAATTTTCTTTTCTAAAAAAGTACAATGCATCCACCCTATATTATTTAATAACTCAATTGACCTTGCAAATCTCTTCTAAAAGTGATATATTTTTACGTATGCTTTGTGAAAATGGATATTCTTCATTAGTAAAATTAATCACAAAAGTGCATTAATGCAATAACAAACTTGACCTGATTTTTAGAAATATGGGATACTTCTGAGTAAATGTCCCAAGAAATGTGAGTCAATTGAACATGCTCACCTTCTTGGCAAAGATTTTAATAATACAATTTTCTCCTTTCCTCCATTCAAAGCTCTACTTCTCTTGCTATTAAATTATACTTTTGGCTCATTGAAATGTTTATGAATCAGCATTACTTTAAGTCAATCTATCTTCACTGGCATTAGTTTTAAATATAGAGTTTCAGTGAGTAGAAAAATAATAGTTGAATGTGAATCACAAGTTTCAAATATAAATTATTAATCCCATTTCTTTTACAATCTACTGCTTTTCCTCTTGACTTGTTGAGGTTTCACGAGTGATAAAGTAGTCACATATCTAAGTGTACTAGTATAAGAAGAAAAATACTACATTTATTTAAGATTTCTAAATATATAATGGATAAGGACAGAACAAATAATCCTCAGCTTTTGAGTATTCAAGTATAGAATGACTTGTTTTTGTTCACCTGAAAACAGAGCATATATTTCTTACAGAAAAAAAAATCTTAAATAAATTTTATGAGAGTAGAGTTTAAATAACTAGATATTTATATATGTTAATAAAATAATTACATACTTATCAGATTTTCTTTTAATTTTCAGATTACTGATATTTTTTACCAGAATTATATATGTAGAAACTTTTAAAATAAACTGAACTTTCTGACAGTAAGTGGTTTAAAATTTTACTAGTCCTATCATAGAATGTTGATGAGCCATGGTCAAGTTTCAATTAAAAAAATTACCTTCCTAAACTCCCCATATGCTTTTCTTTCCCTTACTTTGTT
Source organism: Canis lupus familiaris (assembly GCF_011100685.1). Lineage (NCBI taxonomy): Eukaryota > Metazoa > Chordata > Mammalia > Carnivora > Canidae > Canis > Canis lupus. Next base: position 9,488,006 of record NC_049259.1, on the reverse strand, counting down.
TTAATTAATTAGTTTCTCGTAGTTTGCATTATAATATCAAGGTACCAAAAACTGAAATTATCCTTTTATTCTACCCACTGGCAAGAGGATTTCTTTAAAAATGTTTTGAGATTCATTATAATAAATGTTGACAAAATGAAATGCTATTTTTTACAATAATTACATTAGTTCAATATTTCCAGGTTAATTTGTTGAAGCTCCATTGTATGTATCATATTAAGGTAACACACTCAAAAATTTACATCTGTAAACTGCCTGAAAATATCATGCTATCTCTTATCAAGTCTTAGTGTCAGGAATGAGTTTATTAAAGAGAATGCAGGCAGTGAGGGTGAGGAATAACACTTTTGTCATTAACTATATTATGTTATATTCTATTCACCTTCATCTTCTTCAAAACTTTTCCTCAAATTCTCTGTGAAATTTTATTTTAGTAGCACAAAACTGTTAGTTTTTGTTTGTTATAGTCTTAATTAGGTGTGCTGATAAAGCTTATCAGTATTTGTTCTCATCATTGTTTCTTACATACTATCTTTTTCCAGGGGTTTTCTTTTCTTCTTACTGAATATCCTTTAATAAAATTGTAATGAAGGTCTGTATGGACTAAACTTTGCTATTAGTTTTATGCCTAGATGTGAATTTGGTTTTCTCTTATTTATGAATTATAGTTTAATTGGTAGTAAAACTTTAAAGAGAAAATAATACTTACTCAGAAAATTTCACATTTTCCTGAGTTATACTTTTGCTTATGAGATATTAACTGTCAACTAATTGTTATTCCTCAAAAGGTAGTATATTTGCCCCTTTGGTAGCTTTTAGGATATTTCTTTGGGGTTTGTTGTTTGAGTCAAAGGCTAAATGTAGAATCATTTTTATTTTTCCTGGTCAATATTTGTTTACCTTTCAATCCGAGAATTTACTTCCTTTTCTTTAAGTACATGTTCAACTTAATTTTGCCTTTCAAATTTGGTCTTTAATCCATTTGGGGTTGATAATCTTATATGGTGTGTTGTATATAACTAATTTCAGGCCTTTTCATTTGCTCTTTTTCCAAATTGATGCCAACTGTTTCTTAGATTGTGAAGGCCAGGCTCTCACTGTTCCACAATACCAGGTCTGTCATAACTAAGTTTCCATATTTATATAGGTCTATTGCTGTGCTTTCTGCTGTTTCATGTGTGCCTGTATTCATTACCAATTCCACACTGCCAATTATTTTTTTTATTTTTATTTACTTTTTCATGAGAGGCAGAGAGAGAGAGAGAGAGAAGCAGAGACACAGGCAGAGGGAGAAGCAGGCTCCATGCAGGGGGCCTGATGTGGGACTCGATCCTGGGTCTCTAGGATCACACCCTGAGCCAAAGACAGATGCTCAACCACTGAGCCACCCAGGCATATCTCCTACTTTCTGATTCTTCTTCCAGAATTTTTTATTCTCTGGATTATGTTAAAAACTATAGTTGTCTCCATGGATTGCCTTTGTGACCTTAATGCTTTGGTTTATAGCATCTCACTTTGCAGGGATGATGCCTTTTGAGATGTTGTGTGTTTGAGATGCTGTCTACTTTTCTCTGTATTTTGCCCTTTTACTTAATCATTTAAGAATATTTGCTGTAAAGAAAATGATTGATCATTAAAAAAATACTTATTGTATTTCTCTTATATATCATGTGCTGCACAAGACTCTGGGGACAAGCCGATGACCAAAAATAGATCTTCCTCTTGCTCCTAGAGGACATAAATATTGTGTGTGTGTGTGTGTGAGAGAGAGAGAGAGAGAGAGAGAATAGAGGTAGCTGCCTTGACAGGAAATTAATGCTCAGATAAGCAGTCTGAAGGAAACAGCATTTTAACAAGGAACCCATGATTTGAGGGGCAAATGTCCTCTCTGAAAAGGTGATACTTAACCTGTGCAATGCTTTTATTTTTATTTTTTATTCAAATAAGGTCTATGCCCAATATAGGCCTTGAACTCATGACCCCAAGATCAAGAGCCACATGCTTTCCCAACTGAGACAACCAGGTGCCCCTCACCTGCACAAAGCTTTTAAAGACAAATTGAATCTTTGGGGTAAATCCCCAACAGTGCAATTGCTGGGTCGTAGGGCAGGTCTATTTTTAACTGTTTGAGGAACCTCCACACAGTTTTCCAGAGTGGCTGCCCCAGTTCACATTCCCACCAACAGTGTAAGAGGGTTCCCTTTTCTCCGCATCCTCTCCAACATTTGTTGTTTCCTGCCTTGTTAATTTTCCCCATTCTCACTGGTGTGAGGTGGTATCTCATTGTGGTTTTGATTTGTATTTCCCTGATGGCAAGTGATGCAGAGCATTTTCTCATGTGCATGTTGGCCATGTCTATGTCTTCCTCTATGAGATTTCTGTTCATGTCTTTTGCCCATTTCATGAGTGGATTGTTTGTTTCTTTGGTGTTGAGTTTAATAAGTTCTTTATAGATCTTGGATACTAGCCCTTTATCTGATATGTCATTTGCAAATACCTTCTCCCATTCTGTAGGTTGTCAGGGACACCTGCACCCCGATGTTTATAGCAGCAATGGCCACGATAGCCAAACTGTGGAAGGAGCCTCGGTGTCCAACAAAAGATGAATGGATAAAGAAGATGTGGTTTATGTATACAATGGAATATTACTCAGCTATTAGAAATGACAAATACCCACCATTTGCTTCAACGTGGATGGAACTGGAGGGTATTATGCTGAGTGAAGTAAGTCAGTCGGAGAAGGACAAACATTATATGTTCTCATTCTTTTGGGGAATATAAATAATAGTGAAAGGGAATATAAGGGAATGGAGAAGAAATGTGTGGGAAATATCAGAAAGGGAGACAGAACGTAAAGACTGCTAACTCTGGGAAACGAACTAGGGGTGGTGGAAGGGGAGGAGGGCGGGGGGTGGGAGTGAATGGGTGACGGGCACTGGGGGTTATTCTGTATGTTAGTAAATTGAACACCAATAAAAAATAAATTAAAAATAAAAATAAAAAAAATAAAGACAAATTGAATCTGAGCGTTTTTTCTGGTTGATAAAGTCCTTGAATTTCGTAGTTGAAGGAAAGACTTTTTCCTTCCGAAGTTCATCTTCATAACCATAATAAGTTAGTAAAAATTCCTCCCAGTATCTGACAATAATTTGTATGGAATTTTAAGTGTTTAAGATTGTAAGTTTTCATCTTATTCTGTGTTTCCATAGATATTTTAGTAGGAAGATTGGAAAGGCTGCCCCAAGGGCTACTTGTTGTATGCCATTTAAATCCAGGAACCCTGAATTATTTATCAAGAAAAGAAAAACTATTCAGTGTAACTGCATACCTAAACTGCCTTGTTAATGTGAATTTAGAGCTCTGTCATTTGACTGTCTATGTCTGACTCATGGGTGCATTTACAATCACATGCTAAAAAGAATCATGATCTGCTACCCAATTTGTGAACTCTTACAATATTTGTTTTAAAATACCACTACTACTATTTGTACTGCTACTACTACTCTTAATGATTACAGTAATTTTGATATTATTGGTAGTGATGATGATTATAACTAATATTTCTTATTTGCTATGAGACAGGGATTATGTTTTGTCTTTTTATTTTACTTACATACATAATTAATTCACTGTAAACACTCTGCAATAGTAGAGACAAGATTTAAACCAATACTCATATTTTGAATCTGTGGATCCATGATCCTTATTATTGATTTTTTTTTTTTTTTTTTTTTTAGTGAGTGAGCTCACTCATGTGTAAATTGCACCATAATTGGTTAGTATCTATATTACAAATATATATTCAGTGCTTTTTTCCCAGGTAGGCAACTTGCATATGACATAGTCTATTTCAAAACTGCCCACCCAAAGATCCCTTTATCTTAGTCTGGGATATTTTAATTGGCGAAGTTTGGGAAAAACAGAAGGAGTAGAAGAATCATTGTTAGTGGTGGAACTGCCAGTGCAAAAGGATGCAATGAATACAGGGAAGCAAAAGATGAGAAAAAAATAGACAGTGATTTGCAGTGAGAAGCCAGCTGATACAACCTGCATTTTCATATATTCTTCATACCCTTTAGAACTAGAGCTGGATTGTTGTAGCAGCCAAAGCCAGTATTTTCTCAGGCTGTCGATACTGTCAGTCAGTACGTTGTATGTAGGAATTGTGTATACCTGGATATGTATGTTTTGTGTGCGTCTGATGCTTTTGGCCTTTAGACTTGCTCTGTTAGTGAAGAAAACTATTTCTTTTCCATTTGCCTGAGATTTCATAGTTTCCTGTGTGACTAGTGGAAGTCATCTAGACCTGGAAAATCTAAGCTAGTTCCCATCCTGGCTAGTACTTGGGTCAACAGTAAGTAAGAAGTTGCCATCCCTGGTCCAGCTCTATGATATTAATTGCAACTGTTCCAAGTTCCTGTGGAGTAAAATGATTGATATGAAATAATTTATTGTGTTTTCAGGTGCAAGTATCTGTCTGAAAAGGGGACAAAGTGCAATACTTAGGATGAAAAATGGAATGAATATTCTGTGAGGGCAGGTGATTTCATATATCTTTTGTTGATTGATGTATTTTTAGAAACTAGAACATTGCCTGGTTCCCAGTAGCTTCTCAATAATAATGATTGACCAAATATTTAAAAATATATGCATGTGTAAACATCAAAATAAGAAGTTATAAGAAAGAAATTATATAAATTCCGCAATTTGTCCTGGGGCATGAAAAAGTTGACTGAAAATTTAAAAGCCCAATACGAATGGCAAATGGACTGTATTCCTGAATACTTATGGAAAATTGGGCCAGGTGTGCAAAAACAGGTAGCATGACTTCTTAATGTCTGACATGGAATTATTTTGGTGGTTAAAGCTATAAAATCCTGTTATGTTGAGGAGAAGTGAGAGTTATAGACATTTAATGCACTGATTCAAGTTTTCACCTTTATTTTAATCAAATGCAGGAGGATATTAAAATTTCATCCTAAGTTTTTCCCATCAAAACATGCAAATTACCCTTTCAGGTCTTTAACTACACTGAGATATAGGACCTAACAGGTTATGAAATGAAACATAATTATGGGCCAAGGACATTTTTCTTTCAAACCTTTATAATATAAAACTTTAAAATGTTTTATGACTCTTCTATATAAGTAGCAACTAAACTTTTAAAAAGTAAGGTACTTTTTGGCAATTATTGTAAAATTTCCTACTTGATAAAAGTAATGACAGAACTCGTTGTTTTCAAAAATCACTATTCACATAAACCACTTAATATCTTTTGCATTATTTTATTTCTGTTGGTCCATTTTTATTTCAGAATGAGTTTGCAATTACTAGCCTACATGGAAAAATAAATAAAAAGATGACTGGATGGATGATGGAGATAAATAGATAATAGATGATAGCTAGCTAGCTAGATAAGTAGTTATTTAATTTAACTTAGGTTATTTCTTAAAATGATATAAGGATATTCACTTCTATTATTGTTATGATTTTTCTATGTTTATATCCCCAAGTTCCCAATGCTTTCTTAGTTGACTGGGGGCATACATGTACTAGTTTGGATAGAGTGAAAAAGGAATGTGAGGAGGGGTATGGAATTAAACATGCAGAAATAAGAAAACAGGTAATATTCAGCTTCTTACATGTAAAATAAGACAAATATAATATCTAGCTACCCCACTCTCCCTTCTTTTTCTTAAAATTTTATTCAGGTAAGAGCAATTAACATGAGATTTATCCTCTTAATAAGTTTTTAAGTGTACAATACATTAGTGTTGACTATAGGTACAACAGATCTCTTTAGCTGTACATCTTGCTAGGCTGAAATTTTATGCCTCTTGACCATTTTTCTCTCCCCCTTGGGGCTCCTGGAAACCATCTTTCCACTCTTTGGGTCTATGAATTTGACTATTTAGATATCTCACATGTGTAGGAACATGCAGTGTTTATCTTTCTGTGACTGACTTATCTCACTTAGTATAATGTTTTCAAGGTTCACCCATATTGTGACATATTGCAGAATATCTTTTTTTCAGACTAAATAATATTCAATTGTGTGTGTGTGTGTGTGTGTGTGTGGTGATGGCTTCCTGTGCTGTCCTGCCCCAACCCAAACTCCCCAAATCTTGAGACAGTCACCACAACTTATCCAGAGAACAAAATCAAACTGAGAAAGTCTTAGGTTTGGCTTTGTTGTTCTGCTTAAAGCTTCGGGTGATGTGAATGCTGAGTTAAGAATTAGTGAGCATTTCTGAAAGGTCTAGTAGAAGGACTAGCTGACTTCAGAGCAAGCACTGATTGTAAACAAATGGGCAAGAAAGCTAGACAGTGAAAAAATCATTCACTCTAAAGTTTATAATTGTGAGCAGTCATGGTTAGGCTAAAATAATAATGCAGGAAATACTCTTAGGCACTTGACTTTGATAAGAAATATGGAAGCATAAATTGTACCTTTTGTAGACTGCAATCAACAATGCTGACAGAGCAAACAATACTCCTATAAACATAAGAAATTGCCTTCAATATCAGCTGTTCCAGCAAGTGGTCAGAGGCAGTTCTTCCTGGAGTGAGAACTGAAAGGATGAGGAAGAAAATTGAGAAACTGAGAACCTTGACTTAAATGAAAGCTGGAATTTTATAAAAGGATTAATTAATTGTTAAATTGGAATAAGTTTCAAAGAGGTTGGCAAAAAGATTTTTTCCCCTAACAACAAATAAGTGTACTGATGGAGATCATATCACCTATAGAAAAAAAAAATCTCTGCAGATTTTAGTTTTAATATGAGTTAAAACTTTATTCCATTACAGACATATCTTAAGAAAAATATTAATTGTAAAAGATTATAGACATTCTTTTGATAAAAGTAGTCTAACTGATTAACTCAAACACATGTGGTGTTCAGATGGAGTTAGTAATATCAGTTGTCAAATAAAAACAAAAAACCAAACAAAGAAGAAATCCAGGCTTAAGATCCAACCATAAGATTGGCAAAGTCTCAGAATCAAACAGAAAAAGACTTTCTTTTCATAAGGAGAAGTAAAGAGGGCTAAGGAAGTTTGTGGGGAAGGAGGGGGCAAGAGAACATGGGCAAGGAAATAGAATGAGAGTGACAGTTTAACAAGAATTTTGATCACTTGATTCTTGGAATGAACCATTCATTAAAAGAGAATATTCTGTGCCTCAATAGTCACTTAGGTATAAACCAAAGGTTAGGGACATATGGAGAGAAGAGCAGTCTGGCTACAGTTTGATCAAACAAGTCAATGGGTAAATATGGGCAATGTGAATACTGGTCACAGTATGAACTCATAGAAGGATAGATAGATTAAATAGATGATAGATGATAGATAGATAGATAGATAGATAGATAATAGATGATAGATAGATAGATAGATAGATAGATAGATAGATAGATAGATAGATAGATGATAGATAGATAATAGATAGATAATAGGTAGATAGATAGATAGATAGATAGATAGATAGATAGATAGACAGACAGACACATGGGCATACGCGTATAAATAGCTATATGAGTATTTTCTAACTCTGCCAACTGAGAAGGCCTTGAGGCAGTGACATCCCAGAAGAAAAGAGCATTCTAACTAATAAATATAAAAGGAATGATGGAAATATAAATATCACCATTAGGTAAACAACCCAGTAATAGTTATTGTAGACAAGAATCATCAATAGATGCTAAAATTTGAGAGAAAATGTATAATGAGAAATAGGGTATTTGCAAGTCTCAAATTACCTCCCCACAAGCTAATTATTCACTGCAATATATTAAATAATAGCTTTACTGTAAAGAAACTTGGCAGATACCTCCCTAACCAAATGTGAACAGAATATTCATTTTTCATTCTATTTCAGGTGTAAGCCTTCTATTTCATAAAATCCTAGTGATATATTTCTACTTTTATTCATCATTCAAATTTACTTAGAAAAGTTTTTATCTTTATCTCGTTTTTAAGTATTTTCTTAATTTTTTAACATTTTCTCATTGTATTGCCATTTTTTATGTAGTGATAAGTATATTTCAAAATGAGTGTGCATTTTTATTAGGCAGAGTGTGATCTATTAGATATTCATAGTACTTTCTCAGAGGCAGGGATCTGACCGAATGCCACGAAATTTTCATGACAATGGCAAAATATGTCAAAATACTGCTATGTTGACTGCTGTTTTAAGACAGTTGGTAGCTCTATGAGAATGGATGCCAGCAGCTTGTCTTTCAGATAAGTGTTAAATTTGTCTGATTAAAGATGCTAAATCTAAAGATGGAAATTTTTATCTTTCATTTATCATTGAAAATTTAAAATTTGAGCAATTGTGGGGGCACCTGGGTAGTTCATATGGTTGAGTGTCTGACTCTTGGTTTCAGCTCAGGTCATGGTCTCAGGGTGGTGAGATTGAGTCCGGACTAGGTCTCTGGGCTCTGCTTAGCGTGGAATCTGCTTATACCTCTCACTCCCCTCCTCACATGTGCTCTCTATCTAAAATAAATAAATAAAATCTTAAAAGTAAATAAATAAAATTTGAGCAATTCTGTCTTTCATAGAAATACAGATAAAGAGAATGTAGTACTTAAATAGTTGCAGCTATGTGTTTTTATTTTTATGGTATTATGACATACATAAGGCAGGAAACATTTCAAAATGTTCGAACACATTTTGAAATTCAAGTTGATTGCTTGAGATTAATTAGATAATATCGTGAATGAATATGATAGGATGTTTAAAATGTAACATATTCTCCTTTACATTTGGAAGAAACCTAAATTTCTCTCTAGCCATCTTTTCTATTACCTATTTGCTAAAGTTTTGAAAAATGAAAATATATGCCCACTGCCAGTTATTTTTTATCACCTTGCTCTTTAGCTTTGAACAACATTGTTTCTTCTTTGAGAGTAAGTCAGTCTCTCCAAATTGGTAATGTCTTTCCAAATTATTTTATAAACTATTAAGAGGCTCCCAATGGAAAAAAAATGATAAATTGTTTTATATAATTAATTGACTATAAAAGTTCTAGAGTATTTGTCCTCTTCTCTAGTATATTCTGAGGGAGTAAAAGGAGATACTCAGGGAAAACTTCACCTCGTTTTAAAATGAAGCCCAGGAATGGTATTAGTGAAGTAGAGGGATAACTTGAGTATTTCCTGAGCATAACAAGCTATTTCCCAGAGGATTCAAAAGAAGTATCCAATCCTGGTTTATAATCTCTCACCAGCTCTAGCAATGCTCTTTGTGAAAACACATACATATGGAGAGAAATAAGTACTTTTTGCTTATGTGTATATGTAGAGTTTTCTAAACCTTCTCAGAACATGCAACTTTTTTGGTAATCATAAAAAACAGAAATAAAAATGCACACATTGGTTTTATCATTCAATATTGAGATAGCCTGATGATGACCATAGTCAAGATGGGTTTGTAAAGTGCCTAAAGGATCTTGAATATCATACAGTATTTCAAGATAAGAGAGGCAGATGTAATAGAGAAGAAACTAGCCTTGAATCAGTTATATAATCTTCTCAATAACCTAAAAGTGTTTAAGGAAAAACATGCTTTAATATTTTCTTACTTCAAGGTCAAGAGTTTTACTCAATGATGTCCTCCTTCTCTAAACCATCCAAACTTCTGAATTTTTTGTTTATACAACTGAGTAATTGCATTTAAGAAATTATTTGATTGAACATGGCTATTGATCATAAGGTGCATTTTTTTACTACCTAAAAGACAATCGATAGCGTGATATATCTAGCCATTGATATGGCAACATTGAACAATTGTAATTTCTTGGGACCAGGCAACTCCTCTATGATTCCTCTCAGTGAAAGAATACAGTCCAAGGGCAGTAGCCTGTCAAACATTACTGTCCTCATGACCTCATAAAAAGTTGTTGAAGTCCTCCTCTAATAAATAAGGAAAACACCACTAAAAATTTAAGAGGGAAATAATACTCCCTTCCTGTGATTTTGAATTTCAAGTGGCAAAAAGATAATACTCAAGTTCTTTCTATTCAAGATAAGGCAGATGAGATATATGCCTGGAATAATACTCTAATCCTGACACAACTTAGGATGCCTTCCTTGTCCAAAGTTCACATTGAAAGAAACAACAGACAGCTTTCTAAGGTATGACCATAGGCACTCAAGCCATGGTGCTTGAAATTGCCAAAAGGCATTTCTGTAGAGGCAGATGTGCCATCTATGGAGTAGCCTCATAAAATTATTGTTTATCGAACATCGAAAAATGCTTTCAGATCCTCTCTATTGGAGAATTTAGTGAGAAATAGAGAAGTTAAGAATGATGAGACAAAGAAGGAGAGGGCCTTAAGCAGAATCTTATTAGGCAATAAAATCAATGGGTAAACAGGAGCCAAATTTAGAGTAGAAAGGAGGTAGCAGGATTAGAAGACAAGGAAAGTAACTGGAAAAAGAAGCCATAGATATCTCTGAGGGAAAGAAGAATTGGAAGTCATAGTGACCTGAATGATTTTCTAATTCTCCTTAAAACAGCTCTTTTTCACATCCCCGGGCATGTGTCCTTATATAAACCTATTAATTTTGGCAATCTGATTCTCCACACATTGAAACGTTTAAGATAATAGAACATCCTACAATAGCACGAGAAGGTTCACAAATAAAAAAATAAAGATACATTTTTCAAAAATAATAATTTGCTCAGTATTGTGCTATATGTTTCTAAAGTATGTGAAACTTCTAATCCTGAATAAGACATTGAAACTTATCAACTGTAAATTTGAAATCTATATTGCCCCCAGATGATATTTGGCAATGTTTGAAGGTATTTTTGGTTGTCACCAAAATGGGTGGGCAGCTGCGACTGGTATTAGTGAGTAGAAGCCAGAGATGCTAGTAAATATTACAGTGCACAGGACTCTCCTCCAACAAGACAAAGAATTCTCCAACCTAAATGTCAGTCATGCCAAATTTGAGTCTACACACTGATCTAAGCCAAGACGAGTTGGTTCAAAACAAATTAAAACTCTCTAATTTGAACTAGAACTCCCACCCAAATATTTCAAATCAAAGTTTACTGTTTTTACCTATATGCTCTATCATTAGTATAATTGAATATATACATATAGTTTCAAGATTGAAAGCGTCTAAAACTAAACATGTAAATCTTCAGAATATAATGTTTTGAGGATTTTGTTTTGAAGAATTCTATCCTTTAGGCAAGAAAAATAATATTGTGAGAAGTTTCTTTGAATTGCATTATTGCCATTTTGCTGATGTAAGTCAAAGGAACAGGTTGCAGTGAATGCTTTCAGACAATAGGGAAATCAATGAAAGTGATGAACTTGCAGAGTCAAGTGTGTCCTGATTTTATAAAGCGAAATGCCCAAAGTTTATTTTCTGGAACCTCTGATACATCTACATGTGAATATATTGGCCTTGTGCAGATGATTTTATGAATATATAATAATCATAAAATGATAATTCATTTTATAAATGACTCTTTGCATGTAAGTGCATATTATATTATAGACACCTTAGAATTATACACGAACAGATAAATGTTCACCTAGCATGATTTCAACTTCAAAGAGTAAAATCTTTTCTTCCCTGACAAAGGAAAAAAATCAATCGTCACTTCATAATCATTAGATTTAATGATTAAAAATTCAAAAATCCTTGAGCTGTGGAAAAAAAAAAGCAAATCAGAATAGAGGATTCAGGTTTTGGTAGGAAGCTTGCATACAAAAGGGGACAATGACAAGGCAACCTGAAGCTTTGAAAATGTGATAGAAAAATGTAGTTTGTTGAATATTTCATAATTTGAACTGCTCTTACTAGTTTACACTTATCAAATAGTAATACATGATTTTTCTTACTAAAGCTGATAAGACCGCTATCACAATTTCATATACATGAAAATTGAGGCTTAAAGTAGTTTACCAGTGTGTCTAGGATCACACAGTGAGTGCATGGCAGAGGGAATGTTAGAGTCAAGGTCTGACTGAGAAAAGAGTATATAATTTTTTAATTTTATTTTCCAAAATCTTTTCATGAAGATTGTAGGTGCTAATTTTTGATGGATGGTCATAAAGAACACTAATGTTCACTGAATATTTTAATGCTAATATTATGCTAATGTCTTCACATAAATTACTTTATTAAAAAATAATAGCTCTATCATTGATTAGAGAAGTGACCAGAAATAAATAACAGAGAATTAAAATCGAATCGTTCAGACAAAAGATATTTTTCTGGTATTAAGAATCCTATTACAGTATGTAATCTAGCCCTTGTGTTTGTTGAGCAAGTCCCTGAAAAGTTCACAAAAATGCCTTTCTTACAGTATAAAATTTTCTACTCACTGCATAAGACCACTACTTTGAAAACGTTTTAGTAGCCACAGACAGAATAATTACAGATTTTTGGTGTCTAATTTAAGATGTCTCTCTCTCATAGGTGGGGCCTATTTGAAAGTAGGTAAAATTCAACTTGTTATAGTTTAGGATTAGTGAACACAAGAAGATAGGGATTTAGAAGGCAATCTTGAAAGGTAAACAGCCAGTCGATAAACTGGTTTACGCACTGTCATTGTCCTGAGAAGAAAGAACTGGTGACTAGTTGATCAGCTTATTGCTCAGATAAACAGATTGGAGGGTGTTCCTGAAACTAGCAATAAAGTCACTTGCAATGTCATTAGGACAAGAGTTTCTTGGACTAGTTAAATCTTATTAACTGCAGATAGGTTGCTTCTCCTGTGTTAGCTCAAAATGTCATCAAGAAGTCAGGTTTCTTTTTCCTCTTCCCTGTCATCTTTGGACAGAGGCATTTATCTTAATAATCTCAAAGTAACTTGAACACATCCAAACATCATACCCACATTCTGGGTATTCGGAAGAGAAGGGAAAAAAGAAAGTGGGGTGAAAGTCTAGATTATGCAAGTCTTTTTTTTTTTTTTTTAAGATTTTATTTATTTATTCATGAGAGACACACAGAGAAAGAGTCAGAGACACAGGCAGAGGGAGAAGCAGGCTCCATGCAGGGACTCCAGGATCACACCCCAGGCTGCAGGCGGCGCTAAACCGCTGGGCCACTGGGGCTGCCCCAAGTCTGTCTTTTTAAAAATATTTTTCCACAAGTCTTCGGTTTTGCTTTCATCTAATTTGTCACAACTAAGTCTCATGACTAGCTCTAGCTAAAAAGGAAAATGGGAAGGTAAATCTTTAGGCTTTACAGCCTCTAACTCAGAAGAAGGAAGTTAAAAGAGGTTGTGAATTGATTTTATGTTGCTAATACACAGTGTTGGTTGCAACACTGATTTTAGCTGAATAATCTCCTAACTGGCACAGTTATCAATATTATTAAGGTATCATATTGTGCTGCACTATATCCCCAGGCACTCTGGTATATTATTTACATGCATCACCTCATGAAACTTGACTCCAAGCCTATTTGGTAAAAAATAGTATTATTCCTCTTACAGATGAGGAAACTTGATGGTAGGTAACTTGCCTAAGGACACAAAGAGCTTATGTGTCAGATGGGATTTAGAACCCAGAACAATTTTACTCCAAAGCTTGGGCTATTCACATTATAGCTGCTTGTTTCTTCCAGTGTAAAAATATAGCATTCAAGTGTATACTAACTGCTTCCTTTTATGCCTAGCAAATTGTCCTATACTCAAATAATTTCTCATTTTAATCAGAACTTCCTGTAATCAGATAAGTTAGTCTAAGTATTCAGAATATGTTTTTTTTTACTTAAAAAAAAAATAAATGCCCCAAAAAATAAATAAATAAATGCCACCTAATGTGCACTAGATATATTGTGGTATTTTTTTCATATACTGAAATCAGTGAACTGGAACTCGTACTATAAGCTATGTTTTTGCTGGCAACTGTTACCACCCAAGGACATATATTCAAAATAATTTAATAATCTCATTTTATAAGTTGTAGATTCAAAAATATTTTTTTAAAACTCCTCTAAAAACAAGTCAGCATGAATTTTTCCATTCTCATACTGTATCCCTACAGCTGATTATTTTAAATAGCAATGTCAGTAGAATTTCAAGTTTCGTAAAATCATTTTCTCCCAACATGGTGTAAAATCTTTCCATGTTTACATTATAAAATCAACTGATTCAAAATTAGAAACAGTGTTGCCTGTTACTTTTTCTGAGGCTGTTATGAAAATATAATTTGTCATTCCCTTAGAAAATGGTTAAACCAAAACCAAGTAATCTAACAATAATAAAATACTTATTACAGCTGGTGCCTTGCAGATTTTTTTTTTTTTTTTTTTTTTTTTTTACCTACTGCTTCTTGTATGGCTGACAGTAACTCAGAATTGAGAGTCTGACCATGACATTATAGATTTGTTAGGGTAAATGGATCACGTGGGAATATAAACCTTCACTCACATTATGCAAAATATTTAAAAATTAGACCACATATATTGCTTCCATACAGAATTGAACTTGTGCATTCACAGAGCACACACAGTTGCCACAAAATGGAACTTGAAAGATACTTAGAAAAGTCATTCTACCAATATAGCAAAAAGGAAAAGAAAAAAGTGAATATTGATCTGTCTCTATGATTGCAATCTTTGATTTTTAAAAAAAAGATCTATTTATTTTAGAAAGAAGGAGCATGTGTGAGTAGTGAGGGGGGAGGGGCACAGAGAATCTCCAACAGACCTCCCTGCTGAGCGAGGAGCCAGATGTGAGGCTCCATATCACAACTGTGAGATCATAACCTGAGCAGAAATCAAGAGTTGATTGCTCAACCAATGGAGCCAGCCAGGCACCCTTTGATTTTTTTAGTTTGAAGACTATGGAGATCTCTGTAGGTATGAACGATCTTCAAAGAATAATACATGCCATGAGTTATTAATCAATAGTTTGCTTTATGAACTATATTTTGCATTAGATTGGCTGTCTGACAGTCACTGAGCAGGGACCATTGAGGGTAAAAGTCAGACAGAGCCAATATGTTTGTCGCCTTGCTATCATTACTCTTGTTTTTTTATGGACTGTTCTAGAATGGGCTAGCTAAGACAAGAACTGGCACATTAGGAAATCTACCCTCTCCCCCGGAAAATTTGAACAGATGGACAATGCACTCTGACAACTATATAATTTCTTTTCTTTCAGCATTGGCATATATGAATAGTACCTTATGAAGAAAAACGGTCAAGCATTTTATCCCTAGAAAGTTCCACAAAATAATCATGAGAGAACAATTAATTTGTTCCCTAAATGTTTGCCTTTACAGCCTAATTTTGACACCTGCTTCCATTCCTGCCTGACTTTAGGCTTTTCTGGTTTTCCTGTTTTTTTTCCTTACCTCATTTTTACCTTCCTAAATCGTTCACTTAGGAAATCAGTAGGTCGGATCAAGAAAGGTGGGAATCTACTTATCCTTGAGTAGGAGCAAGTGGTACAGCACAGGAGTTAAGAGCCAAGTGGAGTAAGGAGGATGCTCATCCAGTAGGTTAGTAAAGGGGAGGCAGCACACATAGAGTATCAGAGCAGAGAGGATGCTGCTTGTCACTGAGTGTTGGGGGCCAGGCAAGGTGAGAAGGCCATCTGCATAGGAAGGATTGTAGTGGTGACTAGACATTAGTCACTGCCTGAGGGACTTGTCAAAAAGACTAAATATATTAAGGGTAATGGACACCAAGTTTCTTTCTGTCAAAAAAGACACAGCAAGGGAAACACTACAATGATTTCTATGACGTTGAGTTAGAGACATCAGTGTGCAGTTATGGAATATATAGAAGCATAAATATGTGGGGGACAGGGACATAAATATTTTCTGTAGCTCAGCCCGCTGAGTGTCCATAAAAGCTTGAGAGCAGGAGTCACTCCATCATACTACATATACCTGGAGTCCACATCTTCTTTACTATGTACTGTTTCCCACCAAAAAGAGCCAGAGCTCTGCAGAGAAATTACTGATTTCAAGTTCAGAACAGGGAAGATATAAGCTTGGAATGACTTATGATACTAAACAGTAAGAACTTTCTCTCAGAAAGATTACGGTGGGGGTTCCCTAAGTGGCTCTGCGGTTTAGTGCCTGCCTTCAGCCCAGGGTGTGATCCTGGAGATCCGGGATCGAGTCCCACGTCGGGTTCCCTGCATGGAGCCTGCTTCTCCCGCTGCCTGTTTCTTTGCCTCTCTCTCTGTGTCTCTCATAAATAAAGAAAAAAAAGAAAAAAAAAAAAAAAAAGAAAGATGACTGTGTTTCAAAAACAAGACAAAGCCAGCTTGAAGGATCAGGTGAAATTGGAATAATCTTATCAGCAAAATAAATAATGATAGGGATGAATTGTTATAAACAAATAAAATAGGAACCTATTTTTTTACTGAATAAGTAAATTAATAAATTAATTTTCAGATGGGAAAATATTTCCTTGAATGGCATGCCAATGGAAGACCATGAGAGGGGATGATGGAATAGCTAAAGCATCATTTGGCGGCCATCACAATAATGATTAATTCATTCATGAAGCAGAAATAGATATTAAACTGAGTGAAAGTTTGATAAGGAATGAAATAATCTCAATTACTATCCTTGAAAGATCCTTATAAAGACAGAAAGATTACTGTGCCATGGGAAACCTGGCAAGGGAACACTTTAATCAAGATATCAAGCTTAAAATCATAGGCAATGGGACAAATTTAAATAGTGTACCACCTGATGGAATGTAATGGGAAGTACAGAGCATTACTTCTATGATAGTCCTAACATAACTATATAATCTAAATTTTAAAATGAAGACTTTTCAAATAAATGTTAACTGAGAAAAATCCTATAAAACAATTGGTCAGGATCCATGGGTGGCACAGCGGTTTGGCGCCCACCTTTGGCCCAGGGCGCGATCCTGGAGACCCGGGATCGAATCCCACATCAGGCTCCCGATGCATGGAGCCTGCTTCTCCCTCTGCCTGTGTCTCTGCCTCTCTCTCTCTCTCTGACTATCATAAATAAATAAAAAAAATAAAATTAAAAAAAAAAAACAATTGGTCTATAATCTTCAAAATGTCAAGGTCATGGAAGTCAAATAATTGCTCTAGAGTACTAAAGGTAAGTGAAAAAAGTAATAGTGGCCTGATCCCATTTACTAAAAAGGACATTATTGAGAAAATTGCCAAAATTCAGATGGAATCTTTGGATTAGATGGTGGTAATACACCAATGTTAATGATCTTATTTAATGGCTACATTGTGACTCTACAGGAGAATGTCTCTGTAACTTGATATATGTTTAAGTGTTCAGTTGTGAGGGATCATCATCTAAGCAACTTACTCTTAAAGGGTTGGAGAACAAAAAAGCTTTTTTGCGATTGCAAAAGTAAAAGCTTATAGTTGTGTCAAGATAAAAAGACAAAAAAGTTTTGGGAATTATAATTCCATATAGAACTTGCTCCAATACATTAACGCTGAAGAATTTGACCCGTTATTTTCCATATAAACTTCTCTTGGAACTCAAGGAGAACAGAGTTATTTGAAAATGATTGTATGATAATTGTGTCTTTAGGAAACTAAGCATAGTTGCAGAAAGCTTTGAAGGAGTTCTCGTTTAAAAATAATGTTTAAAATGTGTATTTCTAAATTACTCTAATATTATATCTACCAATTACTGGTACTTATTCCTTTATAGCTTCTAAAATTAATTTATTTTCCCATTACTCTTTCTTTTCTTGGCTAAAATCCATGCTTCCATATCTCCTTAGGCTGCTTAAAGAAAAGTAGAGTTCATTGGATTCTCTTTCAAATTATTTCTCTGCCATCTCATGGGGCAAGTTTTAAAAGAGTAAATTTGCTTACATAAATTTCAATATAGTTTGTAGTTCAAACTGTAGCAAAATGGCAAAACACAAAAAAGTTTCTTTTCATATAAGAGAAAAACAATTGATATAAAATAATAAATTACTTAAACTACTGAGAATTTAAGTTAAAGTTACATTAGGCTTAATTCACTAAAATAAATTGTAATGCACCCAAGGTTTAGCACCCATGACCTTAAATTACTCAAGATTGAACCCGAGAAAAATACATTAAAATTTCCGGGAGAAATATAATCAATATTTGAGTATTATATTGCTATCTTACTAGAGTTACTTTGCAGTGCATTTTTGAAGTTGAGTGTTGTATTTGTGCAAATTAAAAATTAAAATATTTTACCCTGCCATCAATCCTACTGTCTCCTAAGAATCACAGGACTAACATCATATTGTAATATTCTATTGGAGTGAGCTAACCTACACCTAATAGTTTGCTCCATTCCATCAAATGACTTATTTTGTGTACAATATGACAAATACATGATTAATTCTCTTTCTTTATGAAAACTTCACTACTTGTGTGGCTTTGAAAGGAAAGGTGCCTTTGAGGATGAATGAGCGGAGTTCCACAGAGACAAATAGTATTGAGGGCAACAGGTTAACCCACTCAATCTGTAGTGAAGCGGAGCTTCCCTGGAGATCATCCAAAAAGCAAAGAATAAAAATAAGGAAGCTTTTAATTTTAGTGTTTAAACCCAGGAAAAGTCAGTGTTTGCTTTTTATAATATTTTTACATATAAGTGACCCGGAAAAGTAATACTCATCTTACTCTATGATGTCGTATAAATATTTTCAAATTCAAGAAGAAAACTTTGGAAGTATTTGAGGATATAGTTGCTGTTTTTTTTTTTTAACCTGTGTTTAAAATATCTTACTACACAATATTTCCCCTAAATGATTTTAAAGCATAATACTAAAGGGAAAAAAAAATCTGTAAATCCATTAGCTAGATTAACAGAGATCTTTACAGAGGAACATATTTGTCATAGAATTTATTAGTGTGACACAGAAATGCTATATAATTAGATATATTATCACTATTTTGGATACAATATATTCCTTATAGAAAATAAGGTCAAAGTTTTCTGAGGATTTAGAAATCAGAGGAATTTCCTTTTGGGAACATTTTAGTGTTATAAAAAAAGTAAAAATTTCAGACCTGGGTATCTGGTAACAGAATCCTGAAGAATATAACATGCAAAGTAAAAACAGTCTTTTATAGAAGTAGATTCTTGAGAACTGATTATGACATATTTTCTAGCCAGTGTTATATAAAGCAGTAAGTGGGAAGTTGCTTTATTGCTCCAACTCAGAAGGTCCCCAGATTTCACACTGACTATGGGATTTCAGGCATCTTGTGTGAGGCACTGTACCCTTTCCCTGCTATCTTTGTGTGGATGTATGAGTATTTCCTCTGCTTCTTGTTTGCTGACTCAAAGTCAACTAAAGGAAAAATAGCCTTGGAAAGGATCTCTACGCTCCATCTTCTCAGTTCTCAGACTAGGACCACATTTCCTTTTCTACTTTAGTTTATTTAGAATAAGAAAAACCAGGTTTTCGCAAATTACCTATTTTTAGGTTTCTCATCTTTAAAATGGCAATAACAAGATTTACTTTTTAGAGAAGTTATATAATTTAAATTAGAAAAAAAAAAGAATTTAAATTAGATAAAAGAAAAAAATCCGGGACGCCTGGATGGCTCAGTGGTTGAGCCTCTGCCTTTGGTTCAGGGTATGATACTGGAGTCCCAGGATGGAGTTCTGCCTCGGGCTTCCTGCGTGGAACCTCCTTCTCCCTCTACCTATGTCTCTGCCTCTCTCTCTCTCTCTGTCTCTCATGAATAAATAAATAAAATCTTAAAAATAAAATAAAATAACATTCTTTTGTATTTTAAATTGCAACAATTATTAAGCATTACATTTTCTGTTTTTATAACTTTTGATTAGGCAGTAGTTTACCTCCTCTATAACTGTGATCTGTACGTCTCCAATAAGAATGGGTATTCTCTATGTAAATGATCATAATGCACAATGCCATGTTTTGGATATGTTTTATTTTTCCTTTCAGCTTCCTTTTTATTTATTCCTTCTAAAACCTTTTCACTTTGAGGTGACAACTTGCTACCATGGTCCTCCTCGCTCTTGTTCTATCAGTCACTTTGCAGATTCATCAGTGGCAGTGTGATAGAATGTTGTCAAAGATGGCTATAATAATTTGTATCATGCTCACTGGAAATGAGATTTGGCTGCTCATTAATGAAAAGTGGAACCCATCTTCTCTCACCTTGAATCTGGACTTGCTTTGGCATCATGCACATTCTGGGGCTTGGCCTCAAGAAATCTTGCAGGTTCCACCTTATTACCTTTTAGAACCGTGAGACTGACTGACCATGAAAAAGTCAGACCAGCCTATTGGTAAATGAGATCATGGAGGAAAACCAAAGTGTCCAAGCTGTCAGTCTGGTGAAGGGGATGGAAAGTGAAGGAGACTCCTTGGATTCTCCAAACCCAGTTGCCATGTCAGATGACTATAGCTGAATGAGAAAGCCAGAAGAGATGAGCTCAGAACTAAGTAGCTAACCTAAAGAGTCATGAGAAATAATGGATCATTGCTGTGATCAGTAAGTGCTGGGAGTGAGAATTTAAGCAGCAATGGATAACTGAAATAGGCAGTTACTGAGAAGGTGAAGAAGAGGAAAGCAAATGCTATCTCTTGTCCTCCAATGCATAGGGATCAATATCTTGGGATGGCTTTTCTTTTTCTACTCTCCTGCCAGGAATCACATTCTGCTTTTTTACTGCAACCCCTGGGGAGAAATCATGTTCCCATTCCTTGGAATGTGTTTTCCCTCTTTCATTACCTAACCAATTCCTACTTATTCCTCAAAACAGTTGACAATCACTTTCTCTAGGCAGCTTTACAAACCTCACCTCAATCTTTCTAAATAACTCAGATCCAGTCTCACACTTCACCCTGGGAATGTCACTATGGCTCTTTATGGATTACTCACTGATGTCTTCCTACTAGACTGTAAAGCTTGAGAAAGTGTCATGTTATAAATAGCTTTTTGCCATCAGCCCTCAATATGTATCTATTTAACAAATTCTTAAAATGTTTATCTCTGGGAAAACTTGGTTGTTTTATATAATGTAGATGGATATTACTTTTAGCCTTTATGTACACAAACTCACCTAATTACCATGTCTTATCATGTTATAAGAATAAAGGAGGTAACTTTACCTAGCATAGTGTCTTGTTCTGTAAGCAATTTTGGGTTGCTTTTGTTCTCTAATTCACTATTCAATCTGTTCTTCAAAAAAATGAAACTGCTCTAAATAAATATTTTAAATAAATGAGGAAGCCAAGGGCATAAAGTGAGATTAAAACAGATATGAGTCTTGCACCCAAAACACATGAAATGACATACTAGTTTCTTTCAAGAGATGAACCGAAAATATAGCTTCAAGATGTTTTGTAGTCAGTTTGAAGAGGAATACATTATTTTAAATAACCTTGGATGATAAAATGATAAACATATTCAGAAACATGTAAGAAGTGAGGGAAAAATTGCAAATTTCCAAGGACTGTTTCTTTTAATGTTCTTCAGTTTAATCTGATCTTGCTATGGCCAAAGCATAAGGAAGTTAAGTAATCCTGTGGGAATTTCCTAATTGTCTGATTTAACCCCAAAATAGATTTTAGGTTGCTTAATGAGTATATGGACTTCATACCCTTCTGGCTATGCTCCATAAATATTTTCCTTACTTTTGATTTTTATCAGAATAGACACAGTGAATTTTTTGGAGTACATATACTTGGATTGTAGATATTTTTCCTTGCCATTCAATTTATGACAATTTAAGCATCACGTCTTAGGAGAGACATTGGGAAAAAATTAGCCTATATTCATGGAGTATGACCATGGTAATTAAGAGCCAGAAAGTCTTGAGAGAATTGGTGATTATAACCCAGGAAATAAAATATAAGAAACATGATATATCCCTCAAATATTTGATAAAACTTTAGGTAGAAGATGTATTAAACTTTTGTTGTCTGATCCCAAAAGGTAGAACTTAGAGTTATAATTTATAGTTATAAGGAATTATTTTCAGCCTGACATGTGAAAGACATTTTTGACACTTTTAACCATGTAAATACAATAAAGACTGTATCAGAGTACCTCAATGGTTTACAGACTCACATTCAGATAGTTATGCTTTTGCAACAATTTTTTCACCAATGAAGGCAAAATGTAACAAATGTGTGTGTGTGTGTGTGTGTGCATAACTGTGTATGGTAGCACATCACTATTTGCCAACTATATTTTCTGGGAAATGACGGTCTTGTGTTCATCTTAATTTTTTTTTAAATGTTCATTCTTTTTTTTTTTTCTTTAAAGATTTATGTTAGAGAGAGAGAGAGAGAGAGAGCATGTGAGTTGGGGGGACGACAGAGGAAGAGAATCTCAAGCAGACTCTATGCTGAGTGCATAGCCGAGGTGGGGCTCAATCTCACTATGCATAAGACTGTGACCTGAGCAGAAACCAAGAGTCAAACACTTAATCGACTGCACCACCCAGGTGTCCCTAAAATGTTCATTCTTTTTTTTTAAATATTTTATTTATTTATTCATGAGAATATACAGAGAGGAGAGAGAGAAAGAGAGAGGTAGAGGGAGAAGCAGACTCCATGCAGGGAGCCTGACATGGGACTCCATCCTGGGTCTCCAGGATCATACCTGGGCTGAAGGTGATGCTCAACTGCTGAGCCACTTGGGCTGCCCTAAAATGTTCATTCTTCATGAATTGATAATGATGTTATTTTTGATGACTTGATTTTTTTCTGTGGTCAGTTTATTTTTTTTTCTCTGTGGTCAGTTTAAAAAAATTATTCTTGAAGGTAAAAATCTACAACCTTTATAATGGATAATAATATAATGGTGATGCTCATTGATAGAATTCAACCAAACACTAATTAGATTAGCCAATGGGGTCTCTCTAATCTAGAAGAGATTCAAAACTCTGGTTCAAAACTCATAGCTGGGGATACTTGGCTGACTCAGTTGGAAGAGTATGTGACTCTTGATCTCAGAGTGGTAGTTCAAGCCCCATATTGAATGTAGAGATTATGAAAAAATAAAAATAAAAAAAAAGAAAAACCTCATAGCCAATGGATTTGAGTGATAGTGATCTTTCACTGTACCATGATTCTAGATTTGTATTTTTAAAATCTTCCAGACAGGTCTTTGCTTTGTTGTCTCACAACATCTTTCTGTTTTTTTGTTTGTTTGTTTGTTTGTTTGTTTGTTTTTTAATGCTTTTGGATTTGAAGCAACCATAAAGCATTTTTTTTTTTTATGTATTTATGATAGTCACACAGAGAGAGAGAGAGGCAGAGACACAAGCAGAGGGAGAAGCAGGCTCCATGCACCGGGAGCCCAACGTGGGATTCGATCCCGGGTCTCCAGGATCGTGCCCTGGGCCAAAGGCAGGCGCCAAACCGCTGTGCCACCCAGGGATCCCCATATTTCTGTTTTGGACTTAATAGACTCCAAATTCCATATCACAGATTTCACACCCAGGGGCACGGAAATAAAGCAGTATAAATGGAGTCAGAATTTTTACAATTGAAGGTAACTCTCACAATGATCACATATAATTTACACCTCCAAAGATTAATTTTTATTTCATATTTTCTAACATAAGGAAATAGTTGGAACATAAGATGTATACATTTACTTTTTTTCTGCATCTGATATTAAATTAGTGACTTAATGACATGCAGTACTTTGGATATTGAACAGATGGCCATATTAACATTACCATCCATAATAAATAATGTAATGGTAGTAAAAATGCCCAGACATTATCTGGTATTAATGTCATTCATTGTCATTCAATTACATCTTCATATTTTCAACCATGTTGTTAATATTTTATCAGCTAACATTTGTTTTTACTGTAACTATTATATAGCTATTTAAAATTTAACACAAAATAGAATCGAAATACAGAGTTCATTAAGTTTTTAACCTATTTATGGGTGTTTGAGTCTAAGAATTTGACCAAGCAAGAGATGCTCATATTAATAAGTAATGTAAGACTGAAATATATTAGACATCTGTATTCTAAGAGTGAAGAGAAAGATGGAAAGAACAAAGTAAAATCCATTTGCATGTAAAAGAGAAAGCATTAGTGTTATTTAAATAACAGTAATATCCTTGCTTTTTGAAAAATCTTTTAGAATAATGTATCATGCTTCCTTCTAAATGATATGAAATACGCAATAGGCATATGATGTACCCAATCTCTCCTCTCCCCCAAACGACATCACTAATCATCCGAGGTACTGTCTCTCTCCAGCTGAACTCAGTTGTATTTTCAGAATATTCCTCACCTTAGTGCTCGAAGCAGCCAGTATCAGTCCATGAGAATTGGCTCTCGAGGTAAAAATCAATTTGCTTTTCTATTTGCTCTTCCAAATAGATCATGAGAAGCTGGAACACTAACATGAATTTAGGAAACAGCCCAAAGCTTGGATAGTGAAGTTGCCTAAATTTCTGAGGTCTAAAATTATACATTAGCCTCAAGGACTTCTAATCTATGAAGATGAAGGATATTCTTTTGTTCACTTAAAATCCATCATTGGAAACATTTTATAAAAATACATGTCATTAATAAATAAAAATTAAAAAAAAAAAAAAAAGGATCCCTGGGTGGCGCAGCGGTTTGGCGCCTGCCTTTGGCCCAGGGCGCGATCCTGGAGACCCGGGATCGAATCCCACATCGGGCTCCCAGTGCATGGAGCCTGCTTCTCCCTCTGCCTGTGTCTCTGCCTCTCTCTCTCTCTCTCTCTGTGACTATCATAAATAAATAAAAAATTAAAAAAAAAAATACATGTCATTTCTAACCAGTTGGAAGCAAAAATTGTTTAGGCCTTCCACAGCAAATAACTACCTATGTGTTGGGGGAGATAGGAAAACAGAAGGTTACTGTTTTAGAGAGCTTAGAATTTTCATGCCAATCACATGCCAGTCATTAAAACCACCACTGTAAATGAGACAAACAGTATCCTTCTTCAAGGATCTTACATTTTAGCTGGGGAGCAATAAACAACAAATGATTAAATAAATAAATAAGATAGTTTTACACAGGAGAAAGTGCCCTGATGGAAATTACACAAAATAATGGAATAGAGAGCAAGAGGGGATAGAGTAGCAAGTAGCATTAATATGTCATGGAAGTCCTTTCTCAGAACTGAGAGATAGATGAAAAACAGGAAGGAACTGGGATATGACTTTGATGTTAATGTTATTCTTATTCTATAGGACTGCTATGTCTTATTTTATTGTTAATGTTACCATGGCGTAACATTCATGGAAAGGAATGAAAGAAAATCCAGGGAAAGAAAATAGTAGTACAAAGGCCAGGAGAAAGGAATAGCCTAATTTATGCTTTTGCACGATATGTGACTAATATTAATCAGTATATACAAAAGTTTTCAACTGCCTACAATTTATGCAAAATGCTTACTTCAGATAGAACACATTCATGGCAATGGGAGTATAATCCTCTGCATATAGATTATCCACATGTTGCTATTTGTTTTTCTCAATGTAACTATTCAAACCATTATCACTAGGGGTAGATATTGCCTCAGTTAATACACTCATCTTACTTTACTATCTACCATAACTTACTCTTCATTGGGACAAAAATTTTACTTTTTCTGCTGAATGTCAATAGTTTAAACTCGGTTCAGGGTTATTAAGCATCTCTTAATTGTGTAATATTTTCAGCAAACAAATTGAAAACATTGGAAAAATTTATAATTGCTATCGTTATTGTCTGAAGCAGTGATAGGCAAAGCACCATTTATAGGCCAAGTCTGATCTGCTGCCTGTTTTGGTACATAAAGTTTAATTGGAACACAGCCACGGCCATTCATTTACATATTGTCTGCAGCTACTTTGTTGCTAGAACAGGGAGTTGAGCAGTTGCAACAGAGACCCCATGGCCTAAAGTCTAAAATATTCGCTATTTGGTCTTCCACAGAAAAAGTTTCCAAACATCTTGTATGAAGTGCTTCAGTAATGTTGGAGGACATTCAAAACACCAATGCGTTTTATCAAAGTCTTCAGTGATAAATTCACTTCTGACTTTTATTTTTATCTACTTCCAATCTATAAATTTCACCTGAATTAATTTAATTAATTCTATTTTCAGTCATAGAGAAATAGAACCCTTTAAATTTTTTCTATAAAAATATTCCTTTTTGTTTTCTAGACCAAAGTGCTATTGTCTTCACCAGTGAACCAGTTTTTCTTTCCTTTTTTATTTCACTTCAAATTTACACAATGTTAATTGTCAAATATATTCCATTAAAGTAGAATTATGACACCAGATAAATAACATATTAATTATTTTGCAATATATTTAGAAAAATGGTAACAATATTATAAGTGCTTCCAACAAGGTACAAGCAAAAGCTATAAATGATCAGTGAAAGGAGAAATCACTTCTACACAGTGAAAAGTTTATGGAATTTGTGTTGGATAGTATATATACCTTAGTATATGCCAGTATGTTGGACCAGAGTATATGCTAATTGAATAGAATTTGCAGTTGAATTTCAGGATTAGTAAATAAAAAGATAAAAGCAGAAAGAACAACACACAATGAGCTGGAATATTGCTGAGAAGGAAAGTACAGTAGGAAAAAATCAACAACTTGGCAAGTTGTATATAAATCTATTCCAATTTTTTTGTTGAATCCTTTATTTTAAGAAATTGAAATGTTGGGATGCCTGGGTGGCTCAGCAGTTTAGAGCCAGCCTTTAGCCCAGGGCGTGATCCTGGAGTTTGGGGATGAAGTACCACATCTGGCTCCCTGCATGGAGCTTGCTTCTCCCTCTGCTTGTGTCTCTGCCTCTCTCTGCGTGTGTCTATCATGAATAAATAAAGAAAATCTTTTTTAAAAAAAGAAATTGAAGTGTTTTTTTTTTTTTTTAAGATTTTACTTATTTATTTGAGAGAGAGAGAGAGAGCACAAGTGTGGGGGGAGGGGCAGAGGGAGAGGGACAAGCTAAGCAGGGAGTCCAACTTGGGGATTTATCCTAGGACCCTGAGATCATGACCTGAGCTGAAGGCAGACCTTAACCACCTGAGCCACTGAGGTGCTCCAGAAATTGAATTTCTTGTATTGCATTGCTCATGAATTATAAATATCCCACAGAAAACTAGGATTCTTATCTTTCAGAAAAACAGTTCATCCCCCCCTCCCCCCCCCACACACACACCTCTCTGAAGTACATTTGCAATTCATTGACTTATTGCTGGAACTTTTATCTTGCTGATTACTATAGAAGCATTCTTTTGAAATGGAAAATCATGGTAGTTATTTTAAATTATGTGTCTCTGACTGTTTTGAAAGTTTGAGCACTATAGCTACTAACTTAACAGAAATGTATTGCACTCCTGCTATGTTCACATATTGGTAAGATAGCCCTAGACAATCATGCATGGCCCATGCTTTTCTGGAACAAACATTAGGGTTAGTGATAGGAATAAAAAAGTACACCAATAAACTCAAGACAATTTTGAGATGCCTTCAGATAATAGATATAAAATGCAGAGATATGATAGTGATTGAGACTTGGTGTGGGCATGATATTTTAGATATTAGAGACTCAAGGAAGTTATCTCTGAGAAGAGAATATGGGACAGAGACTTAAAGGTAAATGAATCCTTTTGTGAACAAGTCAGAGGAGTGTGCCCAAGTAAAAGGAACAGTGTGAAGATTGAGGATAAGAATTAATTGGAGTTACATGTTTTGCAAATGGCAAGGGGGGGGCGGTCAGAGTAATTGAACAATAGTGTTACAGGAAAAGGTGACTGTGTATATCATGAGAGAGGATGTCATGAGCCTGATCATGCCAGCTCTGGATTCCATGGTAAAAGGTTTAGGCTTTATTTTAAATGGCATAATGGGCTATTATAAAGTTTTCCTACATGGAGCTGACAAATACAATTTTAGTTTTAAAAGACACTTCAATTGCTTCATGCAGAAACTATTTGGGGAGGGGAAAAGGAGAGAAACTATTTAGGAGGTCATCATACTAGGAAAAGGATAAGGATCGCTTGGACTGAAGCAGTAGTAAAACATACTCAGAAATTTGGGGATACCTGGGTAGTTCAGTGTTTGAGCGTCTGTCTACCTTTGGCTCAAGTCTTGATCCTGGGGTCCTGGGATGGAGTCCTGCATCTGACTCCTTGAGGGGAGCCTGCTTCTCCCTCTGCCTGTGACTCTCATGAATAAATAAAAATAAAATCTTAAAAAAAAGAAATGTGGAATTTGGATATGTTGTTAATGTGGATTTGGCAGGATATTATCACAGAGTAGATGTAAAAAAGAGACAATGGAAAAAAGAATTAAACAACTGCTAATTGGGATCCCTGGGTGGCGCAGCGGTTTGGCGCCTGCCTTTGGCCCAGGGCGCAATCCTGGAGATCCGGGATCGAATCCCACATCGGGCTCCCGGTGCATGGAGCCTGCTTCTCCCTCTGCGTCTCTCTCTCTCTCTCTCTCTCTCTCTGTGACTATCATAAATAAATAAAAATTAAAAAAAAATTTTTTAAAATAAAATAAAAAAATAAACAACTGCTAATTGTATTCTATCAACAAAGGGATAATAATGCCAATTACTGAGAAGCAGAAGATTGTAAAAATAAATAAATAAATAAAAACAAAAACAAAAAACGGGTTTGGATATAGGACATCTGCCTACTTAGATATCATAGCATTTGGATATTCAAAACTAGAACTCACAGACAGAAATGGATGCAGAAATTTGAGACTTAAGAATATACAGGTACTAATATTTAGGATGAAAGTTCTACAGAGATTGTGTAGATTAGAAGCAAAAACAATTCAGAACTGAATCTTGCGACGTTCCCACATTTTGAGGTTAGAAGAAGAAAAGGAGCTACTTTACAGAAAAGTAGAAATGTGTGACCAGTGATGAGGAATGAAGATAGAGAGTAGTGCCATGGAAATCAAAAGAAAAAGTATTTTAAGAAGGAAGAAATCAATTGTGTCAAGTATTCCTGAATGATCTACTGAGAGGAGAATATTGAAATGGTCATTGGATTTGGAAACATGGAGTTTAAGTAACCAAAGTGTCAGGGAACTAAAGGGGATAAAAACCTATTTAAAGAAGGTAGAAGAGATAATGAGAGAGTAGGAAGAGTAGGCAAGAAATATAGGTGATTCTTTTTAGAAATTGCAAATATCCTAATTTCAGAATCCTGAACTTATCAAGAAATACAACGTACATATGATGGAAGTTTAATATACAACTTGCCATTATTTATGGATGTGTTGACTCTAAAGCAGAATTAGTAATATGTACTTTTAAATATTGATGGCAAGCAAGGTTAATTAACTCTGAAGGGAAAGAAAATATCATCCCATTTTCATATGTTCTCTGCTAACGTATCTTTCCACTTGGTCATAAGAAGTTTGAATTCTCAAAGTTTATTTTATAAAGCATGATTAAAAGTACATTAAATAGTTTTCTTAATTTTATAATTCAATTCTATGGTCATAAGAACATGGAAAAGTATTTAAAAGAGTTATAATGATTCACAATTTATCGAGTATTAAATTAAAATATGCAAGTTGATGTATTATAGCTAGATTTACACAGTAAGCTTGTAATAGTGCCTGGATCATTGATTCCTTTAGAAGCTATTAGAACTTGCATTTATCATGGTACTCAGAATATGAAATGCACAAGCTAGATATACAGTTTTAAAATGTAAATAAAAATAGAACTATGATTATAAGTTATTATAAGTACACTTCAAGTGTTTAATGAGATTTATAACTTTGAAATACAAATCCAAAGAAATCTCTATTAGCTGTATGACTTGCACTAATCCCATCAATTTCGGGTTTTTAAAATAATCAGAATTATGGTACTGTACTTTATTTCATTAGTACTTGTAGCTGAAGAACTGCATATAACCTTTTTTATATTACAGAGGAATGGATTTATGGCGTGATTACAGCTGTTTTCAAATCAAGCTTTTCACTTTAATATTTGTAGTAAAAATAAAAGAGAGAGAGAGAGAATTCCTCTTTGCCCTTGATGGATTTCCCATCCTGCTCTATCTGCAAAATAAATCATAGATGTTTTGATGTTGGAACCCTCTAAAAAGTAATCCAGAACACTTGAAAAATGTTATAATATTACTAATTTGTTTTGCTTCCTATTAATGACAAAGGCTATGTAATGATTGTGTAATATACACCCTAGACTACAACTTGTAAATGGGGTTTAAGCCATTATAAATTATGCTGCTTCTTTAATACTAATGTAGCTAAGAAATCCCCAACATGTCTATTACAAATATTTATCTTTGGGGCTTTTATATGGCATAAAGATGTGTTTAAGCACAGTTTAGAACATTACAGTTTCCAAAAATATACCTTTTAAGAACATTGAGGAAAAGATTGCAAAGAGATTGTTCTATATATATGGTCTCACTATTAACAAGTGCCTCTACTTAAATTTAATATTGAAAACAAACAATATTTAATATATATTGTCAAAAACTGTGGAATGTCTGAGATGTCACCTTACTT
The DNA here is from genome assembly GCF_011100685.1 of Canis lupus familiaris. Taxonomy (NCBI): domain Eukaryota; kingdom Metazoa; phylum Chordata; class Mammalia; order Carnivora; family Canidae; genus Canis; species Canis lupus. The sequence continues at coordinate 9,457,519 of NC_049259.1, read as the reverse complement.
ACACAACATATATCAAGAAAATATGAACCTGGATCAGCGTAAAGAACTCCATTATAGCACAATTAATAGCCAAAGTAGCAGTGCGGTATACGATTTCCCACCTTGGCAAGTTGGAAGACCGATATTGTGAGAGCCAGATTGAAAAATGTCCTACACTCATGGTGGGATCACTCCATAGGAAGGCTGGCAAATATGAATTTCCTACATTTGTAAAGGGGAAAGAGATTATTTTCTCCCATCCTCTTCTGAGAGAGCTTTATTGGAAAGGATAATAATGCCCTAAATTCATTGCCTATCTAGAAGTATAACCTTCTGCACTTGGAGAGATAGGAAAAATCTTTATTGTATGGGAGCAATAGCTCAACCACTAGGCTGCAGAGTTAGTCCTCATGGCATGTGGGAAGTAAAATATTTCCAGAGGAAATGAAAGCAAACATTCTCAATCTTTTATAGAGTATACATTTTCATTATTCAGGAGACTGAGGCTTTTTAAAGGAACACTAAGAAAGCCAAGGAAGCTTATTTCTCCACAATATCAAAACCATAACATGTTATCTTTTTATTTTGTAATAGCAAAAATCATCCCCAAATTCTGTAGGAAGCTTCAATGTTTTTGTCAATAAAATTTGATTATTTTAAAAATATATTATTATTCTAAATATATGATATAGAAATTGTGTATCCTGTATATTTTTTTCTTGGTTTAAAATTAGTTTATAAATAATTTTAGAAGAGAATTTTCATTTTGAATAACGAATATAAATTGCAGTTTTACCACCACTCAGATGTAAACTAACAAATTAATTTATTTATTTTTAACAGCTTGATTGAGGTATAACTGATATTCAAATAACTGGATATTAAATATATATGATCTGATGATTTTGAACATATGCAAACACCTAGGATATTATCACCGCAATCAGGGTAATGGACATATCCAACATTTCCAGAGTTATTTTGTTTCTTTTCTTTCTTCTTCTTCTTCTTCTTCTTCTTCTTCTTCTTCTTCTTCTTCTTTGATGGTACGAGTACTTAATATGAGATCTTAGAGTGCAGTTTCAGTTATACTAGCTAAATAAGTTCTAGAGATTTGCTGTACAATGTAATGTCTCCAGATAATAATATGGTAATGATATACTTAATATTTAATTAGGAGGTATTATTTATCCTACTTTGGTATAAATAGAAAATAAATAAATAAAAGAAAACATTGTGCTAGTATGTACACCATATTTACTTGAAAATTTCTTTGGAAAGAAATAAAACAATGTTCACAATTAGTGGTAGAAATTATATATAAATGTAGGTATATGTACTGACAGCATAACCATTTTATTCCAATGGTTTTTATGTATTATCACTCTATATCTGTATTTAAGTACGACAAGGTATGATCATTAGATTCTATTTGATATATATTCCATTTTATTCCAACATAAGTAGTAGAGACAGCCTGTTTCTAGAGGCAGCAGCTATGACATTGAGGTCCTGATTTGCAAGGCTTTCTGATTGTGCATCAGTGTGCACTGAACAGACACAGCAGTTAATTTTCAGCTTGGTTCTTAGCTGTTGTTTGAGTGTTTTTAATTAATATATAGAAAAAAGACATGTTTAAGCCCCCCATGTGACTCTCCGAGTTATGTATGCCATTTACTAAATCTCCTCTTACATCACTTCAATTTCGTCTTCCTTAACTAAGAACTCTATCCATTACAAACACAAATTTGTATTGCCTGTAAGGGGAACACAGTGACTTATATTAATTTTTGAGGAAGGCATTTTTTAGTTAATGTATGGTGAAGACGAATGTGTCATGTGTAAAATCATTAAAGCATAATGTTTGAGAAATAACAGTTCACTGTCTTATACACTGATTCTGGACAGGGTGCTAAAGTTCTAACTTTGTAGTGGAAATATACTTTCCATTGGAAGTTATACTCTAAGTGGAAATATATATTCTAGACACTGGCCAAATACTGGTCTTCTGTTCTAGACAGTGTTTCTACAGATTAAATTGGAAGTCAAGATATATTTATACACATTTTTAAGGAATCTCAAGGCTTTATATTATATAAAATTGATCTAACTACATCTTCCCTTTCTTCTACAGGAGAAGAAATCAGAGGACCCAGGAAGTTCATTGAGATAGCATGACTCTTGTTATTTCAAGCAGTTGACCTAATGTTGTACTTTTCTGTTCAGAACTGCTTTGACAAACACCTGGGAATCATGTCAAAATATTTGAAGATTATGAGAAAAAGAAGGAGATAAAGATTTGAACTTTGTCTTTCTAACAGTCTTTTTCCCCTTACATTTGGTGAATCCAATTCAAAGAAATAAAATTAAATCAAGTTATTAAAAGATGCTGTTTATTTTTCAGATTATAGATAAAAGTGATAAATATTAGTAAGAAAATTAGAAAAATTAATCATATTAAATTTAGAAACTATGTAAAAGCCCCAAAGGGAAAATTAATCAGCTACACCTTAACTACTTTAAAACATCTATTGTTAATAAGATTGTCCATTATATCTATCTTAAAAGCAAAGACATATGTAAATATATAAATATAAAATATATTTGCATGTATATTTTATACATATACACATACATGTATATGTAGAATATACATATATATTCTACACCTAGATTATATAACATAGTACTGAATCCTGTTTGATTATGATATGTCAAAATTGATGACAAAATTGTATTATCCTTTTCATGAAACACTGTTTCATCTATTTCATCAGAACATTATTTAATATCTTTAACTTCTGTGGATACATAAAAAATTGATTTAAGTTAACCTTATTCCATTACTAGATACTTTTTTACCTATGTTATTTTATACATTTAAAAGGTATTTTTCTTTTGGTTTCTAATATTTGTCTATTAAAAAATTTGTGCTGAGATAAGCATTCTTTTATTTAATTACTTGAATCTTAAATTATTTTCTTGTTTCAAAGACATAGTTCCTTTATCCAGTGATCTGCATTCTATAAGAAACATTGATAATTATTGTAACATTGCACTTCAGACAGGTTAGAGTGGTTTACTCTGCTAACATTTGACTATAAAAATGGACATTTACTACACCCTCAAGAACGCTACATCTTATTTTCTAAAACCTTTTCTTTATTTGGCAGTTAAAAATGTTACCTAATTTGTGCTATACTGTATATTGGAACAATGAATGTCATTCTATGTATAATGTAATGTGTTTTTATCAATAGTAATTTCAACATTTTGTTCTATTTCATTGCCCATTGCAGTTCTTCTTTTGTGGATTTTTTGATCATGAACTTTGCCATAGAAAAATCAGAGTATATAGTTTCTCAAAATCTCTTAGAGCTTTAATATTGTCTGTCCTATCTATGGAAAAGTCTTTATCAATTTGTTCACATTATTTCACTTGTTATAAAATTTTGACATGAAAATTTGAAAAAATGATAAAATAATGTAGCTATTTATGATTTCTTTTCATTGCTTGATGCGTATGAGTTCCATCTTGTTCCTGAGATCAGATACATTTTCAATTGACATTCTTTATCTCTGTAACTCATATAAATAACAGTGGCTAGAGGTTAATGTAGCATGTATACGTTTTCACTAAATTGTCCATTGTTTTAAGATCCAACTATTTGCATAAAGTAGATTTATAACATATTTTAAAATATGCTAATATTTTAACAACGAGTTCTCTTTATTTCCTTGACTGTAAAAATCTTTTGGCTATTTTTTTCTTCCTGAATATTATAACAGACATATTTTGAGATGTTTTTTTATGTTCTCAAAATAACTTTTATGAATTTTATTGAAAAGTTCCTATAAATTATGAAACAATGACAAGATTCTTTGAAGAGACTTTCTATCCAAATATAAGATCACTCCCTTAAATTTATATTGTTTCTTTGTAAATATATGTATGTTTTAGTATTTTAGCACTTTGTTTATCTTCATTCTTGTTAAATTGCATCTATGAAGGCTGTTAATAGTGTAATGTGGATTTTGATCACCTTGCTGCACATTGATTAGTTCCTTTAGTTTTTCACTCTCTCTGAGAGGCAGCTATTGTTGGGGAAGGGATACTAGTAGATAATATCAGCTGTTAATAATAATACTAATATCAACTTCAACTTACAGATATATGCACATATATTTCTTTTTTGTTTTTGTTTCTTCTTAATGTCATAATTTAACTGTTATGAGAATAGGTAAGAGTGGTATATCCTATTTGTTAATAGGAAATACCATATAAGTATTCTTCAAACTGTTCAAAAATATTACAATTGACAAGTTTTTAGCCGGAAATAGGTTTCTAGCCTTCTTCTAACTAAAGAGTGACAGTTTCTTTAAAATATTCTAATTATTTACTTATATTTCTTGTGTTTCCATAACATTATATGTGTCCATCTCTATCTCTATCTCTACCTATTTATCTATCTTAACAATCATATGTACTTTTTTTTTAAGATTTTATCCATTTATTTTAGAGAAAGAGAGAGAGCATGAGCTGGGGGAATGGAGATGAGGGGGAGAAAGAAGGAGAGAATCTCAAGCAGATTCTGCACTGAGTGCTAGGCAGAGGCAGGGCTGATCATGACCTGAGATCATGACCTGGGCCGAAATCAAGAGTCAGTCACTCTGCAGACTGAGCCACCCAGGCATCCTGTATTTTCCTTTTATATCATACTAAATTTATAGGACATTTGTTCTGTAAGTTGTGATCCCTGATATTTTCTTCCTTAACATCCTCATCTAATTAAGATTAATTATTTTTTATATTTCACTTGATTCTTACCACTTGAGGGAAGATGCCTCTCATATTCTTGATTAGGTTACATCTCTGTCTTAGAAACATCATGTATCTCTTCTCTGAAGTATATAAGGTAGTTATGTGCTATTCAGGTATATGCTATTTTGCAATTTCATATTTAAGTGTTAGTTTTTTAATATATGTCTCTTTCCATCAACTACAAGATGCTTGACCCTGGATTTCTAAATTTTTACTCATTATTGTGTCCTCAGAGACTAGCACAGGGTCCCTTCTTCCCTATCCAGACAGAGGAGAGGTCACCAGCTTCTGAAGCTATCCCGGGGACCCCCATCCCAACCTACTCCTCTACCTCCCCTTTTCCCTCCTTCAGTGGGCTTTTTATGTCAAAAGTGCTGTTTACAGTTTATTCCTTTTTTATCCCTCCTCACAGAGAAATAGAACTCTAGAAATTTAAAAAATGTCTATTAATTAAAAAAAAAAACTGTTGATAAACATCATATCAGCTAACTTGCAAATATCCCATGGTTCTAGCATGTAAGCAATTAGGTACTAATTTCATGTCAGACATCCCTGTTTCCTGTGTATGCACCATTCCATTTTCTTCTAATTAACTCATATGTCTGACAGCAACAACTATCAATGGCAATGGTTGCAAACAAGAAGGACTTACTTAGGAAGCCTTTGTATATTTATATAGATACACTGATAATAATAAGTAACTGCATAATAAATTGGGAGAAGGGAAAGCTTTTTTAAAAGCAGAATTTAATAAACATGGAAGAATGGAAATATATAAACAGCATAAATGAGCATTGCAAGTAAGAATCAATGACAGATACATCATAGTCTCAAAGTATCTACTCATAAGAAACTTGTTCATTAAAGGAAAATTAGTAACTTCCTAGAGGGGAAACTTGGCAGACAGTATATTTATCCAGGGATCAAAGCTAACATCACCAATAAGATAAATAGATGATCTGTACCTCTGCATGTGATGCACAGGGAAGAGCTCCACATTACTTCTGTTTCATTCTTGCCAAAAATGCACAAATTCAATTTCATCATGAGAAAACATCAGACAAATACCATCTAAGATGCCCTGAGGGGCAGTCTACAAAATATCCGGTCAGTATTCTTCAAAAGTGTCAGGATCATAAAGACAAAAATTGATGTACTGTCACAGATTAGAGGAGACTAAGATGACATGACAACTATATGCAATGTGGGTCCCAGATTGAATTCTGGACTGGAAAAAGACAGCAGTGAGAAACTAGTGAAATTGAAGTGTGTTCAGTAGTTAATGAATGATGTTGTATCAATGTACATCTCCAGGTTTCCATGGTTGTGTAAGACATTATCATTAGTGGAAGCTTGATGAAAAGAAAATGGGTTCTATATTTGCACCTGTTCTATAAGTCAAAATTATTTTTTTTAAGTTTCATAATTTAATCCGTAGTGACAATAATAGGTAGTACCCATGAGGTTTGTTGTATTCCATGATGGCTTCATGCATTTCTTCTATATTAATCATTTAATCTTAAGAAATGTATCAGATTACTACTATTATTAACTCCACTTAAAATTCAAAAAAATAGGGGTGCCTTAGTGGCTCAGTCACATTTGTGCTCCTTAACTACTCTGGTATATTTGCCAATAATTTATTTTCTCATGTTACTATGCTTAATATGTTGATTATAACTAATTGAAAATTTAGAAATCTTAAGTGTTTTTATACTTAACATATTTAATATATTTTTGATAAACTTTATATTTACAGCAGCTTTCTATTTACAGAAAAGTTTAGAAGAGAGTACAGAGAGTTCCTGTATATCCTACCCACAGGTTTCACTATTTTAACATCTTATATTAGTATGATATATTTGTCACATTTATCAAAATAATACTGATACATTATTAGCTAAAATCTGTTCTTTTTTAAGATTTATTTATTTTACAGCAAGAGAGAGTGCACATGCATGAGTGGGGGAAGCAGCAGAGTGAGAGCAGGAGAGAGAATCTCAAGGAGACTCCTCTGAGCACAAAGCCTGGCTCAGGGCTTAATTTCAATGCCCTGAGATCATGACCTGAGCTGAAATCAAGAGTTGGACACTTAGCCTACTGAGCCACTCAGGTTTCCCTAAAATCTATATTTAATTGGATTTCTTTAATTTATACCTAAGGTGCTTTTTCTATTATAGGAAGTCATTCTATGTTTAGTCGTCAAGTTTCCTCAGGCTTCTCTTGATTAGGACAATTTCTCATATTATCCTTGTTTTTCATGACTATGATAGTTTGAGAGGTACCTACCGTTCAGGTGCATTAGAGAATGTCCCTCGACTAGAATTTATCTGATTTTTTTTTTCCCTTATAATGAGATTGTGGTTATTGGTTCTGGGGAAGAAGATCACAGAGGTAAAGGTCCAGAATCTCATCATATACTAGGCACATACTGTTGGCATGAGTCATCAGGGGTAGAGACAGATTCCATGACCTGAGTAAGAAAGCATTTGTCAGATTTCTCTACTGCAAAGTCGGTCTTCTTTTTACCTCTTTTCACACTCTACTCTTTGGAATTGAGTCATTATGCACAGTAGTGGGGAATCATGTTGTGTATCCTTGAAGATAGAGCATCTACATAAATTATTTGGGATTCTTCTGCACATGAGATCTGGCTTTTTCCCATCATTTATTCATTTATTTATTTACTTACTTGTTGTCAAGGTAGATTCAAAGGTATATAGACACTTAATTCTAAATATTAATTATTTCATTAGTATTAAAAATTAAATTTTAAAATAATATAATATGCTAGTTAATATCATCTGATATTTTATTAAATATTAAATATCTAGGTAATAGGGAGAATTCTACAATCTTATCAATAAGTCTCCTTTCTTTCCTGGGTCTATATCCCTGGACTCTGACCTTCACAAGTGTTTCTTAGCTTTCTCCCAATTCACAGACAATATAAGCAGACTAGAGTGAAGCAGACTGGAGGTCAGAGAAATAGACTTCTAACAATTGACATAAGGTTCTGGTAAAATCTCTGCCCCTAGAGAGTAGGTCTCTGTTAGGAAGAATGCTCTGGGTATACTTTGCAATTGTTACTTTTTCCCTCCTCCTGTCATGATTTCTTGCCCTTTCATTCTCAGAATGTGGTGGAGTTCCTGGAGGTAAAGTCCAGTAATACCTGGAGAGGCAATTAAGACCCTGGACCCCAGAACTTTCTTAGTCTCAAGCAAGTCCACCACACTCAGCCTTCAGTTATTCTTCAACATCACCATTTAAGTATTCCTTATGGTTTAGTGCTTCGGTGGCTTCCGTTCCACTTGAATAAAACAGATATCTGTTGTGACTTTCTGGATTCACCTGTCTCTCCATATTTCAAGAGCTTTGTCCTGGGACTTTAATTCCTTAATGGATCCAAGAAAAGTCATCGATTTTCAGTTCATTCAGCTTATTTCTTGTTTCAAGGACAGAGTAATGATACCTTGGCTCTTTACATGTCAGAGATAAAACATAAAATCAGACTTACTATTTTTCCAGCCTTTTCTTCAGGAACATATTAATCTCCCTTAACCTTATAATATAACCTTAACCATTTTCTCATTATTTTATTCAAAATAAATAAAATTGAATGAACATTTTCAACATTCTGTGGTCAATAAAATACTTCACTTCTTTACTTGACATTTTATCTCCATACCAGTGCCACATCTAAGTACCATATTGTAAGTACATCCTCCAAACAAGTGAATTGATAGAATTTGACACGACATAAGTTTTCTTTTATTTTCTATTTATTTTTTAAAGATTTTATTTATTTACTTGACACAAAGAGAACATAACCAGGGAAGTGGCAGAGGGAAAAGAAGTAGGCTCCCCTTGAGCAGGGAGCCTAATGCAAGGCTTGATCCCAGCACCTTAGGAGCCAAAGGCAGATGCTTAAACCACTGAGCTGCCCAGGTACCCCATATGTTTTCTTTTAAAAAACCTATTTGTATACTGTACTTTTTTTTTTTTTCACAAGTCATCATTTTATGCATTAAAGGCTTTTCCTCTGATAAGGCCAATCCTGTAAGTTAACTGATTAAAGACAAAGTATTTTGAAAGCAGTCATCATACAATCTGTTAAGTAAAGAATGGCTTTGCGTTGCTATTTGTTGACAACATTTTGATACAGGGCCAAGGATATTTCTGTGACTATAGGTCCACTTTTGAGGTTCTCATGTTTTTTTGTTTTTTTTTTTCACATAAAAGACACCTACAATACAATAATTAATTATTGTTTATTTCATTTCCAATCAAGTGAAAACATAAGGACTTATGAATCAAAATGAAGGCATACTCCTACTAGATTTTCACATAAATATTTCTACCTTTGGTCATTGTGATTTGCAGAGATACTTTGGAAAACTTAAAAGAAGAAAAAAAGCAATGCATTCATAAAATCTTCCCAAAGGAAAATTTCTCAAAGTATTTAGACTTCAGGAGATCATTTTCTTTTTACTCCTGTATTTGTTTGGTGATATCAAAGTACAGCAACTTGTACATCTGGCATACAGGACTTTGTGAATAAATGCCATCAATCCAAGGCAAGCAAATACTGAATTGCAGGAGAGTAAGGATGCTACATAGTATAGCCTGAGAAGCACAAGAAACAACATTCTGAATCCTTTGTATCTCCACACCAGTTTACTGTGTGGGAATGGAGAGGAAATGGAGAGTAATAGTTTATTACATGAGTTAGTTAAATAAACAATGATAATGTATAATCTGCATTTTTCTCTAGCAATTCCTGTAGCATCATCCTTTTATTATTCCTGGATGGGCCACTTAAGAAGTTGAATATGATAACAAAAGAGTAATGGGTATAATTGCTTTCAAACCAATTATGTTTGATTTCTACAAAAAAAAAGTTAATTAAAAAAGAGTGCTGTGTGCAGTAGACTATCACTCTATTAATTTAAAATAATGAGGGGGGGATCCCTGGGTGGCTCAGCGGTTTGGCCCAGGGCGCGATACTGGAGTCCCGGGATCGAGTCCTGCGTCCGGCTCCCTGCTTGGAGCCTGCTTCTCCCTCTGCCTGTGTCTCTGCCTCTCTCTCTCTCTGTCTATCATGAATAAATAAACAAAATCTTAAAAAATAAAATAAAATAATGATGAAGTAACAAGTATTCTTTTTTTTACATTTTAAGAATATTATTTAAGATGCATCAGTGAAGCATTAAATATCAGAAAGAAGTAAGATTCTTACCAGCAAGTAGATACTGCCCTATGCTGATAATTCATTATGAAATACATTTTAAACACAAAATAAATAATGTTAACAGATTGTTACTATTTAAATTCTACTAAGCTTTAAATAATTTAGCAAATACACAAGTTATTTATGTGATTTTTAAAGTACTTTTTATATATCAAGGCAAAATTTGAAGCAAATTGGTTTTAAAACTATTTCTCATTTTGAAAATATAAAATAATTATTAAATATTTTTCATTTTCTTAACAGAGGAGCAATTACAGGAAATTGAGTAATAGGATCTTTAAAAATAATTTAATTGGGAATTCATTTATATAAAGAAATTCAGGTAATATGTGAATTATCGTATTTGAAGACATTAAAAGGTGTAAGAAGAAAGGTTAAAGTAACTTCTCATCTTGATACATTTGGCAAAACATCTAACAGATGTTAGCTGACTTGTAGTTTCCAATTAGAATTTTTAAACACACTAAAAGAGGATAACCAGTTTTGTTTTTAATTAGTTAGAGAGTCATTATTTTGGTTGAGTTGGTTTGTTTTATAAAACTTTAAAGAGAAGTCATTTTGTGTTGTAGACTAAAGCAACTCCTGTGTCATTAGTAGTTCTGTTCTAGTTTTAATGATCTGAAATGCTTCTACTTTTTTTCTACTCCGACTTCTGTTTTTTCCTCCGTTTCTCACAGCTCCCTGCACTGCCTCACCCCCCAAACCAGCCCCGTCTTGGCCCTCAGGGAACAATGTTTGCTTGTTTTGCCTAATGCTATTGTATCTATCTTGTACAAATAGTCCCTGACTTACAGTGGTTTGACTTGCAATTTTTTTACTTTATGATGGTGTAGTTTCTACACATATTCAGTAGGATCCATACTTCCCATTTTGAATTTTGATCTTTTTTAAGGCTGGTAATATGCATTATGACTGACTTGAATTCTGGGCAACTCCCAGTCAGCCGTGCTATCGTGAGGGTAAATAATGGGGACAACCATTCTATAACCACCTAAATATTTTGGTTTTCACGTTCAGTATACCATTCAATAAATTACAGGAGATATTCAACACTTTATTATAAACTAGGCTTTCTGTTAGATGATTTGCTCAATTGTAGGCTTATCGAAGTATCTGAACATGTTCAAGGTAGGTGAGTATTAAATGCATTTTCAACTTAATGATACTGAAAATTTCCAATCAGCTTTTTGAGACATAACCCCATCATAAGTCAAGGAAGATTTGTGTCAAATGTCTTCAAATACTTGTTACATTTCCATAAATAATTTATTTCTGCCTAATCCCACCCAATTCATACCTCTTTTTCCTTCAAGGTAGAAGCTCTCTCGCTTAATGAAAAAATGGTAGCTTCCAAATGGCTGCTTGTGGATAGCCTAGTTAGATAGTTATTTATTGAAAAGAATTATATTAGTCATGTGAGACCCATATTTATGATGTGAGAATATTCTGTTTCTGAAACCAAAACAAACAAAAAACCTCTTCCTTCTCTATGATTATTGTTTTTTTCCTACTCCTCTGCCCAAATACTTGTTACTACTTTGAACATTTTTGAAGCAAATACAGTTTGCTTGAGAAACACAATCAAGAAAAATTATTCTGAGTCACTACTCATTGGGCTGCTTTACTCTTTCCTGCCCATAGAAAAAAAACTGTTTACCACAGGCATGTTTCATTTTCTATCTTATTATGCTTAGTCTTGACTTCACAACACCTTAATTTCTGAATTCATATATGTGTGATTTAATTACATTAATGATTATTAATGAGATTTTATTCATCATTTCTTGCATATTAGGCACTGGGTGTTGAAGGGAAGCAGAATATGGTATTCCAAAATATGCCACCTCAAATATGTCACTTTGACATAATGATTATTTTGAGGCAAGCCAATTACAAAAAAGCAGATAAAAGAAGATCTCTCTGCATCACTCCTATTTGTCTCAAAGCAGGATATAAACATGTAAAGGTGTTCCCCATCCTCTCTCTACCAGCAAGAGCAGAAGTCAATCATTAGAGACAACTCTAGATCCTTATCAGCCCCAAGATGGCACCAGACAAATCTGCATAAAAAACTTTACTAGCTAACCGTTATCTACCAATGGTTTCCCTACATATTTACCCTCCCATAATTTGCTGCCCCAGAAACTGAAAGTCCTTTTCCTTTCTTTCTCTTTTTATCTCTTCCTTCTTTCCTTTTCTTTTTTCTTTCTTTTCCTCCTTCTCTTCTTTCCCCTTCCTCCCCTTCCCTCTCTTCCTCTCCTCCTCCTCCTCCTTCTTCTTCTTCTTCTCTTCTTCTTCTTCTTCTTCTTCTTCTTCTTCTTCTTCTTCTTCTTCTTCTTCTTCTTCTTCTTCTTCTTCTTCTTCTTCTTCTTCTTCTTCTTCTTCTTCTTCTTCTTCTTCTTCTTTTCTTCTTCTTCTTCTTTCTTCTTCTTCTTCTTCTCCTCACTTCTCTACAAAGGAATTGTTCTTTTCTAAAGATGCTATATAAGCCCATGCTCTAACCATCTGTCTTAGTCCATTCAGGTTGCTATACAAAATACCACAGTCCAGATGGTTTATAAACAATGGAAATTTATTTCCCATAGTTTTAGAGGCTAAAGGTCTAAGCTCAAGCACATTTGGTATCTATAAATCATGAGAGGCTTCATGGTTCATAGACAGCTATCTTTTTCCTATGCTCTCACATGGCAGAACAGGAGAGGAATTTCTCTGGTGTGTCTTTGATAAAGACACTAATCCCATTTAAGGGCTCTATCCTCAGACCTAGTCTCCTACCAAAGGCCCCACCTCCAAATGCCATCACTACAAGGATTAGATTTCAACAAATAAATTTTGGAGAGACATAAACATTTATTCCACAGCACCACATCTTTGAGCTACTGATCACTGAGTACCCATATTTATGTGTGATGCACATGTTAATTAAATTCCAGTTTTTTTTCCCTCTCTTATTAGTCTATTATATAGGGCCCCTCCCAATGAACCTAAGATGGGTGGAGGGAAAAGAGTTTTTCCTCTCCTATAGTGTTTTCATGTAGTATCTTAGGTAATGCTAAAAAAAAAAAAAAAAAAAAAAAAAAATCATAGGATGATAAATGTCATTTGTCCCCATTATCTAAATGGAGCAACTGGAATTGGAGAGTTTTATAAATTTACCCAAAGATGCACAGTTATTGAGGGATAAGTATGCACTGTAAGGGTAAATACAAATCAAAAAAGAAGGCCTCTGTTAACAAGAAGGAAAGAAACTCATCCCACACACTATCTTAGAGCAAGTTATTTCTCTAAGATGTATGGAATCTTTTAAAAGCTAAGTGAGCCTTTTTGCCAGCCTTAAGGCCCAGAGAACAACCTCTTTGAAATGTAACTATCAAGGAAGGTGGAACTCCCATCTTCCAGTCTCTTGTAGGGGTAGAACCCTAACTTTGGCAAGTGCCTCGCTCCTAAACTGCTTCCTGTCATAAAGATGCGGTAAGCTTATTTGTCCTTTGATTCAAGCTAATTAGCTAACACAGGTAATCAATCCCATTACTAATTGAATGTAAGAGGGACTACGTTTGACAAATGATGCTGTCAAGGTCTCCAAAGCTAGTCATTGTTTATCTTCAGGACATGTATGTAATATGTTGTATGTGCATGGCTATATAAAAGGATGAGGGGTGTTTTTTTTGTTTTGTTTTTTGTTTTTTGTTTTTTGTTTTTTTGTTTTGTTTTTTTTTTGCAGTCTCTTAGGGAATTGTGATATGCATCACATTCTGGATTTACACTTATTCATTTATGAAACATTTTTCTTTCTCTTCTACCTTTGTATAAAGGCTTAGTGGGTTGGGAGAAGATATATCTTTAATTATATTTTGCCAACAGCATTCAGTATTGATGTCCACAATGTTAAATTTTATCTAAGCCATGTGTTTTCCAAGAGCAGGAATTGTTAAGGAATCTCCTCCCACTTTGTGTTCTCAGGAAAAGTCAGATCAAGAACCACCTCATAGTCTGAAATAAGGCCTGACTCCGGCTTTCCTCATGACTTTCCTGACACTCACGGAGAGCACCCTTGCTTCACTGCCTGTATGTAACCCTTGGGTCCCCCCATGTGTGTGAATGTTCCCGATGACCCAGAGCACTTAGGCGCCAGAAGGCAGTGGAGGGACGAGTGTCTCCTGAGACTGGCCAAGTTGAAGAGGCAGATGCAGTCCCAGTAAAGCTTCCTGCTGAGCTCCCATCCTTCGTTATTGGGAGTCCTCATTGGGAGAATCACAAACACTTAATTGAACCTGGAGGCCAAGTGGTCTTCATGCAGATTCAATGGCAGGGCCACAGCGGTGGGGCTGAGGGGTCCTCTGATCACTCCCTGGCCTTGGGTGTCACAGCTGCACTGGATTCTGAGGGCTGTTGACTCCCTGCAACTTGGGCAAGCAAGAGAACAAATCGTCTGAAGATTTTCACCTTTTATTTTTAGTGATTCCATACAGCGGCATTTTATAGCCAATGATTGTGGTTTCAAGTTTATTTTAATCTGTAGCAAAGTTTTGTAATGATTTTCAAATCTGTTTCTGAGTACTCTGTGGCCCTGCATTATGAGGCACCTACCTTCATTTTGCTAATGCTTATTCTGAATAAAAGTTTTTCCTTGCGTAAAACAGAACAAAACAAAACAAAACAAAAAACCTTACTTTCCTTGAAATTTTCAAACCACCGGCCTTGGGGAATAAAGGACAAGACATTCCCAGGCTACAGAGGCCAGCAAGTCTATTTGAGGCTACCTCAGTTTTCTGATTAGCCCAGCAATCTTTTAGCAAATTTTTTTTCTTTTGAAGGTCACACAGTGAGTTTACTGACCTCCCTTTGTACAAGTGGAGACCTTGCCCTGGGCTGTCCTCTTCCTTTTCTTTGACAGTTCCTTGTTAATACATGTTCTCCTTACTGTAGCCTTGAATAAAATCACCTTCTTAATGGCCTTGTGCATTCTGTATTTAGCAATGCTCATCTTTTACCAACCCATTGGATAGCTGTAGAGTTATTTTTTTTTTTTGTTACTGTTTTTATCACTTTGTCAATTATTTTTCTTTAGCTTGCTGAGTATTGCCAATTGACTGCCATAGTGGTTTCCTGTCTTTCTCCTTCAGATGTGTTACTGAAAGTCAAGTTCAACTGCCCACTGCTCAAAAGGCCAATACTCAAGAAAGAAGTTTATTGGAAAGGAACACAAGTATTATATGAGAAGCCAGCCACCTGGGGACAAGGCAGACTCTTCTCCAAAGGCCAGCTCTGAGGTTTCTAAGATTCCTAAGATTTTTTAAGTTTCATCAGTTAAGGCAGCGCAGTGGTCTGTGACATTTCTTGATTATGTGTAGACCTGATGATACCAGCTTTTGTCTTGGTGCTCAGAGGTTGTGCAAGAAGGTTTGGTTCCTTGGTACCTGGGGTTTGTGCAAGAGTACTCTGTTCTTTCTGCAAAGGACAGCCCAGGGCAAGATCTACAGTTGTACAAAGGGAGGTCAGTAAAGTCACTGTGTGACCTACAAAAGAAAAAAAAAACCATTTTGCTAAAAGATTGCTGGGCTAATCAGAAAACTGAGGTAGCTTCAAACAGACTTGCTGGCCTCTGTAGCCTGGGAATGTC
The DNA here is from genome assembly GCF_011100685.1 of Canis lupus familiaris. NCBI lineage: Eukaryota > Metazoa > Chordata > Mammalia > Carnivora > Canidae > Canis > Canis lupus. The sequence goes on along the minus strand of NC_049259.1, from coordinate 9,441,844 downwards.
TTGTCCTTTATTCCCCAAGGCCAGTGGTTTGAAAATTTCAAAGAAAGTAAGTTAGTTCTGTTACAGATCTAGGGCCTTAAGTCAGCAGGCTAGAAGTATGTTAACTTGAAGCAAGTTAACCCTTCAGACTGGTGGGAGTGCTGTTCCAGATGGTCTGTATTAACTATTGAATTGCCTACTACACAGGTCTGAGTGGAGGCCTTCATACAATACTTAATCAACAAGTTTAAACTTAACTCATTATCTTAACTCTTTTTTGATCCTGACTCTTTCTATTGTGGAGATAAGCAAAGACCACTCAAGGGAGAACAAGCAAAGGCTGTTTATTCAGAGCTTGCCTAGCAATAGTCAGCTGCACCACTTGTAGTTGGCAGAGGCTCAAGACATAGAGGGGTGGAAAAGCTTTATAGTAGAAAAAAAGAGCAGGCTGCAGGTCTGCCCTGGCTGGAGGCTGTTGTCTGAGAAAAGTTGGAGGGAAGATAACTACAAGCAGAGTGTTCTCTTTGGTTTTTTTAAAGGAGCGTATTTGGCTTTCTTCAGTTGATCCTAAATTGAGAGAAAATGTAGGGAAGCTGTCAGTTACTGATCAAGTCTTGACAATTTGGGGCCAATTGCTACAGAGCTTATAGTTTGGTTTACTTGCACTAGATGCTGCAAATTTTAGGTCAAAGTTCTATTTTTTTTTTTAATATTTATTTATTTGAAGAAGAGAGAGAGAGGAGAGAGAATGAGAGTGGAACCGGGGGTGAGGGAGAGTAAAGGGAGAGAGAGAATCTCAAGTGCACTCCCCGAGGAGCACTCCATTGTGAGGATCACTCACGGCCCTGAGATCATAACCTGAGCTGAAATCAAGAGTCAGACACTGAACTGACCACCCAGGTGCCCCCAAAGTTCTGTTTTTATTTGTGACCTGATCATTGCCTATTTGTATATTGTCTTTCATTGTTAATGTCCTTGCCATTCTTCTGTCATTCAGGCTCAAAACAGTAGACATATCTAAATTTGTTTTTGTTACCTCTCAACCATTTTATCAACTTGATTTGTTAAACTTATTCATCTTTATCAATTATAGTTCTGAACTAGGAAATCCCATACTCTTCTCAGGGCCACATCTTTAATTCAGGTCTTTGATTTCCTTATCTAGAAAATGCACCAGTGTTCTCACTGGTTACACTGCTTTAGAAATTTTTCTCAGAAAAAAAAAAAAAATTTTCTCAGCATTCTATTTTTCACATTACTTTTAAATAAATACAACTTAATTTTGATTGAATTGTCTCTCCCACCAAAGAGTCCTTCGTCCTCCTACGTGTGCCACAGCTGTCAATTCTGACTACATTCAGCTCAGCTGTCTTCCTTGTACATGTCATAAAATCAGTAAATGACATTTATTAGATGAACACAATCAAATAAATTGAATTAACTCTATATGGTACTCCTTTTGCTTTTCCCCCAAATCAGCCCTTTTGTTATTTTCTAGGCTTGTATTTAATAACATATGAGTTCATTTGAAATTTTAATTTTTCAGGTGATATATTTTTTCCCTAAGATTTTCCTATTACTCAATTTCTGACAGTTGTGTTTTTAGAATTCTAAATAAAATAATTTGTCTAAATAGTCAAGTGACCCTAGTGGATAATACTTACAGTAATGTCAGTAAAAACCGTGTCCCATGGACTGAATTTCTGGAGCCCCAGGTGGTCACTCAGAGATATTTCTCCAGGGCTGACTGTCAATCATACCAGAGAGTAGAGTCCTACTATTTCATGGTAAAGAAAGGGCAGCTGCCATGCTGTCTCTACTTATTAGCATCCCAGGAGCTATGCCCTCATCCCAGAAAGGTTTCATTTAATAGATTACACTTATAGTGCACTTGATCCTATCACAAGTTTCTCTTTCTCTCTCTCTTTTTTTTTTAAATGAATTCAGTAGTAGGCCTCCAAAATACCTGTTATAACTTAGACAGTAAATAAGGGAATATTTTCAGTCATTTCACAAGTTGTGTAACATTTTGTTTTTTTATTTTGGCCTACATTAGGATTATTAACAGTGATAAATTTTATCTGAGTTACCCATCTGTATGGTAAAGCAAAAGTCTACATATTATTATCTGCTTTTATTGCCATGTAAAGTGCACTCCTTTCCTCTGAAGTCCCAAACCCTTACTCCCTTCTCCTTAGTTTGGAGTGACATATACGTATCTCATTTTACCTCACTGTCTTTGGAATCAACATGTCTATCTGGACTTTCCATATGTAGACTTATTTATTAATTTCTATTTTCTCTCTTCAATCTGTATCATTTCAGTTTGATTCCTAGTCCAGCTGGAAGACATTTTAGGGGACAAGAATTCTTGCTCCTCAACAATGAAAACTTTTTTTTTTTTTAATTTATCCATGATAGTCACACACACAGAGAGAGAGAGAGAGAGAGAGAGAGAGAGAGAGAGAGAGAGGCAGAGACACAGGCAGAGGGAGAAGCAGGCTCCAAGCACCGGGAGCCCGACGTGGGATTCGATCCCGGGTCTCCAGGATCGCGCCCTGGGCCAAAGGGCAGGTGCTAAACCGCTGTGCCACCCAGGGATCCCTGAAAACTTTTTGAATAAATTTTCCTCTTGGATCCTTGCAAAAATTAGAATTGTGGAAAGACACAGCCTCTTATTTATAGATTATGTGAAATAATTTTTCTTCGCATACTGTATCGAAAATTCAAGCCATTACTATTAAAATTTAAATGACTATTGTTAAAATCTTGAGAATTATTGGGAAACTAGAGAATATTGCATCTCCAAAAGTTTCAAGATTATTCCTTTTTTTTTTTTTTTGAGTTGAAGGAGCATTTAATAAGAACTCCAGAAAATTGATTCTGACCCCAAATGGGTCTCTAAACTTAAACATTAAAAGTGCCCTTGAAACATCTAAATCTTTTTTTTTAAATAAAAAATTTATTTTTTATTGGTGTTCAATTTACCAACATACAGAATAACCCCCAGTACCCATCACCCACTCACCCCCACCTCCCACCCTCCTCCCCTTCCACTACCCCTAGTTCATTTCCCAGAGTTAGGAGTCTTTATGTTCTGTCTCCCTTTCTGATATTTCCCACACATTTCTTCTCCCTTCCCTTCTATTCCCTTTCACTATTATTTATATTCCCCAAATGAATGAGAACATACACTGTTTGTCCTTCTCCAATTGACTTACTTCACTCAGCATAATACCTCCAGTTCCATCCACATTGAAGCAAATGGTGGGTATTTGTCGTTTCTAATGGCTGAGGAATATTCCATTGTATACATAAACCACATCTTCTTTATCCATTCATCTTTCGATGGACACCGAGGCTCCTTCCACAGTTTGGTTATTGTGGACATTGCTGCTAGAAACATCGGGGTGCAGGTGTCCTGGCGTTTCATTGCATCTGAATCTTTGGGGTAAATCTCCAGCAGGGCAATTGCTGGGTCGTAGGGCAGGTCTATTTTTAACTTTTTGAGGAACCTCCACACAGTTTTCCAGAGTGGCTGCACCAGTTCACATTCCCACCAACAGTGCAAGAGGGTTCCCCTTTCTCCGCATCCTCTCCAACATTTGTGGTTTCCTGCCTTGTTAATTTTCCCCATTCTCACTGGTGTGAGGTGGTGTCTCATTGTGGTTTTGATTTGTATTTCCCTGATGGCAAGTGATGCACAGCATTTTCTCATGTGCGTGTTGGCCATGTCTATGTCTTCCTCTGTGAGATTTCTCTTCATGCCTTTTGCCCATTTCATGATTGGATTGTTTGTTTCTTTGGTATTGAGTTTAATAAGTTCTTTATAGATAGTTTCAAGATTATTCCAATGGGGGAAGATTTATGCAGTCATGTAAGGATTTGGTGCTACTTGCTATTGTCAATATAGATATGTAGTAAAGGTCTATTATGTAAGAAATATGAAAGTGGCAATGTGTAGAAAGCTGCATATCTGCTTCTCAAGTCTTCTAGTATGATAAGGCAGATAGATCTATAATTCTGGCTACAGTTAATTGTCAAGCAGGAGAAATTTAAAGTGTTACAGAGGCATATAAATTGAGAATTTACATTAATCTCTTTGTATATGTGTGGGAAAGAACTATTTAGGTGAATCTTTGTTAAGGTAGTACCAAACAAGGGCTTGAATGATTAGTATGGGGTTAGAAGGGAGAAGCAGAGCAGCGAGGTATATTTCACGTCTTGAAGGCACAGTGAATAGCCTCAAGGTAAAAAAGAACATGATACTTTTGAGGAAGTAAAATTGCCTGCTAAAGAAAGAAATCTAAGAATAAGGGGCAGTGAAACTAATAGGCAATTATAGCAAGGTTTTAGGATACAATGTTAATACAAATTTGATTTCTTATATAATAGCAAGGGACATTTGAGATTTGAAATTAGAAGCACAATATTGTTCATTCGGGCATCGACAAAAATGAAGTACTTGGTTATGTATCTAACAAAGTATGTGCATACTCTATATGAGGCAAAAAAAAAAAAAAAAAAAAAAAAAAAAACTAGGCATCTAACCAAAAACCACATTTTATCTGGGAAAATTCTCTGTTTCGAGTCTATAAAGGCCAAGTAGTCTTTTACTGTTTTTGGATGTTTTCATTGAAATATTAATATGTTTGATCAAGTTGGCTTTAAACAAGGAGAGACTTAACTTGATTTTATAAAGTACCTATGTGATTAACTTGTTTCAGGGATTTCCATGAAACTTGTCAGTTGTTAGGTGGAAAATCAGGAACGACCTGAGGAAAAATTATCATTGTAAGTAAAGAAAGATATGTCAAACCCTCCTGTGATTTTATACTCATTGTACCAAAAGCCTTAGGCCAGATTCTGTATTGAGTTTGAATTTTATTCTAATTTTTTATTTTAAGATTGTATTTATTTATTCACGAGACACAGAGAGAGAGGCAGAGACACAGGCAGAGGGAGAAGCAGGCTCCATGCAGGAAGTCCGAAGTGGGATTCGATCCTGGGTCTCCAGGATCATGCCCTGAGTGGAAGGCAGATGCTTAACCACAAAGTCACCCAGGTGCCCCTGAATTTTTTTTTAGTTCTATTTTGATATTTGCCCTATTATTCTTGTTTTTAAACTTTTTTTGTTTTAAAAAGATAAATAAAAGGAGTCCAAGTATGCACAATGCTACCTTCTTTGGTCAAGAGATATTTGAGTTAGAGTTAGCAACACTTTTTTTAGGTACCTTGTAGCAATAAGGTACACACACACAAAAATGTGTTTTCTTCAATATAAAGATATCAAATAAATCTCAGAACCTGAATCCTGACAGAATTGTTGGGAACTTGTTTCTGTTTAGGCTCCAAAAGCAATAAACAGAGGTTTATGTGAGAAAGCAAAATAAAAATAGAAAAGAAATTTGTTGGGCTTCATCCAAATGAGACCTAGATTGGCCTTTAAAGACACTCAAACAAAAAGGAAATTACATCTGTCATGTTGCTTTGACATTGCATCAAAACTATCGAGATGTATTTTTTATGTGTACTACCCTCAAACTTCCGATATGCTTCTTGATTTTATGAAGATAATCCAGATGTTAAAAAAAAAAAAAGTAACATTTTACCCTGGCAGTGTTTGTATTACAGCAGTCTGTAAGTTTTTCCTCATGTTAGAAACTTGAACACATTTAAATGTCAGTGCAGAAAATTTTAGTTTAAGATTTCCACGTATGTCAATCTAAAGTGTTTTATTTGTACATAATATTTTAGGAAAAATAACTAAATTTGAACAACATCTGTATTTCCTATTTTTGATAACAATAATGCAATTTTTTTGCAAATTATTTTTATGAGTAAATGGTTTTTATGAAATTTACATGTGAATTTATTCTAAATGAAATGATTTTTCAAGTTAACATTTGTGGATTAAAGTTTATCTTATAATATGAATCATCCATTTCAGGTCCAAAAATACTGTATATATATTTCTTGATTACCAAAAATGAGATGCATTTGTTTTATTGGGGAAAAAGTGGCTATATAATTTCAAACTCAAAATGTACATTTACCTATCCATCTATTTTTTTTCAGTAATGCTATTTATTGTTTTTTTTCTTCCACATTTGGTAAATAACTGATTTTCTTTTTTAAAAAATATTTTATTTATTTGTTTGAGAGAGAGTGAGAGAGTAGAAGCAGGGGGAGTGGCAGAGGGAAAGAGAGAAGCAAGCTCCCCACTGAGCAGGGATTGATCCCAGGACCCTGAGATCATGACCTGGGGAAGGTAAACAGTTAACCAACTGAGCCACCCAGGCGCTTAGTAAAGATTTCAACTGAGAATGTAAAAAATTTCCAATTATATAAAAATTCATATATTTGACTCCAAATGTCACATTTTCCTTTATCTAAAATAGTTTATAAAATTAAAACACAGATACAATTTGGTATTAGCAGTCATTATTCTTTGTCTTTTCAGTATAACTACTATCTTGTGTTCCCTGAGGTTAATTCTTTTCTTTTAAAGATTGATTGATTGATTGATTGATTGATTGATTTAAGGGGGGATGGGGAGGGGCAGAGGGAGAGGGAGAGAGAGAATCTTTTTTTTTCTTTTTTTTTGAGAGAGAGAATCTTAAGCAGACTCCACGTTGAGTGTGGAGCCTTATGTGGGGCTCAATCTCATGACCCTGAGATCACTACCTGAGCTGAAACCAAGAATCAGATGTTTAACTGACTAACTGACTTGCCACCATGCACCCCTTTCTGAAGTTAATTCTAAAAAATAATAGAATAAATCACTCACAATTCATTACTAGATGGATATCATTTTTGTTTTTGCATAATCAGTTTGATATATTTGAACACTAAATTCAAATATGGTTAAAAATAACAATTTCATTAAATTATTTTCTAAGAAGTCAAAGTGTTTCTTAAAATCACAGAAAAAAATTCAACATCTGAAACAAACATGAAATATGATCAATATTTGGGAGGTATGTTTAATGCAGAATAGGATTTAAACAATATTTTAATATTATTATTACCCTTGTCTAGAAAAAGAAAATTTTGAGTTTCCTAGTCCTGAAGTAGTACATAAGTAGTAACTTAAATCACTTTAATTGTGGTAGTGCTTGAAATCACTTGTCTACTTACATAGTGAAATTTTAAAATATTGTAATGGAATTAAAATAATCCCTCTAAAATACAATCAAAGTACATTGAAATGACGAAGACATATATTAAAAGGTATCATTCAAAGTGCCAAAGGCATTTTTACTTATAAATTATGTTGTATTATAAACAGATATTAGAATACACAGTCCTCATCACCCAAAATATTATGTTTTCAGTGACATATATGATTTTCTTTGTCTTTTTCCATCACTTCAGTCACTATTATATTGGTGTTTACATATTTTAATGGTCTCAGACTCTTATCTGGATTTTTCTATTAAAAATCCAGAAGCATGAAGATAATGTCTTCCTTGACAATCTCTGTGGCATCTCAAAATCAATATATTTAGAATATTTTCTTGTCTTTCAATTTCAGAGTGCCATATTTCACCTAGTCTGGCTAGTTCTTATTATATTCCACTAGTGATATTATACTTCTATTGATTCTAAATACACTGTTTTAACCTTTATAGTTTTCCCCTTTCTAGATTATATTACACTTCCAGATAAATTTTCCAAAATTGCTGTTCATCACATTACTCTCTTGGTCAATAAAATACAGTAGGCTCCTGCTACCTTTGTGAACAAATTAGTCCACTATTCAGAAATTATCATCTAGTGCTCCTACCTGTATTTATCTCCTGTTATAGCTTTAATGATGTGTGTCCTAACCTTTAGTTCTTTTTCTTTGAGATTTACCATAGTATAAGAGTAAGAACAGGGACTCAATTGAGTCCTGTGTGAGGGTATTCCAGAGTTTTGTGGGCCAGAGATGACTTATAATGATGTCAAACCTGTTAAGAAGGTGTGACGTCACCAAAATGGTGAAGTAGGAGATCCCAGCCTCCACTCCTGAACAAAGATCAGCAATTCGCTCTTCATGAACAACAGGGAGAGCTTAGGAGTCTCAGTGAGAAACATCAGCAATACAGTGGAACAAAAACCCTGAGAGTGATGCATAGGGAAGAAAGAACAGTTTCTTCTTGCCTGTTTCCTCTCATTCCAGACCAGCACTACTCAACACCAAGAGGAAACAATCTTTTTAGAAGAATTTCCCTTCCTGGGAAATGCAGAGCAGGGTGAGTGATCAACTTGGCTCGATTTGGGGGGTACTTTAGGAAAGATTCACCCACCCGGAGACTGGCAAAACTTGAGACATACACAGACAGGTAGAAATAAGAACAAGGGGCTACCAATATATAAGATATTAAATGCTGTTGAGGATGTAGAAAAGAGCACACCCTGGTGCACTATTGATGGAAATGTAAATTAGTCCAGCCATTCTGGAAAACAGTATGGAGGTTCCTCAAAAACTTAAAAATGGAACTATCTTATGATCCAGCAATTTCACTACTGGGTATTTACCCAAAGAATACAAAGAAACTAATTCAAAGGATTAAATGCGCCCCTATGTTTATAGCAGCATTATTTATAATAGCCAAGATATGGAAGCTGCTCAAGTGTTTGCTGATTGATGAATGGATAAGGATGTGTATGTGGGAATACTATTCAGTCATAAATAAGAATGAAATTTTGCCATTCATGATGACATGAATGGAGATAGTATTATACAAAGTGAAATAAGTCAGAGAAAGACAAATAGCATATGACTTCACTCATATGTGGAATTTAAGAAACAAATAAGCAAAGGGAAAAAATCTATATATAGAGAGAGACAAAGCAAGAAATAGATTCTTAATTATAGAGAACAAACATGGTCACCAGAGGGGTGGAGTGGGCAGTTAGGTTAAATATGTGATGGGTATTAAAGAATGACTTGTCATGATGAGCACATGATGATGTACTGAACTGTTGAATTACTATACTTTACACCTGAAACTAATATAACACTGTATGTTAACTAGAATTAAAAACCTTAAAAGAAAAAAAAATACTATATCACTATCAATGTTTCAGGAAGGCCACTAAGCATCTCACATTCAGGTCATAGTCAAATAGCACTGCAGAGACTTTAAAAACAGAATTGATATTGTAAGCACAGCACACAAAAAAAGCTGATCAATACTTGCAGCCTGAGTCTAACTGGACTGATTGCTAAAACAGAAATGTCATTCTGCATCGGCTTTAAGTAAGAGCCAGAATCTTGTAAGACAATATTCAAAATATCCAGCATGTAATCTAAAGTTATTTGGAGTACAGACAACTGGAACATTTCAACTCACATGAGAAAAAAAAATGTGAGGACCAATGAGAGACATAAATGTAAGTATCTGACAAAAAATTTTAAAGCAACTATAAAATGCTTCAAAAAGTGAGTGTCTAAAAGATTACCACCAGCACCAAATGAAGTACTCGCTGCACAGTCTCAACAGCTAACCTCAGAAGAAAGAGAAAAGTCTTTGAATATGAAGATAGATCAATAGAATTTGTTCAATATGGATAATAAAGATAAAAGATTGAAAAAACAAAGCACTGGTGACATGTAAGCCAATAGCAGGAGTTCTACATTCTCTGTCACTAGAGTCTGAGAGAGGAAAACTATGCAGAAAAAGATGAAGGAAAAAATGATATACCATTTCCAAAATTAGTGAAAGACATAAACCTACAGATTTAAGATGCTCAGGGAACCGTCAAGAAATCTATATCCAAACACATTTTTTTTTTAAAAAAAAGATTTTATTTATTCATGAAAGACACAGAGAGAGAGGCAGAGAGAGAGAAGCAGGCTCCCCACATGGAGCCCAGTGTGGGACTTGATCTCAGGACTCCAGGATCACTCCTTGAGCCAAAGGCAGACATTCAACAAGTGAGCCACCCAGGCATCCCAATCCAAACACATCTTAATCAAACTTCTGAAAACTAGAGAGAGAGAAAATTCCTCAGAGCAGTCAGAAGAAAAAATGCACTTACAGAAGAATACAATTTGAATGACTTACTGTGTCATCAGAAACTAAGGAGAACAGAAAACAAAACAAACAAATAAACAAACAAAAATGGGACATTATTTTTAGACTGCTGATGTAAAGAACTTAAAACCTAGAATTTTATATCAGGAATGGACATAAAATTAAGAAATTCTCAAGATGAAGAAAAACTAAAAAAATAAGTTAACTGATCTACATTAAAAAACTTTCTAAGGAGTGTTTTTGGACAGAAAGGAAATTATATCTGAGGGAAACTTTGAACATCACAAGTAAATGATGAGCAATGATCATGGCAAATGTTTGGGGATGTGTAATAAAGTATTATTCTCCTCTTGAGCTCTTTAAATATGTTTGATGTTTGAAAATATGAATTACAACATTGCCTAATCATGTTTTAAATATGTGTATAGATATAAAATATAAGACAGCAACAACATAGAGTAAGGAAGGTAAAGATACTTGCATGATGATTAAGTTTGCATCCCACTTGAAATGATAAAACACTGGTTCTAAGCAGTCTTTGAAAAGTTAAGTGGGTACATTATAACCATTGTATCAAATCCTAAAAAGAAAAGTTATATACAAAGAAACAGTAAAAAATACAGTTGGTAGATTAAAATGGGATAGTAAGAGGGTTGAAATAATTTAAAAAAAAAAGCAGGAAAATGGAAAGAGAGGATTAAAAAACAGAAGGAACAAATAAAAAACAAAAAATGAGAGGCCTAAATTCAAATCAATGATTATAGTAAAAGTCTAATTACATTAAAAGTCTAAGCACAGCAATTAAAATACAGAGATTTTTGGAGTGGATTAAAAATTACTCAACTATATGTTGTCTGTAAGAAATTTGCTATTTTATTTTATTTTATTTTATTTTATTAGTTAGTTATTTAGAGAGTGATGTGCGAGCATGGGGAGTGGGAGAGGAGTAGAGGGAGAGAACGAACCGCAAGCAGGCTCCACGCCCAGCAATGAGCCCAATGCAGGGCATAGTCTCACAACCGTGAGATTATGACCTGAGCAGAAATCAGGAGTTGGACACTTAACCAACTGAGCCACCCAAGTGCCCCTGTAAGAAATTCACTTCAAATATAATGATATAGGGTAGGTTAAAAGTTAAAGGACAGAAATAAATGCATACAGCATGCAAATATTATTCAAAAGAAAGGTTTACTATATTAATATCAGGTAATAAGGACTTCAGAACAAAGAATAAGCATAATCACATCAAATTACTGCTTTGTTGAAAACCTATAACTTTCATTTACTCTCAGAATAACATCCAAATCTCCCATTTTGATCTAACAAAAATTACTATATACTCCTTCCAACACTCTTATCCATTCACTTGCTATTTCACTTCATAGCTCTTAAAACTATCCGACGTAATCTTAATCATTGTTTGTTGTTTGTTTATCCTACTAAAACGTAAGCTCCATGACAGAATTGTCCTTGCTTGTCTTGTTCATTCTGATATCCTTGGTGTGCATGAGTAGTGCTTGGTGTAGGATAGATAGCAAATGTAAATTTTGGATGCATAAATTAATTCTTTCTAGAAATTGTTATATAAATTATATTTTTCCCCTGGCACAATAATTTTAAAATCTCAGAACAACACAGGAAATAATTTAATACCATTACTAGATTTTTAAACTCATTGTCTAAAATTTCTATTCATTAGTATTCTTCAACAGATAACTATTTCTTAACGTACCTTCAGATGAATGCCTATAGATCATGTGAAAAGAATACATAAATGTTGATTCTTGCTACTCTGGGAGGTTATTCACATCGTATGACCATGGATTTTCAAGTAAGCAAGACTCAGCCAAAACTTACATAAGCTTTCCTGAATATCAGAAAACATGCTGAATTTGGGTTGTTGATAAATTCCAAGAGAATTCAGGGCAAACTGATCCATTGCAATTAAAATAAAGAAGGATAGCAAAGAGGAATAGAAGGAGAGAAAGAAGAAGTAAGGTTACTAATAATCTTGTGATTTTTTTTTTAATGTTTGAAGAATCACAGAATCTGAGATGGATAGAAATTTAAAAGTCAATATTAACTTGATTCAATTCAATTCAATTTGGTAAATACACTGAAATGTGCTTTCAGATGGAAGGCACTGAATGATTAAAGATACACAGCAGCACAGGTCTGTTTAGCAAAGACTGAGAATCCAGATCATCTTGGCATCCAGTGTCAGGATGAAGTGCAAATAAATGTGAGATAGCATAGCATTCATCACACTCTAGACATTCGATAAATATTTGTTGAATGGATGAAAGGTAAGCTAAAGACATGTTTTTAGGGATTTTTGAAGACCATTACACTGTGTACTCAGTACTGCTACTTCTTCTCTCTCTTTTTATAGAGATATTCTGTTTCTCTGCTCCCAGGAGGAAACATGAAGCCTAGTCAAGGCCAAGGATAATTGCCTCACTCAAATGTACATGGTGACCTGCCAAGACATGACCCAAGTTAAACCAACCAGATTCTTTCAATAGAAATTTGCAATTTGCAACTGGAAGAAACAAGTTTCTTGATCTGTGTTTTGTTTTGTTTCATTTTATTTTTGTTCTCTGCCACTCCATGACTATGTGTAGAGTAATGCCAATGATCCCACCTCCTCCGTTACATGCTAATCATTAGGAAAAGAAAATGAGTGGAATAGACATTTAGATATAAAGAGCAGCTTAAGGAGTTGAGGGTCTACTTTCCACCTGAATTAAGTTTCTTTTCATCTGGAAAAAAGATTCAGTTAAGTACATGCTTGAATAAGAGTTTTTGAATATTTTGAGGTCACAAACTGCTTTAAGTGTCTAAAGGAATCTCTGTCTTCTTTACGTTGTTATACATTAATAGATGTGATTACTATTTTGGTTGTCTTGATGTCCACCCATGTAACAGTTTTGGACATTGTATACCCGAAGGTAATGAGAGGAATTTACGTCAGTGTAAGTGGACACTTGCCTTATTCACACATCAGCATTTACTTCTAATGCTTCTTCACTGATGCATTGATGAAATCTTTAACCAGGTAGCGAAGACATGTCCTGCACTTTCCCACGAATTCCCTTGATCTAATTTTATCTGTCTTTATCTTTCCTCATCTTTGTAATGGCCAAGCCTTATTATATCAGTAGAAAATTCTCAGTTTCTTCATCTGAAAATTCACAATTTAATGGTGGAATCTCAAACTTTATGATTTAATGGCATACTCTTCCTCCGTAGCATTTCTGTAGTGCTAGTTATTATGGCTTCAACTAACTATTGCCCTAACCCACACAAAGCTTCAATGTTTAAGCTGGACTCTGCAGAGCGGTTGTTTTTTATTTTTATGTAAGAATGGCTTTGCTCTCCGTGAACTTCACTTCAGAACATCTTTAATTATTCTGTATGCTTGAAAGTATGTGCTGTGAAAGCAGATGTGGATTTATTTTCTGGTCTGAATTATGGTGGGATGAGAGCTGACTTCAAATTGGTAGAATCTGAAAATGTTTTTCTCCTACGTGAAGATTTTTTCTATCTTGTAGTTATTTCTAACTTACTGCATCAGCCTGAGGTTTTACTATTGTAAAAACTTCACGTCCAGTACTTAAAGGGTTATACTGGCACAATGCTAATTTTATCATTTTGCAATTACCATTGTCAAAAGCCGAAACTTCTTGCTCTGAATAATTTCTAGAAGTCAATTAATTGTTAAAGGATTCTTTGTACAACTAATTGGTGATAGTGATTAAGTTTAAGTATTGCTTGGATATTTACTAAGTACTGATTGTATGCTTAAAAAGTCCTAAATACTGGGACCCCTGGGTGGCTCAGCAGTTTAGCACCTGCCTTTGGCCCAGGGCGTGATCCTGGAGACTCAGGATGGAGACCCACGTTGGGCTCCCTGCATGGAGCCTGCTTCTCCCTCTGCCTGTGTCTCTGCCTCTCTTTCTCTGTGTCTTTCATTAATAAATAAATACAAATCTTAAAAAAAAAAAGTCCTAAATACTCAGTCAGACATCTCAGAATCTTGACATACTATTGCCAGCAAATGTATCCAGGCTTCTTCTTTTTCCCCTTTACTCCTTAAAAAATATTCTTCTTAAATTGTCAGCGATATTAACACTTACGTTATAATAAATGTATACTTTTGTCAGACACTAGGTTAAATGCTTAATCTTACTCCAGTCACCCTTTGAAGTAGGAACTACCATTCCAATTTTACATAGAAGGCAGCAGAGGTCCATATGAATAAAGTAATTTACTCAAGATCACAAAAACACTCTGACCTACTTGAATGAAGACTCTATGATGTGGACACCTGGAAGGCTCAGCAGTTAAGCTCTGCTTTTGGCTCAGGGCATAATCCTGGAGTTCAGGGATCGAGTCCTATATCAGGCTCCCCCACAGCCCCTCTGCCTGTGTCTCTGCCTCTCTCTCTCTGTGCCTCTCATGAATAAATAAGTAGAATCTTTAAACAAACCAAGAAAACCTCTATGACAGTAGGATTTTTGTGCGTTTGTTGATGGATCTCAAAAATATATCACAGTACTGAAACACATGTAGGATACAACAGTTTTTTAATGTGATGGATATTCTCCATTTGTTCCTCCAGATACATTGTCCATCACTTTTTTCACTTCTCCCTGTGCCCTGAGTAGGGATAGAGGTGACTTTATGACCTGTATTAATTGATCTCCTTTGCTTTTTAGCTTCCTGTTGGGCTCCACTAATGGTACATCTATGAGAGATCTAGGCCACCATGAAGTTGTTCTCCCACTTGGTCCATGTGGCATAGCAGATTCAACAATGTTTCACGTACCTATTACAGATAGCATTGCTGTATAGAGCTGTTGGCAGCACTCTGTAAGGGAAATACAGGGCACATCTTCAGCGCATTGAAGCAAAGGTGTACCATCCTCTGCAAATAGCTATTCTTTTTTTTTTTTTTTTTTTTTTTTTACAAAACATGCAATAGAGACTACTAGAAACTGAAAACTTAACTTTGAGCCAGCAAGTTAGTATGGACCTGAGATTTTAAGCATAAACTTCATTTTGTTTAATGCAATGAGCTGTATGATTGGGCAACATATGCAGTATAATTCTATCATCCAATGGAAGTCGTGTTTATGTTATTGGGCTTAGAGAGATCCTGAAGGTATAAGTAAATTACATGGTCAAGTAGTATAGATGCTCATGACCCTTACTCTGGCTACATTGCCTCCACCCTCTGAACCTACACCTATGGACTCATAAGGCATATTTTATAAATTGTTAATAGAGGAAGAAAAATTATTTTGTACATATTTTGGTACTACTATAAAGGAGATGAAGATAGCATCATACATCTCTTCATGGTCACCTCAAAGAAGAATAGACAAAGAGTTTTGCACCTATTGTTAATTTGCTTAGAAAAAGATAACCAGCAAATAGATTTATACCAAGTGTTGTCAGTGGCTAATGGTTTGGTTGGATGATCAGATGTATAAAAAGAATGAAATCGGAAAGTTGTGAGAAGGAGGTCTAGAGAAAAGGTATATGTTACACCTCTCTGAATGGGGAGAGAGTGTGAAGATATTTGGGTTCCATGTGAATGCTCATGGAAAATTAAAATCTTAATAATCAGGTGGATAAGACAAAATGTCCTGTGGACATCAATTGATCTTGTCTGTGTCCTATGGACTCACAAACAAGATAGGTATGGCATCAGGGGTGGAAATTTTGCATGGACTTATCAACAAGAGCATCCATGTGGTAAGCTCTTCTCATGTTAATGGCAGAGACAAACACTATACTCTTCCTATGGATCATTCCCCTGAAAATGGAGAGAAGGTCAGCCAGCCACTTCTATCTTATAATCAGCAGTGCTTTGATTTCACCAGAATACAGATCTGCCCTACCTAGCAGCTGTGGTCCTGCAAACATCAGCCTCTGTGATCTTGTTAATAACTTTACTCACCATTATATCATTGCATGTAGAATTGTGTCTGACTATGAGTTTCCTAGTAAATGCAAATGATGTATGACAATAGACTCATGATCATGGAAGTCAGTGGTTTTGCTACATTTTCCAGCTTTGGCCTAAGAGAAGAATGGACTGGGCATTTGAAGGCTTGAACTTGGCTTTTGAAGGTTAGTGCCAGCTAGGTGGCAATACTTTTTGTGGCTGGAGTAATGGCCTCTGGGTCAAGGCATTTGTTCTAAATTGATGAAAAATGTGTGGTACAGTTTCTTCCATAGCAGGATTAACAGGTATAGGAATTAATATGTGGCTCCTGGGACACCTGGTTGTCTCAGCGGTGGAGTGTCTGCCTTTGGCTCAGGGTGTGATCCCAGTCCCAGGATCCAGCCCCACATCGGGCTCCCTATGGGGAGCCTGCTTCTCTCTCTGCCTATGTCTCTTCCTCTCTTTCTGTGTGTGTCTGTCATGAATAAATAAAATCTTATAAAAATATAAAGTGTGGCTCCTTTCAAAATTGTCCTTGGTAAATATTTTCTACAATTTTGCCCTTTGCTAATCTAAACATTTATTTCCCAAGAGAGGATGCTTCAATGAGGGGAACCAACCTTGAGGCATGTGACTACGTGGTATATTGGTGGGAAAGGAAAATCAACAGCAGAATAAACTGATGGTAACCACTAAGGTAATGGGAAAGCAAAATCATAATAAACAGACAAACAAATAAATAAAAAGACTGGTTAAAGAAGTGGTGGTCAAGTACAGTGTTTTTTGTTTTTTTTCTAATGTGCGTTGTTCCACCTTCTTTGAAAGACAGCATCCTGAGTTTCATTTGAATATCATCTTTCATTTAAATCTTTTAATTAATTAATTGATTGATTGATTGTGTGGGGGTGGAGAATGAGTAAGGGGAGGGGCAGAGGGAGAAGTAGGTTCACCATAGATCTGGGAGTCAAGCCCAGGACTCGATCCCAGGACACTTGGTATCATGACTTGAGTCAAAGGCAGGCCCTTAACCAATTGAGCCACCCAGGTCCCCCAATTTAGCATTTTAAATAACCAGTCTTAGAAGCAGGCACTCAAGGTGCTTACCATGCCCCACTCTAGACAAAGCATGGCTTTCACAATCCAAACTAGATCCATTTAACTTTATCCTAAAACTTTAAACTTGACTAAAGAAACATGTGTATTAGAATTCTTAGTAGCAGCATCATTGATCTTGCAAAAACTTTAACTTGTTTCCTAAGTATTGAGATGAGTTTAGTCTTGAGGAGATGGAGACTTTGAATGCAAACTTTTTTTGTGTGAAAACCTTTTATAAGGGAAGCAGAGAAGTTGGATGGGAGTTGAAGAATTTAAATGGTATCAAGAATTGTTTTGTTTTGTTTTTTCCCTTTCAAACAGAAACACCATACTATGTTTATATATTGATGGTAAAATACTTAGTTTTTCCTTAATTAATATAAGGAAGTTACAAATTTAAAACTTTAAATTCTTGGGACGCCTGTGTGATTCAGCAGTTGAATGTCTGCCTTCGGTTCAGGGTGTGATCCTGGAGTTCCAGGATCAAGCCCCACATCAAACTACCTGCATGGAGGCTGCTTCCCCCTCTGCCTGTGTCTCTGACTCTTTCTGTGTCTCTAATGAATAAATAAATAAAATCTTAAAAAAAAATTATTTCATTCAACATACAAATCTTAAGTTTCTATTTGTAAATGTAGTGAATATTATCATTCATTATTTAGGAGTCTTTGAGTAAGGCTACTTCCCATTTACTAACTTTAAATCTTAATGTAAGTATATTCAATTCCTTTTGTACTATATATATATATATGTAATTTATATGTATTCACATAATTCCTTTTGTATTATATATATAACTTTTAACTTTTAATATTCAAAACTTTTAATATTTAAAAGGTATTTTTTTGAAAAGATTATTTATTCATGAGAGACAGAGAGAGAGAGAGAGAGAGGCAGAAACACAGGCAGAGGGAGAAGCGGGCTCCATGCAGGGAGCCTGATATGGGACTCCATCCTGGGACTACAGAACCAGGCCCTAGGCTGAAGATGGCGCTAAACCGCTGAGCCACCCGGGCTGCCCTTTAAAAGGTATTTAATTTAAAAAAAAATAAATAAATAAATTAAAAAATAAAATAAAATAAAAGGTATTTAATTCATTACATAATAGACTTAATATTTGATAGGTATTTATTACATAATGGAATTTTAATATTCAAAAGGTATTTAATTTAAAAAATCTCATTATCTGCCACTCTGGAAAACAATATAAAGTTCCTCAAGAAGTTAAAAGTAGAGCTACCCAATGACCCAGTAATTGCACTACTATCTACCCCGAAGATACAGATGTATTCCAAAGGAGCATCTACACCCTAATGGTTATAGCAAGATTGTCCACAACAGCCAAACTATGGAAAGAGCAGAGATGTCCATCAACAGGTGAATAGATAGAGAAGTAATATATATACAATGGAATATTACTCCATTATGTAACGGGATATTACAGAAAGGATGAATATTTACTGTTTACATCAATGTGGATGGAACTAGAGGGTATTATGCTGAGTGAAATAAGTCAATCAGAGAAAGACATTTATAATATGGTTTCACACATTTGTGGAATATAAGGATCATAGGGGAAGGGAAGAAAAATTGAATGGGAAGTCATCAGAGAGAGAGACAAACCATGAAAGACTCTTAACTACAGGGAACAAAGTGAGGGTTGCTGGAGGAGGAGGTGGGTGAGGAGGATGGAGTAACTGGGTGATGCACATTAAGGAGGGCATATGATGTGATAAGTGCTGGGAGTTATATGCAACTGATGAATTATTGAACTCTACGTATGAAACTAATGATGTACTATAAGTTGGCTAATTGAATTTACATAAAATTTTTTAAAAATAAAAAAATAAAAATATCTTTATGTGGAATAAAAAGCTCTTAGAAAAACAAAATGCATGAATATATGTGTGTTTAATGTGTATAATATACTAAAAGAGTAGAATCATTGCCTAATCTTGATCTCCTGAGCTTTGTGAACCCTGCTTCCAAATCAATAAGCTCACATTTTTATGGATTGCAAGACCCCAAGTTCTAACTCAATTTTGAGGGAGGCTATCTTTAATCTGTAAAATAAAGATTGCCTCACATATGTTTAGAACAGACTTACAAATATTTACAGCTATTTAAATTTCTGTGCTATTCAGTTTCTCTTGTTTGAGCAGGATGATTAATTTCAAATGCCAACAATTTCTCTTCCCTCTGGCTTTTGCAATCAAAGTTTAATCTGAAGAGAACATTACTCCATTTTGATAAATTTTTAATTATTTAAATATATTGTTTTTGATAGACAAGCTAAATTTTAGCATTTCTAGACAGAATTCTACATACAAAGTCACATTTTAGATCCTTGGGACATTCCCCCCCCCTTTTTTTTTTTTGTACTGGAGATAGACTTTTTTATGCAAACATATTATTAAAGTATAATTACTAATTATTGATACTCAATTTAACACAGTAATATATTCCAAACTTAGGGCTTCTTTAAATTTCGTTCAACCTATGAATCTTATTCTATTTTTGAGCCTAACAAATTTTGATGGTATTTTTTATTAGCCTGTGATTCACGTTTAGTTCCATTTGCAGTTTCTGTAAGCATTTATTAAATAATTTTAAGTGCACTATATTAAAGGGAAATATGGCAATTCTTCAATTTGCTTGACTGTTTCAAAAGAGTAAATGAGCTGTTTCAACTTGAGTCACAAATACAAAGCAGTTACTCAAATGGTTGCATTTTTTAAATCACAAGACTGATTCAGATACTCTCTAATAGCCCTGTCTACTGGATTTTTGGATCAGCTCAGATGTGTATGCTTGCTTTGCTCTCTGGCCAATGGGAATATATTTTGGGTAATGGGGAACAGGACCCTGAGGTTAAGTTCATTTCCCTCTCTATCCCTAGATAGGCTGGTTGGACACACAGTAGTTCCATACAATTTCATGTGACAAATCTGAGCAATCAGCATTTCCTTGTATCTTCTCTTCCCCTGTCTCACTCCTCCTTTCCCTTATTTCTGTTCTAAAATTGTAATCCACTGCCCAGTGCAATTTTCTAAGACTTTGTCTCAGTCTTTGTTTCCTAGAAATCCCAATTTAAGATAGCCAGAGTATAATAAATATTACATGCCTATAAAATGCCATAGTGGCACAAATTTCTTAATCAAAAAACATTAATGCTTTTGTCATATATGTACTATTTTTTCTCCTACTAGCCCTGGGCTATATTATTTAATTGAATTTGCATTTCCTTGGACCTTTAGCTAGTTCAAATCTTCTCTCCTAGCTCAAAAACTTTTTACCCTTGATGAAAAAAACCTTTATCCCTCTTTTCTCACCTGTTAAAGCCATAAAATCTTATGACACTCTGAGATTTTCACTTGGCTTTGCCTGATTTCATGGTTGTAGGATTCTAATAAAATCCTTCTCAAACTTTAGCATGCTTTAGAATCACTTTAAACTGTTGTTAAAATATAAGTTTTGCAGCCTTTTTTCCAGGGTTTCTGATTCAGTCTGTGGACAAAGGCATGAGAATTTGAATTTCTTACAAGTTTCAAGGCAATGCTGATGTTGTTGTGTTGGAAACCTCATTTTGGAAATCACTGTTCTAAGATAACACCAATGACATGTACCAGATAGAAAGTCTCCATCAAAAGTGTGTGATGTTGATATGGGGTAGCCAAGTAGAGAAACAGAAAAGCTTATGGAAAAATATGTGAAAACCTATTTGATAATATAAAATTATAATTTGTTTCTTAAATAAGATACAATAATCACAAATATTACTTTATAGCAATATTCTGTTTCCATAAATAAGTTGAAATGACATTTTCAAAAAAAAAAAAAAAGAAAGAAATGACATTTTCCAGATCAAGAGTATCTCCACAACATATATAACTAACAGAAAAATAATTTTAAAAATATGTAAGCAATTATATGAGTCATAAAAAAATCTCAATACTCTAATAGATAAATGGACATAAACATGAGATTTATAGAAGTGGATATCACATGTTTCCATTAACCTAAAAAATCAGATTAATAATAAGGAGAATATAAATTAAAACAAGATACTGCCCTACATTCATGAAATTCATGACATTTAACAAATCACTTTACATCACGTGTTGGTGAGAATGTAAAGAAGTTCTTTAACATTTCTGATCGGGTTGTTATTTGAATAATTACTTTGGAATGCAGCCAATCTTTTTAAATTTCATTCATTGTAGTAGGTAGGTGGGGACATTTCATTGTGGTTTTATTGTTAAGTATTGATACCTATGTATTGACTTTGAAATATTTTTTAACCTGTGTCAGTGTACTAAATTTACACAATCAACATAGATACATATTCGGTGAAGAAATTCAACCTTAATGCCTGGTCCTGTAGTAAAGGTTGGAACTCAAACATTAAATTACTAAATAAAACATGGTACGTAAGAGTGAGAGGCTCTATTCATTATCACTCACATATCTTTTGGAATAATTTGTGTGTGTCTTGGAAATACAAGTCTGTAGGGAGGTTTAAATGATAATTATTGTTCTAGACGGTATCGAGTATTCTTGGATCGACTGACTACTATTTCTAGGACATCTTTCTGACTTATCATGATTTTATTAATGTAGATATTGAGAAAAAAGAACAAAGCTGGCAACAACACATTTCTTGATTTCAAAATATGTTCCAAATCTATAGGAATCAATAGAGTGTGGCACTGGCATAAACACAGACATATAAACCATGATTAAAATAGAAAAAAGATTCAGAAATAAACCAATTAACTAAAGTGTTACAAGGCCTCCAAGAACACACAGCGGGGGGGTGGGGGGATGAATTTAAGTTCTCATCTCACATCACATACAAAACTCAACTCAAGGGTAGCCTGAGTGGCTCAGCGGCTTAGGGTCACCTTCAGCCCAGGGTGCAATCCTGGAGACCTGGGATCCTGGAGACCTGGACACTTGGGAAGCAGGCTCCCTGCATGGAGCCTGCTTCTCCCTCTGCCAGTGTCTCTGTCTCTCTCTCTCTCTCTCTCTCTCTCTGTGTCTCTTGAATAAATAAATAAAATCTTAAAAAAAAAAAAAAACCTCAAGTCAAAGTGGATTGAAGATTTACATTTAAGAACCAAAATTATAAAGCTACTAGAAGAAAATATAGGCAAGAAACTTCTTGACACTGGTCTGGGCAGTGATTTGGGGGGGTACGACACCAAAAGTATAGGATATAAAAGCAAAAATAGACAAGTAGGATTGCATCAAACTAAGAAGCTTCTGAGCAAAAAAAAAAAAAAAAAAAAAAAAGGAAAGAAAAAACAAACCCACAATCATCACAAAATCACAAAGTGAAAGGCAACCTATGGAATGGGAAAAAAGACTCACAAACTATGTATTTCATAAGAGATTAATTTCCAAGGTATTTGAGGAACTTCCAAGACTCATTGCAAGGAAACAAATAATTTAAAAAATGACAAGGAAAACATACAAATGGCCAACAGGTATATACAAAGATGTTTAATGTCAGTAATTATCAGAAAAATACAAATCAAAACTTCAAGGATATATCCTGCCACACCAATTGGAATGACTATTTTCAAAAAGAAAAAAGATAATTACAGAATATACTACCTCAAAATATGCTACTTGGATTATTTTGAGTTAAAGGCACTTGGGAAACAGTGAAAAACAAACAAAAAACACTGACCTTTTTTTTTTTTATTAAAACCATAAGAAACTATTAACTTTAGGGGAAAAAACTGAGGGTCACTGGAGGGGTGGTGGATGGGGGTTTGGGGTAACTGGGTGATGGGCATTCAGGAGGGTATATGATATAACTGAGTGTTACATGCAACTGATGAATCTCTAAACTCCTAACTGGCCAGTGTCACTCCTGAGTCTGGGCCCCCTGTACAATGGTTCTTGTGGTTTTTCATATTACTAGAAAGTTTTTTTTTTAATGTTTATTTATTTTTGTAAGTAATCTCTACAGGCAACATGGGGCTCAAACTCAAGATCCCAAGAGATCAAGAGTCTGAGGCTCTTCTAGCTGAGCCAGCCAGATGCTCCAATAATAGCTAGTTTTTCATCATCTATTAGATATATTCCAGTCACTGCAGTCAGCATTTTCCACGAACTTGCTCATTTAATCCTTAAAAAGTGATGTATGCTAAATACTTAAAAATAGTATTCTTATTCTATAAATAAGGAAACTGGGTCTTAAAACACATTAAGTGATTTAGATAGATACAGAGCTGGTGACTGTATGAACCAGGTGAAACTACATGTCCCATCATTAAGCAGTATGGTCCAAATGTTTCACAAAATCCATTTGAAATTCTAAAACCTTAAGTTAGGGTTAAACAACAAACACAATACAGCATCAATAAGACAAACATGTAAGAAATTGATCTCTTAAAACTGTGATGACAATTCCTTTTTGCTGAATATATCATAAATAATTTATTATAATCGAGCTCCGTGAGCTCCAGAGACTTTATTCATCCCAGCCATGTACCCATTTATTCACCAATTATCTACTGAGTGCTTGCTATTCATTCTTTCATTTATTTCTCAGCATGTGTTTGCTGAGTGCCTGGAATGTCCCAGGGTCTCTTCAACACATGGTGGATCTGAAGTGAACTAAAGAGAAAAGCACCCTTGTTCTTTGGTACTTGTGTTCTAGTGAGTGGTTTCAGGAGAGAAAGACAGTAAATGGATAAAACCAAAATAAGCAAAGGAATTTCAGAAAAAGGTAGTAACTATGAAGTCAGTCAAAAAGGACCATGAAGTGAGTCGTGAAGGCAGTTTGTCAGGGAAGGTCTTTTTAAGATGACATTTGAAATAAAACAAAAGTGCTGAGAAGGACCCAGACACGTAAAGATCATTCCAGGGTGAGGAGACAAGAAGAAATTTGCCTGTGCCAAGCACCGAGGGGATAATTTCTCTTTATACCCATTTCCATCTTTTTCATCCTGGATTCATTACTCTTACTGAGTCTTATTATAGTTCCCTAATGATCTCTTTTCCTTCACTCTCTGATTTCCAGTTTAGCATTTATTCATCTGACAGGCTTATCTTTTTGAAGCACAGATTTTACCATTTAACATCCTTGTTCAAATGTTCTTATTACTTTCTCTCAGCCTATGGCATCAAATGCAAACTCTGTAGACTAGACTATCATCATAATCCTTCTTTGTTCTCATGACAACCTGCATCTTCAGACATATTTTTCAGTATATCTTTTCACACACATTTACCCTGGCCAAAGTAATTTATTCAGTTTTCCTAGCATCACATTGTATTTGAGGTTTTCCTCCTGTTGCTCTCTTAACCTAAATTCCCTTCTACCTTGCATTTCTGCATGTCCAAAATGTTCCCATATTCTAATGGCTAATAAAAGCTCTGACCTTACTCTAGGAAACTCACAAATTGGTAAATTATTTGAAATCACTCTCCCCATGGTTTCCATAACCAGATATATACAGTAGACTAGAGAAGTGATTTTTTAAGACATTTTAGCAGATACATATGTTATAGTGGACATTTATTAAGTTTTCTTTCTTTCTAATCGCTAGATGATTTCTCTCTTTATGAATAATACATCTTGCAGTCGGAGCCTTAAAACTCACTCTCAAATGTCCTTTGAAGCTCGAGCAAAGGCATATGAACCTTCAGCTTCTTCAATCAACTGAAGGAGCACTTGATTTTAAATAAGTGGGGTAAAATTTGGGGAGAAAGTTCTTATTATGTCATTGTTAATTTGACACCCTCAAAAACTGTAAAAACTTGGAGCTCAGAGAGATGCATATTGATTGTTTCATGTATTCTCCTACTGATGTCACTCAGTAAAACTTTAAAAAAAAGACATCTGTATTCTCACCTTTTGTACAAACTATGCTAATGTACATGTACTATCTTCAGGAACTATGGTAAAATATACAACATTTTTATATTATACTACTTTGCCTAATTAGAATTGACTCTGAATGAAGTACAATTTTGCCCTCTGTGAAACTGCCTTGAACTTTCTTCACTTATATGGATTCCTTAGCTTCGTTGCCAAGCAACCATGCTTAGATTGCTACTTTGCCTTTGCACTGAGGAGAGTCAACTGTACTACACATTCACTTTGCATTTTTTAAGCATAAATAATTTTTTCTCCTCTCCTTAGAGCAGCTGTATCTTTTAGTTCTCTGTTCTTGAGAGATGTGTTCCATACACTACTTACATTCTATAACTTATACCCTACAATTTTCCTACTCTGTCAACTTGAGAACTTAGCATTTGTCTCCTTTTTGGCTTCTCAGTTGAGCAGAATTATACTTGTGTCTTAATAAATAAACTAATAACATTTATAATAGAGGCAAAAAGGAAAAATAAAATAATTAACCTAGCAAACATTTACTATATTCTAGTTATTCTTTTGGGGACTAGGGATATAGCAGTGGCCAAAACAGATGAAAATACTTGCCCTCATGAAGCTTACATTCTACTCAAGGAAAAGACAGAAATATGTGTGAACAACAACAAAAATAAGTGATATACATAAATGGTTAATGAGTTTTAAGCAAGAGAAGATTCACTTTTTGTGTAGTCTTTTTAAGCCTCTGTATATCTGTATATTTACATACATATCACATATAATTTGATGGCCCTTCTAAGAGAAATAATAAAAATCATAAACACAAAATAAGAAGGACTCGGAAGAAGCTATGCAAAAGAGGACTTAAAATGCCAACAAGCGCTTTGAAGTTTAGGTATCCTCAGTTTTATAATACAGCAACCATTGATGTTATGACTGAATACAGAGCTGAGATGAGGGATGTGAAGCTCCAGACTAGTAGAAAGTTGCAATTCTGTATAGGTACCCAAAGAAAGACCCATTGAGAGCACGGAATTTAAATAGCAAATTTAAATAACTGGAAGAAGTTATGGTGCAATTGATAAATGGCTACAGTTGGGTGGAACTAAAAGATGGAAAGTTAAACTGGAAAAGATAAGGTAAGAAGTTATCACTGCAAAGCAGAAATTTAGATTATCGATATTGAGGATGTTGATAATAACAAAGTATGGGATCATCTGTGGAAATGAATAGCTGAAGTAGAGTGAAGACTATGATTATTGGAAGGATAGAGGTCAAGAGACTGAGTAGCAAAGTTATTAGGTAAATTAGATACATTGATCTTTAAATAATCAGAAATTAAGGCAATATTAATGTTAGCCTACACGATAGTTAGCCAGGTGCAAAAATCACCTATGAATGATAGGTAATGATCCAAGAGATGGTAGTGATAAGATTGACAGCATGAGAAGAAGGAGAGGAGGGATGAGAGCCATGCCAGGAGCACCCAGAATTTTTCAGTTATGTATTCCTGTGTAGATGACAGCAAAAGGGATGGATACTGAGTGGTATAATCTGGTTTCATGAAGTTTAGGACCGGGGTAATTCAGTGCATAGAGATGAAGAATATTCTGTACACAATGATGGAGAGCATAAGTGTTGTGAGCCTACCTTCAGGACCTTTAATTTGTACAATGTATAAAAGAAAGCAGCCATCACTGAGGAACTACAGAAGAGGAATAGTGTCCTAAAGGAGATCCAAGTTTCATTTCTACCAAGAAGGTAAGGGGCAGGTTCAAAGAAGAGATTTAGAATATATTTGCTGATGACCAACCGTGAATCCCTAAAGGCACAATGGAAAATTTTCAAGAATTGAAGAGTAGCTTCAGGAGTAGAGGCTGACAGGAGCAGCTGACAGAGAAAAGGAATGTGCGGACCATAAGGAAAAATTGAGTCTCCATGATGAGGTCAACCTGTCAGTATTAATATATCCTGGAAACAAGGCAATCAGTCTTCCCAGTCTCAAAGAAAATTCAGTTACATAGACATATGCATTTATCATATCTGCATATATATTATTCATATTCACATATTTATATATATTTATAAGCATATTCACATACAGTCACAGAAAATAGACATTGGAACTTTCAGAAAACAGGCGATGAGATATTGATATTAATTATCATGCCGTACATGTAACTTGCAAGTAGCTTCTGTCCTCTGGATTTCCATAAACACCTCTTTAATGGTCACTTACAGTAATAGAAGTCGATTATTATATCCAAATTTCAGGGAAATCCAAAACAAGAGCAAAATTTTCTTATACTCTGCATAGATCACAATGTACAATATCATCTGGCTACACAGCTACACTGTGTAAGCCAAAAATTAAAATGAGCATATCTTTTATGTAACTTTTATTAATATTTACTCTGAAATAAGTTGATTTATTTATTATCAGAAATAATATTAGAGGAAAAATAAAAAACTCAATGAAACACCCTCACATTTACAGACCTGTTTAATGAGTTTTACTCATCTACTAATCTCATTGAGCAAACATTAAATCTATGTTTTTTTAATTCTTATGTTTAAAAGGAAAAGGGCTATTTCATAAAAGAATCTTATATGCCTTAATTAAATTATAATTTTCAGTGGTAGTTCATTGTATGACTCATTGACCTTTCTCTTTCTGATTCTCTCATTTAAATTGAACTCACAAAAGCATTCCTAAAAACCCACACTGGTAATTTGTTTGTAGAAATCCACTTTGGAAAAGGATTTTGTAAATGTCTTTATCTCATTTGAAACATAAAGCAATTCAAGTGTTTTGAAAAATTCAGAATAACTGACAGTTTCAATAAGTATTTTTCATTCACGTGTATGAATGAGGACTTTTTTTTATTTCAAGAAAGGAAGCACTTTATAAAGTTAGCACTTTACAGAAGCTTTTAAAAGCTATCAAATAGTGTATTCTAAAGTACTGAGTAGAGGCTGATACGCAAGAAGGATCATTGTGCACATGAAGTGTGGATTAGAAAAATGTGGGCCCCAATGGCACAGAAGCACAACTATGGTCTTAACTTTTGGTTGCTTTTGCCAGGAATTCTTTAATCAGTCTATGTGAGTGATTTATCTAGAAGGAAGTGTATAATTTTAAAGAGAAACATTTTCACATACTCAGGAATTCTAGATAATGTTTTGTGTATCTAAGGATGGAATTGTCATTGGAAGGGCCAATTTAGGTCTTTCTGATGGGTGACTTAAGTCTCAACTCACAAAGGAAGTGAAATAAGGGGTCTTGTCTCTTGAGAACATAAAGCAAAAGGAGGATGCTCAGGTAAAATGAGGAAGGAAAGAGAGTCTGGGGATCCAGAGGCAGAGTTCTTTTCTCTGAGAGGACCCACATCCATTCATCAGTTTGAGTCTAGAAAGAACCAAGTCCTATAGATTAGAAAAGATTCCCCTCTGAAGAGTTCAATATAAGCTGCCAGGACCATGGTAAATAAAAAATGCCAGGTTAACACTTTGAGCCAGAACTGATTTTTTGCACATATTTCATGAGAAAAGTATTTCCTTGTCTCTGTTCTGGGGTGACTTTTTCTGACAATCATCAAATTACCCCAGATATCTTTGGGGCTTGGAACTGTCATTTGTCAAATCCTTTAGTTACCAAGTGGGACATCCCTCTGCCTTCATTCAGAAGGTGGTAGAGGGTGAAGAGCAGCTTCCTTACTATGCCATGGCTGGGATAGGACAATTCAATGTATCTGAGATGGGCAGCTGATGAAGCAAATTCTACTCCTATGCTACTGTCAGTTTACGCTCTTTTTCTTTCCATATCAATGAGAAATAGCACCAAATGGATGTTGCACATAAATAATGTGGAAAGAAATCTCAAATCACTAATACATATTTTAAAAAGCTGAATTTATTTAAAATTTGTTGATATTTTTTTCTTGACTAGGGTAGAAGTGCTTGTAAATATAGAAATTCAGTTCTCAGTGAACAAAGATGAGAGGTTATTTAGGTTGGCAAGGGGCAAGGGAGAGGAATTGCAACTCTATTTACACAGAGCAGGGTTTGAATTAGATCTTATCACTTAAAGAGTGTATTCCACAATCCAGAAGGGATCTGTACCTAGAGGGTCTACCAAGTGGGAGAGATTCAGGACGAAGCAGTCTTTGACCACTCTTGTAGTTTCCTGGGTACATATGCTTCATATCCTTCAAGAAGGGCAGGATTTACAAATGGATTTCTATATAAGTGCAAATAAGGTCTTCAGGCAAGTATGGAATTTGCTTTCAGTTCCTCTCTTCATCCTTTTTGGCCAGATCTCAGGGGAAGCCATTAAATATTGTCCAGATCAATATCCTGTCACAGTTCCACTCAGAAAAATCCCTTATCACATTTAGGATAGGGTAAAAATACACATATACATACACAAAAACAGAAAACAGGGCAAGCGATTCTCAAACTTTCACTTTTGTTAGTGAGAGAAAACAATAGTGTGGAAAGACAGTACTTCACCAAGGAAGAGAAATTTTTATCACAACACTCTTTCAAATTAGAATTCTGAAAGGCTTAAGAGTCAAGCAATGTACACAAAAGTACAAAAATTAAAAAAAAAAAAAAAAAAACTCCAGACCTAAAGACCACAAAATTTCAGGATAATGATTTAGCCAGATGCAGTTGCTCTGAGCTTGACAGACCTTTTCTGAGATCTCAAATTCATTCCCATGTTGACATTCATACATCAGTGATGGAGATGAAAGGATGGTTGGGTTGTGATTAGGAAGGGCCTCAGAAAGTGCATGTTATATTTTCAAGTCTCTTGATTCCAATGAATGCACTGAGCAAGATTATTCAGGAAATCTTAGTGGAAAACCTCATATTTCACTGAAATCTGCAAAGGAAAAAGCTGATTTCATTCATTTAAAAAATATAGTTTCTCATTGAATAGAGAAAAATATGAGGTAACACAGGATGTGGGGAAATGGTGAGGTTTTAGGCTGATTTAAACAAAGCAAGATTTTAATTTAAGCAAAGTACACTACAGGTCTATTTTGAAAATGAAATTAAGAACAGATCTGGGGATCCCTGGGTGGCGCAGCGGTTTGGCGCCTGCCTTTGGCCCAGGGCGCGATCCTGGAGATCCCAGATCGAATCCCACGTCAGGCTCCCGGTGCATGGAGCCTGCTTCTCCCTCTGCCTGTGTCTCTGCCTCTCTCTCTCTCACTGTGTGCCTATCATGAATAAATAAAAATTAAAAAAAAAAAGAACAGATCTGTTCATAAGCAGGTTCTACAGATAGTGTGTGACTTGACACAAAACCAGCCTCAACCTTTTGTTATGTCAGTTACATCCATCCTTTGGGGCTCTCAACAATATATTTTAGGATTTTATTAAATTTTAAGGATTATTTTAGTTATGTTATATACGTATCTCCAAGAACAAGTCATTGATAAAAAGGAGCTATGGGAAACCTGGGTGGCTCAGTGGTTGAGCATCTGCCTTTGGCTCAGATCGTGATACCAAGGTCCTGAGATTGAGTCCCTCATCAGGCTCCCTGTGGGAAGTTTGCTTCTCCCTCTGCCTATGTCTCTGCCTCTCTCTGTGTGTGTCTCTAATGAATAAATAAATAAAAATCTTTTTAAAAAAGGAAGCTAAAATGATTTGGCTATTTTTTGATGTTTTAATTTATTTGTAAACTATTCATACCTTTCAAGAGTCAATGATGATTTAGCAATAGACACATTTTTCCGTTAAAGGGAAAACTTTGTTTCATGATCTTTATTTAGATGTTAAATACTTTTGCGCTAATAATACCATATTATACATAACGTGCTCTGGATCAAAACCTGTCATATTTCTTGATTACTTTTCAGTACTATGTAAAAATAAAACTCAATGATAAGTACATGGGATGGTAATTTAGCAATAACCCAAACAGGCAACGAAGTCATATTTTCATGAATGATTCATTATCATTTTAGTGTCTTATAAAACAATGGCAATGATGATATCAACCTGAAACTGAAGCACTCACACTAGAGGTGCTCTTGAGCTCTGCTGGAAGCTGCTATGAACCTCCCATCTGGCCGCCTGTATTGCAGCAGCTATTTCTGGGGAATAATAGGCCATTTTGCTGGCTTCCCAAAACTTTCTTTTTTTTTTTAGATTTTATTTATTTATTCATGAGAGATACAGAGAGAGAGAGAGAGAGGCAGAGACATAGGCAGAGGTAGAAGCAGGCTCCATGCAGGAAGCATGATATGGGACTTGAACCAGGACCCCAGGATCACACCCTGAGCTGAAAGCACATGCTCATCCACCGAACCCCCCAGGAGTCCCTCATGCACATTCTTTGTTGTAAGCATTACTTTAATGGTGAATAATATTTTGTTGTATTTTTTTCATATTGCTATGTCAGGAATGGATAGATATTGGACTATCTTGAATCCATAGTGAAATGAATTGCATTGTTTGCAATATTAAAAAGGGACTTGAGGGACACCTGGGTGACTCAGTTGGTTAAGCATCCGCCTTCAGCTCAGGTCAAGATTCTGGAATCCTGGGATGGATCCCTGAGTAGGGATGGACTCCCTACTCAGTGGGGAGTCTGTGTGCCCCTGTCCCCCGATCCTCCCCGAATAAATAAATAAAACATTTAAAAAATTAAAAGGGACTTGAAAATACAATTTCATAAGACATGGATGCATAGAATATTTTTAGCTTACACATTAAATATATAAGAAAGTCCACATTAAATTATAAATGTTAATATTTTCTAACAAATATTAGAAAATTGTTTGCCCTTTTCCTGCTCCAGAATTCTTTCTACTCCATGGTACCAAATAGTTTTCTGAGGGCCTTGCCCTTACTAAGCCATTTAAACTTCATAACAATTCTTAGAGGCCAAGTTATCACTCATTTTATAAATTAGGAAAATAAGCAGTAGAGAGGATGGAAAATTTTTCTGAGCTCCTACACTTCTAATTATTCAAGTAATAAATGAAAGTCAAGAAAAATAAATACCAGCTATTATGGGGTTCCACTGTTTAAATGCCCAATTTTATACATAGTGAAAAGCTATGTATTTTATATTAGTGTCCAACACATTTAAATACCTTGCTATTTTTCCTTCCATGCAATTGCCTTAATACTGATATTAATAATAATAACCTGGGTTTCAATGACATTTTATTTTTTCAAGTTATTTTACATTTTTAATGCATGAACACACACACCTCAGCCTACTATTATTAGTTTTTTTCACTTGAGATATAAGCTTTGAAATAATAATATGGTATTTATTCTCTTTCCTTAGTAAATTTATATGTAGAATTTAAATATTAATTTTATATCAAATTATTATATTAAATATAGATATATTTTAATTATGCACAAAACAGGTGTTTTCCATGGACTTTAAAGCTATATAATCACCTTTTTCCATTTTGTATATAGATAAGGTATCAATTATATTTTTAGATTAGCGATTATTATAGACTTTAAAAATCAGAATTTAGGGCAGTCCAGGTGGCTCAGTGGGTTGGTGCCTGCCTTGGGCCCAGGGCATGATCCTGGAGACCTGGGATCAAGTCCCATGTCAGGCTCCCTGCATGGAGCCTACTTCTCCCTCTGCCTGTGTCTCTGCCTCTCTCTCTGTCTCTCATGAATAAATAAAATAAAATTTTTTTTTAAAGATTTTATTTATTTATTCATGAGAATACACAGAGAGGAGAGAGAGAAGCAGAGACACAGGCAGAGGGAGAAGCAGGCTCCATGCAGGGAGCCTGATGTGGGACTTGATCCTGCATCTCCAGGATCACACCCTAGGCTGAAGGCAGCGCTAAACCGCTGAGCCACTGGGGCTGCCCTAAAATAAAATCTTTTAAAAATTTTTCAGAATTTAGACAGTTGTGAGTGTGGTTTTCTTTGTTCTTTGTTCTTTTTGTTTTTGTTTTGGTACTAAATAAATCACCAGAAAAACCCAGTTATCTTTATGGTATTTTGAAGTGCATTTGCAGAAAAGTACTCCAAAGATACATACATTGAAGGTAAACGTACTTTTGCCTTTGGTTTAACAAAGAAATGATGCAAAGAGAAAAGGTATGACAGTATTGGCCAAACCAATGGAATATATAGTCATCTTTTAATGGGAAAAAATTATATATATACCTATGAGTAACTTTGTGCACTTTTCACATGACATATCATTTATTTAATATTACTTAAGAAGTTCAAACTAAAGACCTAGATATAAATTCTATATGTTTATATAGCTATATAACCAAAACTAATTTAAAAATTAATCATAAACATGATAAAATTAATAATATTCAAATTACCAACTATGATTTAATGTCACAATTAATATTTTGCTGAAACTTAATTGCCATAAACAGCTGTGCTACGCCTTTTTTAAAAATCCAACTTGCCTATGAACTTGTGCTCACTGATAGCTAAATTTTCTTACCAGTATTTTTGTTCAAACGTTGGTGGAAACTCACTAACCTAAATCATTTGGCAGAAATGCAGAATTTATACTTATTACACCACATTGCTGTCTCATTAATAATAGAATATGACAACTTTTCCTTTTCTCATTAACATAATACTGTGTGGATTCCAAATACCTTTAAAACCAAAACTCAAATTAAGAGGCAAACTCTCATTATTTGTTTTTAAAAAAATGTTATTATAAAACAAAATATATTATTATGTATTTATCCATTTATACTTAAAAATTAGCGTAATAGCATTGTATTAGTATTAGCAAGGGCCTATTTTGTAGCAGAGGCTATGTACAGAAAACAATTTAAACAAAGTCCATATTCTCATAGAACTTACATTCTAACATAAAAAAAAGAAATTAAAATGAAATATATATCTGTAGTTCTCTATAATTCTACATCTACAGCTATATAATCTGGAATTTAAAAAAAGCAAAGATAAAATGAATTTATTTTTCCTTACAGTGTTAGATGCATAAAAGTATACAAGTGATATGTAAAGTTAAATAAGTGGTGTATATAAAATTATAATATCAAATATAATTATGTTATATATTATATCACATATAGTATATTATATTATTTATACTTACATTTATTAATATAAATATATATTTATACTTATAATTAATATTTACACTTATAAATTTTATACTTATAAATGAATATATTTATGTTTATAAATACATATATTTATAATATTATATAAATGAATAAATATTATATGTGTAAGTTCTATATATAAAGGCATATATTATGCCCTTACATAAATAAGTATAAAATTATTGAGTGTAATATTATTTTTCATTGTAAAAAATTATAGAACATCCTAAATAAGCATCTCATCAATAGCAATTAGCTGGTTAATGCCAATGACATGAACTATAATATAGCCATAACAAAATGATAAGTATGATCATGATGTAACAAAATGGAAAACTATATAACTTTTATTAACAAATGAAAAGATAAAATCACTTCTATGTATGCCATCATTTGTTAAAAAGTAGCTCATCTTTGCCATCTATCTACATCTTTAGAAGAACTCACAGGAAAATAATAACATTGGTTATCTGCTTGTAAGATAAAGAATGAAATATAGTCAGAGATATTCCACCGCACATACCTTTTTCTCCTTTTTGCTTTGTGAATAACAAGAATTTTCCACTTGTCCAAAAAGTTGAATCAAAATGTAATTTCATAAAGATCTTCCAGTGCACCTGAACTTGTGTGTTGGGTTCAGAGACCAGAGGGGATAACACTGTAGTACTTGTTTTGAAACATGGGGGGCATAGAGGTAGATAAGTTAAGAAGAGGTTTATGCATTCAAGATACATTTGAAAATTTGTCAAAGGAATTTGCAAACTATAGACCTTGGTTGAAATCAGGGCCAATGTCAGTGTTCTAGATAAAATTTTATTTAAATCCAATTACAATCATTCCTTCATGTATTATTGTCTATGGTCTCTTTTGCACTATGACATCATAGCTCATTAGTTGCAGGAATGATCACATTGCCTACAAAGACTACAACAGTTACAATCTTGCCCTTTATAGAAAAAGTGTGCTGATCCCTGGTATAGATAAGAGGATTTTCTAATAAATGACTTGTGTGGATAATGGGAGTAAATAATGACTATGCCATTTTTAGCCTGAACAACTGGTAAACACAATTGACATTTATTGACATTTAATAAAATAGGATCACTTGAAGTGGAACAAATTAGAGTTGAAGACTAAAATAGTCAACAGAATATTAGTGAATTCCTTGAGAGTATCTGTATGACCTCATGAGTTCCCAGATCCCAGCTGAGAAACAGTTGTGTAGGGATGCCTGGGTGGCTCAGCAGTTGAGCGTCTGTCTTCCGCTCAGGGCATGATCCTGGAGTTCTGGGATCAAGTCTTACATTGGGCTCCCTGCTTCTCTCTCTGCCTAGGTCTCTGCCTCTCTCTCTCTGTCTCTCATGAATAAATAAACTTAAATAAATAAATAAATAAACTTTATGATTCTCAACCTTCTCATGAATATAATAGTAGGTTAATCTCAGTAGTAACTAAAGTCCTTTTTCAACCCCAAATTTGTGAAGTAGTCACAGGAATTTTAGTAAATGTATACAAATCCATTAAGCATTGCTTTTATATACTTTTAAGTTAATGAAGGATGCAGGGTATCTATTTCAGGTCAAAAGGTAACCTTCCCACTGAAGGCCACAGGATAGATGATATTATAAATTTTGTAGATTTTTATTGAAATACAGACATCAAAAAATTAAAATTTTTTTATTTATTAAAGAGTATGATATTAAACTTCAGGAATGCTTACATTTTAAAAGTTAATAATAGGAAAACATACCAGTCATATAGACCTCCATCAAATTAGCATCCCACCTTCACTTTGCATTTTAGTTTGATGATTTCACATAAACAGAGGATTTTGATGGCAAGCCATTTCGGAAAGTTAACTGATGAGGAACATAAGGCATTCCTTTGCAAGTTTAATCTTACAGTGATGTTTGACTTTAAAAGTAAATATAGAAACAGTGTGATAAAAAAAAACAGAGAATTTCTCAGTGTTCCCTTTCTCCCCCTTCATTAGAAACTTCCATTTTTTTTCAAAGATTTTCACATTTAAAAGAGATTTGAACAGATATGAAGGCCAAGAATCAATTTCAGCATTTCTAATTACCAGTCTCTTTCTGTCACAATGA
The DNA here is from genome assembly GCF_011100685.1 of Canis lupus familiaris. Lineage (NCBI taxonomy): Eukaryota > Metazoa > Chordata > Mammalia > Carnivora > Canidae > Canis > Canis lupus. Next base: position 9,405,725 of record NC_049259.1, on the reverse strand, counting down.
AATTTTCAGAAATGCCCCTTTTTATGCATTTCTGAATTATTAAATATATTTAAATTTACCTGTCCTAATTTTTAGGTGCTAGCCATTACTTTTTTCACATGATGCTGCCTTTATAATTGTTTTTGCCCTGACATATTCTCACTTGTTCCACACGCCACTCTTTAGAAATGCTGCTAGATATTGAATTTCATTATATCTAATTTTCATGAGAGTAGAAGTGAGTGTTCTTTATTAAGGCTCTATAATAAGTAAATTTTCATCTACCCCAAGATACAAAGTGGCAATGTTGTCACTCTGGCACATCTTCACTGAAACTCTACTTCTATTATCTCTAAGGTGTTCTTCTTGTTTTGGCCATTTGATTGATCACATTATATTCTCAGATCAGCAACTGAAACTGTACAAGCTTTGTGTGATTTAATCATATAAAATTCAAAGCTGCACCCATTTGTTATAAAAAAGTTATGGACATGTTAATAAGTTATGTAAAACAAGTTTATAAGCATATATGCAAGTATGCATGATAGTTATTTGTTTTTTTCACTCAGGTTTCTTACTTTACTCTCTGATAACTTCTATCAAAATGTACTTCATTTTATCTACTGCCAAATTTACTGATTAAAAATAGAGTGATTCCTCCTTGAGCATAGACAAATCATTTATACTTAAAAAATATGTGAGGATAATATCAAGATATTTCATAAACCATATTTTGGAAGTGATTTATGCCTATTAGTACAATTGGTGATACTCTAAAAAGGTGAGTTTACAGACAAACTTTTATTTTTTTAGATTTTTTATTTAAAAAAATTTTATTGGAGTTCAATTTGCCAACATATAGCATAACACCCAGGGCTCATCCTGCCAAGTGTCCCCCTCAGTGCCATAACCCAGTCACCCCAACCCCCCACCCACCTGCCCTTCCACTACCCCTTGTTCATTTCCCAGAGTTAGGTGTCTCTCATTTTTTGTCACCCTCACTGATATTTTCACTCATTTTCTCTCCTTTCCCTTTATTCCCTTTCACTAATTTTTATATTTCCTAAATGAATGAGACCATATAATATTTGTCCTTTTCCGACAGCCAAGCTTTTAAAGGACTACATACTCTCTTCTGCTAGCTACTGCATATAGTAGAAATATATCCCTTAAGATTTCATAGTCTCTGCTTCTTCACAAATAAATACCTTAGTGAAAATATCACTATCTCCTGCTCCACTTTACAAACAAAGATGTATTTCTCAAATAAGTGACAATATCAACTAATCACTTTTTCCTTTCTTGTATTATTATTACAAAATTACAATTACAATTACAAAATTAAATAAGAAAACTGTTTTTTTAAAAGATTTATTTATTTATTTTAGAGAGGGGGATCCCTGGGTGGCGCAGCAGTTTAGCGCCTGCCTTTGGCCCAGGGCACGATCCTGGAGACCCGGGATCGAATCCCATATTGGGCTCCTGGTGCAAGGAGCCTGCTTCTCCCTCTGCCTATGTCTCTGTGCCCCTCTCTCTCTCTCTCTCTCTCTCTCTTTGTGACTATCATAAATAAATAAAAATTTTTTTAAAAAAGTATTTATTTTAGAGAGGGGAGGGGCAAAGGGAGAGGGACAGTGTTTAGACTCCACTGTCCTGATGCACTTTTAAATTCTCTGAAAGTCACTTGTGGGTACCACAACCCCCACAGTGTACTATCTTTAATATTAAACACTTTTTATTATCACTCAAAATTATTATTGATAGGTGTTATAAATCATAATTAATCAATACAACTACAATGATAAAATATTGCTATTTATACACACATTTTGTAAGGATAATCTATCTGGGGGATTAATTATATATACTTTTTAAGGTTATTTTGTTAAATGTAGATATACTCTCTCACAGAATACAAAATTCTGATGTCACTAGTTAATTTTAATTCTTTTTGTTTTAATCTTTAATCCTGTCTTCTTAGAGATCAGTTTATGATTGATCAGTCATGATCAATCTGACTAGAGGTCAGTCAAAGACTGACCTTAAAATCATTAAGTAAGACTTCCATTCTCTACTGCTGGATCTTGCACCAGATGGAACTGCAATGAAAAAATCCAGCAGTTTACAATATCTATTTTGATTTTTACTTTTCTCCAGACCCTCTTATATCTCCTATACATTCTATGCGTCGCCACATGTTCAGCCATGGCAGGTAGATAACATCCCTCGCTAATTTCTTCTGTACAACATTGCTTCATCAGGCAGCTTTGCAGACTGCATCTTATATACAGCATGTACATATATACAGCATATTATCGAGGCTCATTTTTGCTGTTTCATTTCTTGCATTTCCCTGTTAAATTTCTAGATAGTCTTATTGCTGCTACTTGTCCCAATCAAGACTGAAACTTCAGACTTCTTTGTGATACTGCCCTTTCCCATTTGGTTGCCACTCATATTGCTACTCTTTCCCCCCAATGCCTCAGGCATCAGTTATTCCTGTGCTCCACTCCAAATCAAGTGAGCACCTCTCAGCAGCAAAGTTGTTGATTTTCATAGCTTGTCTATTCCGGAGAAATACTAGAACTTGGGGAAGAAGGGGAGCTCCAGTTAACAGTGCCAGGAGTCCTAGGATTTTTAACTAAGGTTAAATAGTTTTCTTGTATAAATGCATTTCTTTTGTGTGCCTTTTGTTAACTTACAGAAACCCCAAATAGTTATTTTTGGCAAGTTGGTACAGTTTTATCATTGCATTTTCGGGATACAGAATTGCCAAGCTCTTCACTTTACCAATCCAAGAGTCTTGTCAAAACACCGATTTAAAAATACTTGGAGATATTCTATTCCATCAGCAAGGAATCTCAAATTCATATAACTCTCATCCTGAGTTTCCGACTTCTAAAGGATCTTATAATTAACTTACTTTTTTAAATCATAAGTGAAATGCCAGAGTTCTTTCTCTTGAATGCAAGAATGCATGACAAAGGGGGCGTCTAGGTTAGAGTACAATAGTAGATATAATATTATAGTAGCTATCCTTATTAGCCTTCAAGTCTATTTTAATTTAATTATATCATGCTGACTTTGAATAGATAGTATTGGAATTATATGTATATGAAATATGGTAGATAAGGAATATAGACAATGGAGGATATTAGATAAGATATTATCTTAAAGTATTAAGTAAAATATTCTTGAGCTTAGAAAGCAAATATTTGTGCTTCAGAAACATTAAAATAACCTACTAGGCAATCTTTTTATTTGCTTTTAATTAAATGAATTAATGGAAGCTCTTGCAAAGCTACTTGTTTTGTCATTATATAGCTTAAGAGTGTCTAATTTGACCAACTACATAAGAAAAATTTGAAAGTAAATAGAGTACTACCTATAAGAAGCCACCACTACTCAGCTCTGGTTAGATCTCATTGTGTCAGGAATGTCAGAGTGCTGTAGAGATCTTCAAATTGTTTTGTGAAAAAAAGACAATAAAGCAGAGTCTTATGTGAAATGTCTTGTAAAAGTACATTTTGTATATATAAATGTTTTACATGTACATGTTATAATATAAAAGGACTAGAGATCTATCTATTCAAAATTGAATAATGAAATTGTATTGTAATATTTTTGCTACCAACTCAATTCAAATTTGGAGTTAGCATAATAATTAGTTTTACATTTTTTAAGAAATAAGGCATAGAGAAATTTTAAAAATTAGGTTTTTAATAAGTTTATAACATGACTGTCAAATGGAAGAGTTTTAGATAAAATCATCCAAATAAATACCACTTAGGATATCAACTCCAATGTGGAAGCTTATGCTAAAAGAACCATTTAAGGAAACAAACATTTGCTAAATATTTACCGAATTCAAGGCACCATGCTGAATAACAAAGATGTAAATGTGAAAAGGTCATGATTAAGAAGACTTTCATCGTACGTTTAAAAATGAAACTATCTTCTAAAAAAAATAAAAAATAAAAATAAAAATGAAACTATCCTTTGGCATACACATATACTAGAGATAGGAGAGTAAAGTGGTTTAAATTTTCATTAGTGTAGGTGGGAAAACCACATCAAGAACTCTTTCTAATATCTATTCTTTCTTGATAATTACGATATAGTCAACAAATTGTTAGGTAGAATTTATCACAATTAGAGCAAAAATAATATTCATCCGTTGGAAAATAATTTTATAAATTTAATATATTTCTAAGATTGAATATTATACAGATATTAATATCATATTCTCAAAAGATAATGCTATGGGAGAATGTTCACATAATTATATTGCAAAGCAAATACAACTTTCAAATATAAAGACAGGATGATTCCAAATATGATATTTTTACAGAAGAAAAGACATGGCAAGATAAAGATATATGGATGGATGGAGCGATGGATGGATGGATGGATAGATAAGCAGACACAAATATAGATAGAGAAAGAAATCATTACAGATATTTGTCTGTGTCTCTGATCCATGGTACTACATAAGACTTTCTATATTTCTCTGTGACATTTTAAATTTATTTAACAAGGAATTAATATTAAATTCCTAATCAGAAAAGAAAATTAAAAACTTTTCCCTGACCACTCCCTTTCTCTGCCTTACTCCCCATCCCATAACATTCAAAACCTTCACAAATATCCTTATATTAAAAAGAATCATAGATACATTATTGTTTTATCTACTTCAATCAAATGTAGTCTCTTGAAAGACAAGAACCATGATCTTTATCTCTCTTTCTCTCTCTCTCTCTCTCATTCTCTCTCCTCCTTTTCCCCCAGAAATAAATAGCCACACTTGGTTGTGGAAGAAAAAGAAAATTAAATGAAGTCTTCTGGGCAGCCCGGGTGGCTCAGCGGTTTAGCGTCTGCCTTTGGCCCAGGGTGTGATCCTGGAGACCTGGGATCGAATCCCACCTCAGGTTCCCTGCATAGAGCCTGTTTCTCCCTCTGTCTGTGTCTCTGCCTCTCTCTCTCTCTCTCTTTGAATAAATAAAAAATAATAATCTTTAAAAAAAATAAAGTGGTAAGTTATGTCACTAAGATGACCTGAAAATCCTCAAGAATTGGCAGTTTTGAACATGCTAGGAGGTATAAATCCAGAAAGATATTCTATTTTATTTTAGCATTTTAAGTATGTATATAAAAATATGCACACAAAAAGTGCAAAATAATTTTTAACAATATTAGATAAATTCTATCTCTTGTTAGTTTTGTGCACTTAAAACAACTGCAAAAAAGATTTAATTGGTTAACTTCTGCATCTGTATTTTATTTTTAATTGACATTTACTAACTGGCTATTAGCCATGTAATTTTATCTCTAAAGAAACTTCCAAAGCCAATGCAATTTATCCTGATCATTTTACCCAGTGATGAATTATTTTGAACTTCTGAAGCCTTTTTTTTTTCTGAAGCCTTTTTATGTGAGTTTAGAGAGATAAAATACATCAAACTAAACCTTTTAATAAAGCTTCAATGAAGTGATAAATAAGATGACTATTGCAAACAATGTAGAAGTATACTTGTACCACTAAATGATGTAAGAAGCATAACTAATATAAAAGAGTTGTTTGAAAATCAAAGAAACATCATTCTATTTATTATTTCCTTTTAAAATGATCCTTCAGGCTCTTTTCTAAAAGTAAAATAACTTGTTTCTGTTAAGTTCAGATCTTTTGCAAGATTTATTAGCATTCAAGTTTTCAAGTCTACTAAACTTTTAAAAATTTAGGGTTATAACCAGGTTACTCTGTATTTATTAATTTTTATTTTAATATTTAATTTAAACCAATCAAGCATTCCAATGTCTTTTTTTAAGTGGGAATTCATATTAATAATCCCTTGAGTAGATACACAATTACATCATTGGAATCACCAATATGTGACCAAAGTCTCACAAAACAAAGATTGTTGAAATTATATCATTTGTACATGCTTGGTTTCATCAAAAGATACCACTTTTGAGCTTCTAAATGTTTTTGGTGTTTTTAATTGTGTTGTGAAGATGTTGTGAAGCTATTATTATTCTTTTTCCGTATTATACCTTCTCTAGTCTCCCAAGAGACTGATTGCAAAGAGTTTGAGAAAGAAATGTATGATTAAAGAGAATCTTCTTCTTCTTTTAACGTGATTGACAAGGAAATAATTCAAACTAGCCCTTTTTCTTTCATTTCCTATAATAATTAAGGAGAAATGAGAATGCATGGACTCAGACTTTCTTGACACTCATTCTGATTCTGTGTAAAGATTGTCAGCTTATATAACACAATTCAATATATTTATAATATTTAAATTCCTTACACTTATTGTTAGACCTCACATTGAATAGTTACCTAACAAAGATTTGCACTATTTAGCACCATTCCTGGATTTGATTCATATGGCTGATACTGTCTATGAAGAGAATCTGGGGTTCTTGCTGGTACTCTCTAAATCTCAATTTGCACTCTCAAGTTTGGGAAGTGGGTTTCAATACCTGAAAGTAGCAACAGAAGGCTTTCTTGGGGCTACATGTATAGTCTAAAACTAGAACGATAATCATTCATTATTTGAGAATTTTTCAAATAAAAGAAGAAAGCAGAAGTGGGTGGGGAAGATAAGAATTAGACTACATCCCAGCATTTGCTCTATCATATTTCAAGGAAGTCTGACTGTTCCCAGTGAGATAGGAACTCCCCAGCTTGATAACTAGATTGTGTTGGCTTTCCCCTCAGCCCTCCCTGAAGAGATCCCATCTCTAGATTCTCCACTAAGTGGGAGTCTACATGAGGGCAAGTCTCCAAGTCTACAGAAAAGAGAGACCTGACCTAAAAATTCAGCCCCTTCTATTTTACTCTATATGATAATTTCCACTGAAAAGTGAGAGGAAAAAAATATTTCTTCAGCTACTGCAGCAAAATTTGTATATTCCTTCTTTTAGATTTATTTTGCTATTTAAAAGTACGACTTCCTTCAGTAAATATAACTATCAATTTTAGAGAACCCTATCAAATATTCTCCTTTTGTCATCTTTGTCATACATGATACTATTGCTGGATTGGCTTATGATTTCAAGTTTTCATGGTCAGTCATTCAATAAAGCAAGCTATAATGAATAACTATTTTATTAACTCTGAATATTCTCAGACATTATTTCTCTGACAGTAACTTGTAGATTAACTTTCAGAAAAAGAGGTAAAAATCACTAGCCAAATTATATCTTACTTCTATAAATTTAAATATAAACACAATGAATAGAATCCATATAAATTATTTTGAATCCTACTGTTCTCAGAATCTATGAAATAGCAATACAAGTCTAAACTCTGATATCTGATACATCAGCAGCCACATAAATAGGTCAAAGATAGATTGAACAATATCACATCCATGTAAATAATATGGAAAGATCACTATAATGGCAAAGGACCTAAGCCAAGAAATATTTTCGCATAACATTTTACCAACTCCAGGATTGATTTTTATTCACATTTTAAATTTATCATTCCACTCTTTTAATTCTCTAAAATGATGTTAACCTACAGAAAATAAATGTATTAAAAGTCTTCCCTTGTAACTACCGGGAATTCACTACCACTGTCACTTTTGCTACCCTTTGTCAGCAAAATGGACGTTCAGTCCAGGTTTTGGCTGCTTACCTTAAGTTCCTAACCCTACACTTGTCTAAATGCATTTAATTATTAAAACCTAGATAATTTGTATTTCCCATAGCTAAAGGATGGCCAGAAACATGACTTTTTTTTTTTTTTAATTTGTCCGTGGGGGGACAGAAGCTCATAGCATGAGAATATTCCCAAATAGAGAAAAGTTATTTCAAAATATGGGACAGCCACAACCATGCCAATTATTTTTCGCACCTGTCATTTTGTTGATATTGTTTTTAAAAAGCTATGCAAAATCAGCAATTATAAGCTAAAGCCACTTAATGCTATCAAAGTCTGCAATGAATTTCTGAGGAATTTTTAATGTCTCTGTACACCAATCTAAAGAATACATATTTAAACTGGTCACAGACCACAAACTCAGCAAGGAAGAAAACTGCTTTTTAAATAGAAACTGAAAATAAATAAATAAATAAATAAATAAATAAATAAATAAATAATAGAAACTGATATAAAAGAACCTATGGTTCCATAGGCCTAACTTCTTAGAGTCTGCAATAGTCTAGGATAGATGTTCTACAACATATCAGCTGGTTGCTTTTGTCCATAAGACTCTAATTTTTTCCCTTGACACTTCTACTGTGCTTTAGATAGTATTCTCTGGTTTCCTGATTTCTTTTTTTTTTTTTTTTTCTTGGCCTGTGTCCTAAGAAAGTGTACACAAGAATAATTTTTTCAAATATTTTTATAATTAGAGATACTTTTATGCTTGATTAATACTTTGACTGAATATATAATTCTGGCTGAAAATCATGTCTGAAGAAGTTGCTCTATTTTTTCTAGCATCTAACATTGTTTTGAGAAATTTTATCCCTTCTGTCTCATATTCTTTCACACAGTTACTATCCCCAGGCCTCCCTCCCTGAGCAGCCTTTACCAGTTTCTACCTCGTTGTTGCAAAAGTGATGTTACTATGTTTTAGTTACTAATGAATGATTTGTGATACATATTATTACACTATAAACAAAACAAACTAAAACACAAGCAAGATAAGAGCTATAGAAAGCTAGTTTCAATTCAATATGTCATGGAAAATATAAGAGCAGAAATCATGATAACAATAGATGAATGGCTTATCATTGTTAACAGATAGCATTGTTAACTGATATTGATAACAGAGTCCTTCTCATCTTGTGAAAAAATACTCTTTTGGTAAAAAGCTGAATGTTTTTGTGGAGAGTTTTGTCCATGTTAATAGTTTTAGGAAATGTGTGGATCTTGGTTGTGACTTGAACATATTTACTGAGTCTGATTTTTTAAAAGAAAAGTTAACTTCAATTTCTCGATCAATAGAAAAGGAATATTTTTAGTTTCTTCCAATTTAAAGTTCACAGTTTGACTTTCTATCAATTTAACTGATATAGGCATGTTTATCTTACCTACTTTCATTCTTTTTTCAAGTTAGAAGATGACTATTGAAGATAAAGATTTCCTTCTTCAAGGCACACATGAAACTGAAGCCACCAAGCTGGCTAAATTTATTATTTTCCAGCTACTTTAAATTTTGTGGAGTTTTTTTTGCTACATTTTAATTTCAAGTTAACTAGCATTCCTCTGTCAGCAATAGTTTCTACCTTATATACATACTTTTAAAAATACTTTGTTAAACTATGTTTCTTGATTTAATTTGTCCTCAGTTTTCATGTATATATATTTTTAATTGCACACTAATTAAGAAGAACTTCTTCAGTCATGACCTTTGGGCAATATTTAATTATATGTATTTTTAAAATACCTTTTGTTCTTAACATATAAAAATGTGAATCATCTCAACTACTTGAAAGACCTATGTAGGGATCCCTGGGTGGCGCAGCGGTTTAGCGCCTGCCTTTGGCCCACGGCGCGATCCTGGAGACCCAGGATCGAATCCCACGTCAGGCTCCCAGTGCATGGAGCCTGCTTCTCCCTCTGCCTGTGTCTCTGCCTCTCTCTCTCTCTCTCTCTCTCTCTCTGTGTGTGTGTGTGTGTGACTATCATAAATAAATACAAATTAAAAAAAAATAAAAAAAGAAAGACCTATGTCAAATTTTCCATATAATTTAGCCATTACTGTGTTTCCAAAACATAGATATTACTCTCTTCTAAGCATTATTACTGTTTAGTAATAATATTACTTATGTGAATTCATTAAAAGATCAAAATTTAAGATGCTAAACCACTGTAAAAATTGAAAGCAAGAAAGTTATTTAAATAAAATAAGCTTACCTTATGTCTGTAGTTTTTACACTAAAAAAAGTGTCTAATAACATTTATGGTCACTTTTGCTGAAAATACTTCCCAGTCAAATATACTAAATGTCCTGAACACAAAGATATAATTTTATGATTTTATTATACTTTTAAAGTCTGTGTAAAAAGGGTGCCTGGGTGGCTCAGTAGTTTATGCATCAGACTCTTGATTTTGGCTCAGGTCATGATCTCAGGGTTGTAGGATCAAGCACTCCATGGGGCTCAATGCGCAACATGGAGTCTGCTCCAGATTCTCTCTCTGCCCCTCCCATTTGTACTCTCTCACTCTCCCTCTCCAATCAATCAATCAATCAATCAATCAATCTTTTAAAAATGAAGTCTATGTAAGTATGCAATACAATACAGAATACAATTACTTAATATTTTTTAAAGCCCAACTATGTATTAGAATTCTTTAATAAAAATATATAAAATTTTGCTTTCTTAGGTAGTAATCAGGTTACTTGTGGCAGAAATCATAAATTGATACATATATATATATTTTTTATTTCATTTAACAAAGTGACACTTAAATGAATAAATTTTCCTAGCTGGTGTCTTTATTTCACTATTATGAAGTCAGTTATTTGGTTTTGAAAAAAGAATGAGTGCTTCTTTCTCTAATTGGTAGACTTATATTAACAAAACACAGATAGGAATATAAAAACTATAATTTCAAGTTATTAGTGTATAACTTTGGGTGAATAAAACTTCCCTGCATTTTTCAATATTCCTTCAAAAAGCACTAGTTTCTGAGCCCTGGAATCGTATGTACCCTAAAATTTAAAAGGATGCTTTCTTTTTTCCAAGAAACACCTTCACTTATGAAATTTAGATCTGTAGCCATTTGTTTAGTTAACTACTCTGATCAAAATTGATAATAAAATTTCTCTTTCCTTTTTTGTGAGATGACAAATGGTTATAGTCCAGACAAGATCTCAAGGTTAAAACCCAAGGTACCAGGAAAACTGGAATATCTATCTAGTATTTGCATGTCAAAAGAGATAAAGTCCAAAGTTTGGAGACATTGCTTGATCCCAAATCCAGAAAACACCAAGGCCTATCTAGCGCCTGGAATGATTTTAGTTACATAGCAAATGCTTGGAGTTAGAACTCAGGTGAGTTATATTTTCTAGGAGAGCCTTCAGGATGGGAAGTCAACTGCATTCTTCTCCTTCATAAGCAGAGAAGAATATTTTCTCCTGTTCCTAGCCAATGAGGTATCTGGTTCCTCATGTAGGACAGTTGATGTTCTCATGATATCACACTAGGCACAAGCACAAGGGCAAGAGGGGAGTGTGGTATTTAAAGAGAAATCTGCCTCTGATCCAAAGTTTCTCTTATGTGCATCATGATGAAAATAATAAAGATGAATATTAAAAAATAATAATAATAATCAGAAATAGGATCAGGGTATCCATGTTGACCTCCCCCCAAATTGAACTTGGTTGAAGATTCACACAATGGGAATCAGTTTTAAGGATTATTGACAGAGACTTCACATTTACAATTAAGATATACCTGCCACAAGGATGTCAATGTCTGAACCCATGGGACAGACAATTCCTACCCATTGTCTCTGTTTACTTTGTCCAGATTGACTTCATTGCCAGACGGTGGTAAAATATATTATTTAAATCATTAAAAAGTAGCTTATGTCCTTTATTTCAAAGTTTCTTTTTTTCGAGAATGAGATAAAGTAAGGGATGAAAAATCTATCTGCTCTGATGTATATTATCTTTTTCCCAAATTTTCATATGAACAGACCAGAGTGGCATCAGCATCATGTCAGCATAAGGCATCCCTTCTTTTTGTTCCCCTGTTACCAACTGGCATCTGTCCATGGGAAAAAAGTGTCTCTGTGGAAGCTGTGGGATTCAGCACCAAACACTGACAGACCCAGAAGGAGTCTTGCTCACCTGCACACTAAGTAATAGGCAGGCAGACCTGAGTGTGGACTGTGGAACCAGCAGAAACCTATAAACCAGCCTCAGTCCCATTTGGCGGCAGTAGGAGGACACCCGGAGAGCCCAGACTTCTGAAGACACTGATGGATGAGAGCCTCTGCATTAGTTCAAAGCACTGCCAGAAAATGCCCTCCCTGAAAAAAACTGGACTTTGGATAGACACTGTCTTTTTTGTAGTGGATACATTCTGGTGGTTGATAAAATGTACAAGTCTACTCAATAGATCCATTTACATGTCTCTTTCTCAGACTTCTTGCTCTATGATCTTTAATTTTTTCATCAGAGTACAGTTAGACAAGCCATTGACTGCTGTCTATGAGTCCATCCTTATTCTCAAGTGATAATGTTTTTGAACGAAGTAGATGAGCCGGTGAACCACTTGGAGCTCTTCCCATTGGCCAGGCTTTTGTTCATCACTGACTTTGAAAGTCACCGTTGGGCAGAGATATAATGAAGTAGCCACCCACTTTTTGTGTGCACCCACACAAGTTTACCTACATATGAAAAAAAGCTTAGTCTTTTCTGAACTATGTTTTCTTAAAGATAGTCTTTTCTGAACAATCACCTGTTATTTTTCAAGTGGTGCAAAACTTTCTGCTATCGATGACATAGCCGTGCTCCAGAATCCTAGGGGATTTTCCATGGTAATTCTGCCTAGAGATTCTCCTATTGAGATTCACCCTAAATTTGCCAGGCTATAAGGGTACCCTTAGTATCACAGGATCTACACTGTGGTTTTGAACTGCTGCAAAGCCTTTTCTCACCTTGAGCTTCTCTCAAAGTTGGCAGATTTCTTTTTAACTCAATAAATGAGTCAAAGTAGTATTCCTAAGTGTGGAAGATGCTGCATCTAGAATCTGAAGCTGCACTTCCTGCAGAGTGGTGATAGGTGCAAGATGAAATATATCCTTTTCTCTGGAGAGAAAGTGCTGGTATGCTCCAGACAACTGGATCTTTAAAATTTTGAATTTTTAATCTTTAAAATTTTAGTGATGTGTCAGGCCATTAATACTGTTGATACCACTGATACCATCGATGTACATCTTGCTACTGAAATGTTACTTTTAATGACCAACTCCAGAGGTCCACAGATATGTCATGGCTTTAGTTACTGCTCTGATGGCAAGAAGGAAAGACAGCGGGAGATCCCAGAGAAGGGCATATATTGCCTCACAAGGCTGAAGCTTCTTCATTTTGTTTAAGAAAGAGAGAAGTTAACCTCCAACAAGAAGGAAGGAGCTACTTTTGCAGTCCTATGGGACCAGGAAGAATGTGGAAATTCAGGATTTTCAAGGGCATTGATTTCAGTATTCCTGTCCAGAGATTCTAGTTGTCATTCCTTCTTAATCAAAACCCTAAACTTCTTGTGATCTTGCTAATGTTGAAATACAATAAATTTCTGCTGTTTAGAATGTGTTAGTGGTAGTTCATTTCAGAAGTCCCAGGAAACCAACATAGGTGACATTAATTGCTGCAATTTATTTTTTACATAAACACTCGTATTTGCAACTTAAAGACAACATTTGTTTCAAGAGTGTGTCATGGAAGACAAGGGTACACAAGCAGGACATTGTGAATCAATAGGATTTAGGACAAACACAGGATATAGGGCCTTCTAATCTGTTTGTCTACCTCATCTAACAGTTCCTTCATTATTTGTCTCTGCTAATAGACTTCCTTTGCACTCCTGGACCACATGATGAAAATCATGGCCACCAAACACCCCTGAGAAACATAACTCTTTCTTTGTCTCTATCTTTTTCTTCCCCTTTTCCTTTTTTAATTCCAGTTCCTACGGGAAGATATTTTTGAATAAGCCATTCGTAACCTACCTCAACCAACCAAATGTGCCTTCAGGAGCAGTAAATCTCAGGGCTGCTAGTAAGTCCCAGCCGTAAAGCTGAGTAGACTGAGAGAAGGAAGTCATTCTCAGAAAAAGGAGAGATAATGTGAATGATCTAGTAGATGCTCACTACTTGTACTATGTTTGGTTGAATGACTTGTTGAGAAGCTATATTGTATTTACTCTCAGGATGAATAACTGAAAACTTTGCAAAGTAAAACTTCAGAAGGTCATAGTAACAATAATAAAAATTATATCTATATATTAAATTATGTTTATTCATTTCAATGTATTTGTATTATCTCATTTAATTCTTGCTAAAACTGGCAAATTAGTCAAAACAATTATAATCATTATGTAATGAAGAGATCATTATGATTCACATATGTTTGTCCAAATAACATGTTTAAAATGAAGCATAGTCAAGACTAAAGGTTTCAATTACCTTAGTTCAGTAATTAGCCCTGGGATAGTGGAATTGCATCATATTAGGAGTCTAGAGACCTAGGTTCTATCACAAATCACTTGTGTTATTTAAAAATTCATTTAACAGGGCAACTGGGCAGCTCAGTCACTTAAGTATCTGCTTTCAGCTCAGGTCATGATTCCGAGGTCCTGGGATAGAGCCCTGCATTGGGCTCCCTGATTCACAGGGAGCCTGCTTCTCCCTCTCCCTCTGTCTCCCGCTACATCTGCTTGTGCTCTGTCTCTGTCAAATGAATAAAGTAAAATCTTAAAAAAAAAAAATTCACTTAACATCTGTAACCCACCTTCCTTTATAAAATACTGTGTTTATCACTCTTTTAATCATTTATTTTGATACTCTCACCGACTTTTGTATACATTCATATTCTTTATTTTGAAGACTTAGTTTAGTTTACATTAAAATGTAATATTAATAAAATTAAAACCAATGGACGCCTTTCCACTATAATTTTTTTCTCCAGTTTTCCTATTTGTTTTATGTTTAAACAATTTTATTCTTGCATCACCTGGTGATCTAGCATATCTTGGTTAACTGTTTTTTGAAGCATTTGAACGTCATTTTAGTTTTTATTTATACTCCGAAAGAAGAAAAGATTGAAAGATTCATCCCAAATTAATAGAGTATTTCCAGTCTCCATCCAAATGTCACTCATTGTGTAAACACAGAAATTGTCAGATGAAGCAGCAAAATACAGTCCCTCCAGAAAGTGCTATTCCCTGCTGAGCAGATTCTTAGAAACACTGAAAGTCTTGAAAGAAAAAAATGAAGGGAATCTTCTTTGAAATAAGGATGATGTTCCATGCTGAGACAAATCACACTCACAGGGTATATGAACATTGAAAACAGAATTACAAACCAGAAAGAGGAAATAATGTCATGCTAGCTAGAGACTCTACACCTTGTCCCAAATTAAAAAGGAATATTTTACCATTTAGAGGAACTTAAGGCATGAAATTAAGCAATAGAGCAACAGCAACAATAAAAAAAAATCCTAAGGGTTATATATGATTCTTTAAAAAACAAAAGTAAATGAGATACCATGTTGACAAATGTACTGTGAGTGCCAAAGTGTAACAGTTGCAAACCTAATTAGATGAACCAGATGTGAATGTGGTGAAAGTCACTTCCATAAAAACTGGCTTGGGTATTCTAACTTCCTTTTTCCTGAAATGAGTGTCAAATACAAACATCTTCAATATAAAAACTTGTAGCTCATACGCTGTCAGAACATTTTTTTATTTATATCATGTCCAAAGTTAGTTATTCTTTTAGGGCACAGCAGTTTCATAAAGCATTGTCTGCCCAGAATTCCATGTAGCTTATATTAATATTACAACCACATATTCCTAGAAATTAGAAATGAAAAATAAGTGAATCGTAATAACTTGAAAACTAAACTCTACATAGTGGAGTCCAAACAACAATCATCAAATTAGAAGAGAAATGATACATTTATCTTCATCATAAATCTCAAATGCAGGGTATGATATTTTTATTTTTCCTACATTTTTCACATAATGTATCAGACTTCAGTTGCAATAGATAGGCTGACAAGTGGGAGAAGTAGAATCTAAACATGAGTGTTTAATTTATGTGATATTAGAGCTTTGGAAAATTAATTCTAGTCTTATGCCTCATCTCAGAAGTTATGCAAATATCGCACATTAGATTCTGTTGTTAGAAATGTGTAAGTTGTAAAAAATAAAAAGCAAAACAAAATATGATGAAAATAATATAATTATGGCTTATACTTGTGTATTTATAAGTTATGGCAAATAGAGCACTTTATTTTCTGGTTTAATGATACCATGCCATTACTTTAGGATTATAGAAATAAAACAATAAAAAATAAGATGCACAAAAATATTTCAGCTACTAACAGAATATAAGAAATGCTTATATACAATATGGATGCCTTTAAGGTATTCCTAATAGAGTGTTTTTCATATCACAGACCTCCGTCAATGAATTAAGATGACATATAAGATTATATAGCAAACAATTCCTTGCTAAGCTATTTTTCAAAATTTGATGTCTATTCACTTATCCAATCTTTACAAAACCTGTGATGTGTAATTCCTTCTAGAAACTCTGGGATATAAAATATAGCTTTGTCTTCAATATAGTTATGATTAACTTGGAAAGACAATCAAGCATTTTATAGTTTCTAAACAATGCTATGTGGCTTGCTATGAAAAATACTCTTTTCAAATTATATAATGTTTGGTAAAGTCTTAAAAACCAATAGAATTAGGGCACTGGTGACTCTGTTGGTTAAGCATCCTGCTTTGGCTCAGGTCATGATCCCAGGGTCCTGAGATAGAGCACATATTGGGCTCCCTACTCAGTGGGCAGTTTGCTTCTCTCCCTCCCTCTGCTCCAATCCACCCCGCTCTTGCTTTCTTTCTCTATACAATAAATAAATGCAATAAAAAAGAAACAATAGAATTTAGAGTATATAGGTAAGAATGGTCAACATTGACAAAAATAATGCAGTTGATACAGTAAAACATGAACAAAGACATTGAAGGCAAGCATGACAGACTGGGAACCATTAGTGGACTGGGTGACAATAAGGATCATCGCAGACTAAAGTATCACATGGCCATGAGGGCGGTTTCAAAACTGCATGTGTTAATACAGAAGACGCAAGGGTTAGTAGCACTGCATCTGGAAACATTATTTCCTGGTTTCAAATCACTCTCCCATTAATTCGCTGTCTGACATTAGGGGATTTGTTCAATCTCTGTGTTCAATCTCTGAGATTTGTTCAATCTTAGTTTTCTGATACATAAAATAAGGGCAGTGATGCTTTCTAGCTTGCAGGAGTGTTGTGAGAATTAAATGAATTGATACAGGTGTAGTGACTACAACAGTATCTGGCATTTGGAAAGCTAAGGGTTAGCTACTGCAATCATCTGGTATTCTATAATAAATTGTTAAATATATGGACTCTATTTTTTTAAACATTTTATTTATTTATTCATGAGAAACACAGAGAGAGGCAGAGACATAGGCAGAGGGAGAAGCAGCCTTCCTGCAGGGGGCCTGATGTGGGAGTCGATCCAAGGACCCTGGGATCACGCCCTGAGCCAAAAGCAGACATTCAACCACTGAGCCACCCAGGAGCTCCAAATATATATACTTTAGAGAGAGGCAGAACTCCTTTTAGTGACAATGTGAGGATTTCTGTAAGTTCTTTCCTCCCTAAAATTAATAAAAATGCTTGAAGGATGATCAAAATAAACTTTTTCAGAACTTCAAAAATTCAGACTTAAAAAATGTCTTACAGCAACTTAGAGTACTTTTTCAAGGAAAAAAAAACAGAGAAATACCCATCAATATTCTAGCAGGCTATTTTTTTTTTTTTTATAAATTGACAAGTATGTATGGAAATGAAAAACACTTAGAATAGGAAAAACTCTTGAAAAAAATAGTAATGTTAAATAAATTTTATTTCCTAATTTCAAAAATTATTGTACAGCTGCAGCTTGAAAGCAACATAGTGCTGGAAGATAGATACATAAATCCATAAAAAGATTAAATGTCCAAAAGTAAATTCCCATATTTGTACTCAAATGACTTTTGACAAAGGTGTCATAATTCATTGGAGAAAGTCTGTTCAACAAATGATGTGACAACGGGCTATCTACATGTAAGATAAACTTAAAACCTCACCTCACCTCACACACAGACATTAGCTTAAATTGGATCATAGATTTAATCATCACAGTTAAACAAACTTTAAAAAGAAAACATAGGAGAATGCCTTTGAGACCTAATTAAGCAAACATTGCTTTATATGATACCAAATGCATGGTCTGTACAAAAAAAGTAATAATAATTGATAGACTGGATATCACCAAAATTCAAAACTCTTCTACTTCAAAATAAACTCAAGAAAAATAAAAGTGCAATCAACAGTCTGTGAGAAAATACTTGAAAAAAGCATATCTTATAAATGGCTTCTGTCCAGAGTTTGCAAATAATTTTAACTGCTCAATTATAAGAACACAGCAACATCATCAAAAAGCAGCAAAAAATATAGTCGCTTCATCAAAGACAATATAGAAATGGGTAATAAACAAATGAAATATGCTGAACATCATTGGGGGATGAAAATTAAAGCTACAATTTATGCTTTTTAATACTTACTAAAATATCTATAATAAATAAAACAGACATTAGCAAAAGCTGGCGAGAATATAGAGAAACACATTCTCATACATTGCTGGTGGAATGTAAAATGATGTGGCCACTAGAAAAAATTTTGGCAGTTTCTTAAAATGTTAAATATGAAACTACCATATGACCCAGCTAATTAGAAAGAAAGAAAGAAAGAAAGAAAGAAAGAAAGAAAGAAAGAAAGAAAGAGAAAGAAAGAAAGAAAGAAAAGAAAGAAAGAAAAAAAGAAAGAAAGAAAGAAAGAAAGAAAGAAAGAAAGAAAGAAAGAAAGAAAGAAAAGAACCCTTCTACACAACGACCTGATTGTAAGTATTAATAGGCACATTATTCATAATAGCCTCAAACTAGAAATAATCAAAATATAATGAATGGAGAGATAAAATGTAGCTTATCCATACAATGAAATCTTATTCACCGATAAAAGAAAATTCTGTCACATGCTATGAACTTCAAATATGTTGAGTGATCATACACAAGAGGTCATATAACTCTATTTATAGGCTATGTTCTGAAAAAACAAATGTATAGTGGCAGAAAAGAGATCAGTGGTTCCCTGAGGTTGGATGGGAATTAAATAAATGGACGGATGGAATCTTACTGAGAGGAAGAAAATGTTCTCAAACCAACTTTGATGATGCTTGAAACACTCAGTAAAATTAATAAACAATCATTGAAATTTTTCACTCAAAATAGATGTTTTATCTAATGTAAAAAAATATCTTAATAAAACTGGTTAAAATGTAATGTGTTAATTAGGTTTGTAGAAGGATATGGAAGCAGATATGTGTAATTATATTTATCCTTGTATTTTGATACAATTTTAAAATATGCACATTATGATTAATTTATCACATTTAATTTCATATAGCCCAGTGAGGTGGAAATAATAACTACCTAAATACCCTTGGTAAAGCATAACTAAAGTGGGAAGAAATATAGACTCTTAATACTTGAAACTTGTTATCTGTACTTTGGTTTTTGTGTCACCTAGATGGAATTGGATCAATCTGGAGCTGAATGAGGATATAGATTAAAAGAGTATTTACTTAATATTCTCTGTGTCAACATGCAAGGAAAATGGCAATATCTCAAAGGCATTGCTTTAATAATAAAAATGACAATTACAGTCAACACTTATTTAATTCGTTATATATTCTAATATGTATAACCCTTTTTAGCACCTTCTGACTCTTTACGGGATATAATTTCCTCACAAAATAATAAAAAGGTTTAAAGACATATATGTGAAAATACATTAAGGTGTGTTTGGACTGAACATCATACAAATCCCAGCACGGATGTCTATATTTTAATTTTTCTCTCAAGATTCAAAGTATGAAATTACTATTTTGGTTCTATTATTATTATTAATTATAATTAGTTATGTAAAATTTGATGGAGATACTTCTGCTAATACAAGCTTTTAAATGAGATACTGTTTTGGAAACAACATAAACTTTCAGTGGGAGAGTAGGCAAAGACAAACACTCATGCAAGATTTCAAAATTTAAGGGATCCCTGGGTGGGTGACTCAGTGGTTTAGCGCCTGCCTTCGGCTCAGGGTGTGATCCTAGAGTCCCCAGATCGAGTCCCACATTAGGCTCCCTGCATGGAGCCTGCTTCTCCCTCCTCCTGTGTCTCTGCCCCTCTCTCTCTCTCTCTCTGTGTCTCTGAGAATAAACAAATTAATTAATTAATTAATTACATAAAATAAAAAGATTTCAAAATTTAATTGAGGTATTTACATTTCATTTTGAATGATAGAGATTATTAATATCTGTAAGTTATAGGCTGTGTCTTGAGATTGGAATAATGAGAGAATTCAATCAGATTAAGACATTTTTTTTTCTCAGTGACTACGGTGCAGTGAATCAGATTTCTCTTCCATGCTATCTGAGAGAGAGCTGGCTGAATACAAATTTCCTTTCCCAACATATCTACGAAAAGGAAAGGTTAAACTCTTAGAGGTTTTAATGACCTTATAATTGGACCATAAATAATATACCTAAAATGTTAATGTGAAATTAATAGTGAGCTAGATGTTCTTAGTTCTTTACCTTTTCTTATGATAGAAATATTTTTATTCAGTATAATACTATTTGGAAAACTCATCAGTCTATTTTGGATTTCAAATACAGTCACTTCTTCAAATGAAGAAAATAATTATTTGAAATTTTAGTTTATCTATTAAAATATAAAAACGGGGTGGGGGAGGCT
Source organism: Canis lupus familiaris (assembly GCF_011100685.1). Taxonomy (NCBI): domain Eukaryota; kingdom Metazoa; phylum Chordata; class Mammalia; order Carnivora; family Canidae; genus Canis; species Canis lupus. The sequence continues at coordinate 9,385,150 of NC_049259.1, read as the reverse complement.
GGGTGGCTCAAGCAGTTCAGCATCTGCTTTTGGCTCAGGTCATGATCTCAGAGTCCTGGGATTGAGCCCTGAGTCCGGCTGCCTGCTAATGGGGAGCCTGCTTCTCCCTTTCCTCCTGGCTTGTTCTCTCTCTTGCTATCTCTGTCTCTCTCTCTCTAAATCAAAAAAAAATCTTAAAAAATGTTTACAAATTAGTATCCTGGTTCAGTAGAATTTTTTAAAATGTTTCTAAGAATATTATAATGGTGTGAAAGGAGGAGTAACCAGAAGATAGGACAGAGCCATTGTCTATAGATAAAATATTTACCGCAAAATGTATTAGCAACCACATTGCTGCATACTCTAGAGAATTATTGTTAGAACAGCCAACATTTATTGAATATTTACTATGTAATGAAAGAGTATAATCGCTTTTCATTAATTCATAAGTTTGCTGGACAGATATTTGATTTCTTCATATATCAGAAAGTATTCTTGGGTTTGGAGATGCATGAGTAAACAAAAAAAAAAAAAAAAAACTTGGCATTCATTCATGAAGCTTACTTCCAGTAAAGGACATAGGCAAGAAAAAAATTAAACATAATTTCAAATCTACCTTATTTTAATGCTGCCATTTTCTTTTTTTTTTTTTTAAGTTTCTTTTATTTGTTAGAGAGAGAGAACAAACGAGGAGGAGAGGGAGAAGAGGGTCCCTATTGAGCAGGCAGCCAGACTCGGGCTCAATCCCAGGACCCTAAGATCATGACCTGAGCCAAACGCAGACGCTTAACTGACTGAGCCACCCAGATGCCCCAATACTGCCATTTTCATAATATTAGAAGGTGCAACTAAACTATTTTCTACACTCTTGGGTCACTAATGATATCAGGCTGATAGTATTTATTGGATACATCAAGATTTCTGTGATGTTGAAATATAAAGAAGAAAAAAACTATGCTGTAGACATGTCGAAATAGTAAATAAGTATATAGAATCATAATGTGAGAAGTGCTATAGAAAATAAAATTGGGACGGTAACAAGCATTTGGAGTGTTGAGGGCCTTGGAATTTTAGATGGGGCACTTAGGAACAGTGTCATTTAATACAGGGTTTTCAGGAGAAGAAGAAGTAAAGCCATAAAGTTATTTTAAGAGAAAGTGGTTTCAAAGACCAGGAAGAGCCACTGCAAAAACCCATTATGTCAAAGCAAATCCAGGATGTTCAGAGATAATGAGGAGGTAAAAATATCTGAAGGATGGTAAGCTAGAGAATAACAGAGGAGTGTAAAATCCTGTAGGGCCTCAGAGGCCATTGCAAAGAACTACTGAATGATTATGTCACAAAGAAGTGGCATGACCAGTTTCACAGGATCACTTTGATATTTGCATCGAAGATGAATTGTAATAATGCAAAGGTCAAAGCACAAAGATCAGTTGGATATTAAGTGCAAAAACAATCTAAGCAAGAATCATGGACATTCAGGCCAATGTTGCAGGAGAAAATATATTTTGGAATTAAAACCAAGAAGACTTCTTGGAAGAACAAATGTAGCGTATGAGAAAAACGTAGAATGCAAGTTGAGGGCAAAAGTCTGGGCATTAGCTACGGGAAGTTTCACGATGAAAGTGCAAATCAGGAAACTGAATTATAAGAGAGTAATTCTAGCATAAACTTGCAGGAGATTTTACAAATAAATTGTTGAAACAAGATAACTAAATGATTTTGATAGAATTAAAAATGTTTTCCATGCTTTTCAATTTATTGTCCTCTAATAACCAGAGTAAACATTTTGTTTAATAATCACACCCATAACTTGAATTATGAACACCATGCTCAAGAGTTTTCAAGATTTTCTGTTGATAGCTTCTTTTTCCCATAATTTATAGAAATGCTCCATGTAGAGGCATCTGGGTGGCTCAGTGGTTGAGTGTCTTCCTTTGGCTCAGGTTGAGATCCTGGGATCCCAGGATCGAGTCATGCATCAACTTCCCCGCAGGGAACCTGCTTCTCCTTCTGCCTATGTCTCTCATGAATAAATAATAAAATCTTAAAAATAAATGCTCCATGTATTACATAGGTTACGTAAGAAATGTTTGGTACACTATTGGTTTTGCTTAAACACATTTTTATGCTTTTAAAGAAGTATACATTATTTAAATTTTTTGTAAACAAACTTATCCAGTAGTTGCATGGATTGATTTTATATGGTTTTAGGTTTTACCCATTCTTTAATCAGAAAAATTAAGCTACCTATGTTGTATTATTTTTCATTAATTCACACTTTATTAATAATTCATAAACATATACATTTATAATGATATGATGAAGACCTCAATGAACATTGCAGACCTCAATGAACATTGAAGAGCTCATTGCATGAATTTCCTTTGGTTGCTATAACAAATAATCATGAATTCTGGAGCTTAAAACTATGCAAATTTATTCTTGTATGGTTTTAGAGTGTAAGTCCATAATTGGTTTCACTGCACTCCCTCTGGAGGCTTTAGGAAAGAATCCATTTGCTTGCCTTTTCAGCTTCTGGATGTTGTCCTCCTTTCTTGGCTCATGGCCACATATCATATCACCTTTTCTCCCCTGCGTCCATGGTCACATGGACTTCTTTCTCACTCCTCTTCAAAATTCCCTCTATCTTCATTATATAAGGACACTGTGATTACATGTAAGGCTCGCTGTGATCATCCTGGATGATCCCACCTTATCAAGACCCTTAAATAAATCATATCTACAATGTTCTAGCTACTATATAAGATCACATTCACAGATTCCAGGAATTAGGACCTAGATATCTTTTAGGACCAATATTCAGGCTATTATAATCATCTTCTTAAGGAAGGAGGAAAAATCGACAATAGATTTGAAGAACTCTAGACCAATTGCATCTAACTCTTTTATTCAAATTTAACTTAATTAAATGAGGTAAGGTAAGCATATGAATTAATTATTTTCAATATCACTAACCAATTTTCCAGTAATGTGAACAAATAATTGTTTCTTTTCCCACTAATTTGAAATGCCATCGCTGATGCAAACAAGAGCACTTTCCTAGCATTCTTTCTATTTTTATAGCATAGTTTGAGCATGGAATTTTAAGTCAAGGATCTGACTGAAAATATATATTTTTTCAAATTCTGTAAGCTCCAGACAGTCTAGAAAACTTGTTATTACAAGAAAGAGGACCTTTTGTCTTTACTTACTTTTGCTCCTAAAGTTTTATCTGTTGAAATAATTTCCCCTTTCTCTATTGCAACCAGAGGAAATGTTACCCCTCATCTAAATTACAACTGACATGACATCTCTTGTTCCTATCCTTCTGTAGATGTCTCAACTTTCTCTATTGTGCTACTAGAAGCTTGTAGACACTTCTCTTACTTTGCTTTTTATTAGTTTACAGTTAAAAATGATGCTTTAAGGTTAAAAAAAAATACACTTTACTTGGGTTTGTACTAGTTTAAGGTTTAAAAAAATGCAGGTTTGGATTCTACTAAAGTGGGAAATTGTAAGAATATTATTTTTCCTTGTTATGTCTTATTTTCTCAGCCATAAAATGATGCAATTAATGATCCCTACTTCATAGAGGTGTAGTAAAGAATAAATAAAATAATCCACATGAAGCATTTCACTTAGCATCTGGAAAAAGCAAGCTTTCAATAAACTCACTATTCCTCTACTATTTCCTATAGTCACTTTTAACATTATTTAGATTATCTAGATTATGATCTTCATAAGGTCAGGGCTCATAAAAATGATTCCTCAATTCTCAGATGCAAATACTAAATTAACTTATATTCAATTCAACTAATATTCATGTATTTTAGCTTATCTTATAAAAATAATCATAAACTTTAAAAAGCATGTACTTTCTATATTCTTATTTATCTTTATATGACCTCTTCAAGTCATATAACTTCTCTAAGTGTCTCACTGCCAATACACTTACCCAATAAATTATAATCCATGATCAATTTTATTCACTCCAAAAAAAATATATAATCCTACAGGCTAAAATTTAGTTTATCACATCATTTTTTTTTGTCTAAATAAACATACTTTGCAATCAACTACCCTATTTATGTACTAAAATAAATGCATTCAGAAACTAAATTCTAAAGCTGTGTTCCACCTTTAGACAAATATTTACAAACAAGTTTTCTTGCTGAATGAAAATACCATTTTGACTGGTTGAATTTTTGCTCTCAAATAATTGTGAGTTTTTTCCCTAAAATCATACTGAATTAATTGCATATTTTAGTGTTGTAGTCAAATATATTGCCAATCTTACTTCTTCACCTTAAGCTGTCTAAATTGCCCTGTATTTTTCCACAAGTATACTTTGCATATTTCTTTTTGATTAATTTTTTGGCAAAATATTGCAAAGAATATTTCCTGTCATGTGCTTTTTATTTTGCTTTTCCAGTGTGGATTAAAAGGGGAAAAAAACTCCTGGTACTGAGCAGTCAGCTTCAAGTATCATATAACTTCTATGACTAAAAAGTACAGATAATTTGCTTGTTTTCCCAGAGAAGTGGGCAGGCAGCCAAACCTCACAAGCAAAATTAGTTCCCAATTTAGTGTTCGATGTCATTTCACAAGGACTGGAATGAAAAATGAGACATTGGACATGTTAACTCTGAGGAAAATTATCACTTCACCTTGTATAGGGCGTCTTTACAGGATGAAATCAGAGGAGATAAATCATCTCGTCCTGTGACAGATCTGCCTGTCATCTAGGGGAAAAATGTCCCATAGTGAGGGGACAGGCACTGTCTGAATTTCCCTCGGGTTATGACCAGGTATATTTTATGCCTCAAAATAATCATAGAAATTTGAAAATGGAGATGATGTATGCAGGACACACTTACCAAGTCAATTTTTTCCAATGACATTTTAAGCGTATGTATATAAATACAAATAGAAATGCATACATATTTGTGAACTGCATATACCCTTGAAATGGTTACTGAGTAAAGAAAACGTTTACTGAATGCTTGCCATGATCAGACATTGTAGTGGCCTGTGATGATCAATATAAGTAAAAGCAAATGTCCAAGTATGAGGCACAGGGTGTTTTGTCCTCCAAATTTTCCTTCAGAAAGCAGGAAATCAGCTTATATTTAAATACTTACAAAACCATTCATAATAGAGTAAAATCTTTCACATAATTTATTTTGAAATCGAGAGTACTTTTGGGAAAAGGTACATTAACTAGAAATGATATCACTCCAAATCAGATTTTGTTACATATAGAGGTCACCTTATGTAAATAACAAACAATAGAGGCAAAGATATTTTATCCAGCTTTTGTGTTTATTCCTATGCTATAGTATCATGACTGAGAGTTTTAGTTGCTGTTTTAAATACGTATTTTTTAAAGTAACAGAGAAGTGCTAGTGGGGAATTTGAATACAATTCTTCAACACTAATAATTAGCCTAAATGTTCAATGAATAGGATTTGTAGCTTGAGATAGATGCTTGATGGCAGCATCATTTTAAAAGAGCTGTATCTCACATTTTCAAAGGAAGTCAAAGTCTAAATTCCTAGATAATTTCAAAGTAATTTTAAATTTAATAAACTTAAAGCTATATATTTATGCTAAAACTAAAAAAAAAAGATCTAGTATTATGAAGATTTAGGTGTATTATGAAGGCTCTAAATAAAGTGTTTATTTTCTTCTAAAATCCTATTCTAGTTTGGCCAAAAAAAAAAAAAAAAGAAAAAAAGAAAAAAAGAAATCCTTTTGAAATCATCTTATGAATGGCACTCTATCATCTTATTTTTCTGCTTACTTGATATTTATATAATACATTATAAAATAGTTTTAATAAATTAATGTTCTCATCCAAAACTTTATGTAATTCTTTAAAAATTGTACCATCTCAAACATTGGATAATGTATTTATAATTAAGAAATTAAAATAATTTAAAAGGATTATTTGGGTTTATCCTTCCAAGGAGAGCTAAATGTGATAGTCTATCTGTGATTCTCCATAAGGTTTCATTAAATCTCTTCTTTAGCTCACAGTAATAATAGATTAGGGCTCATTGTTCACTCTTCTACTCATCATGTGGGTATTGGCAAATCCTCTTGCCTGGGTCTTGTACTGGGCACTGGATATACAATGTAAACAACAGACATGTCAACTCAGGTCTTGAATTCTAGGGATCATAGATTTAGTTCATACAGTTGATTGTTTAGAACTCTTGTAACCTTAATATGCTAGTGTCATATAAGCCAGACAAAGGAAAGTGAAAGTACACACTGGGACCAAATAGGTCAGCAGGAAAAAGAAAATTATAAGAGGTGCTTAAAAGCTAAGACTAGATAGTCCATTAATACAGGAAGGAATACTACTGGTTTCAAACAAAATAATCGGGATTTAGTAATTATGTTAATTTATATATAACTGATGGAGGGGAGTAATTTAGAAACTGCTACAGAGATCAACTAGGAGAAAATACATTAGCTGGGTAAATGTCTAAGGGTAAAGCAAAACTCCACCTGACCGCATTTATACATTTATTTATTTATTTTTATTCATTTAGTTATTCATTAAACATTTATTGGGCACCCTATATCTACCAGGTGTCCTTCTATTTCATAGGTATAGAGCAGTAAAATGAACTAAAAAAAAAGTCCTTGTCCTTATGGAGCTTATATCCTACTGGAAAAATAAAGATAATAAATATGCCATATATTTATAATATAGACATGTACCCACATATCTATATATAGATTATGTATAGTATACAAGTTATACGTAGATATGGATAGTATATTATCTACATTTATATCTCTATGTATCTCTATCTATGGAAACAGAAAAATAACAGAGAAGGAAACTGGGCTATGAAATGGCAGATGATGGGGGTCCCTGGGTGGCGCAGCGGTTTGGCGCCTGCCTTTGGCCCAGGGCGCGATCCTGGAGACCCGGGATCGAATCCCACATCGGGCTCCCGGTGCATGGAGCCTGCTTCTCCCTCTGCCTATGTCTCTGCCTCTCTCTCTCTCTCTCTCTCTCTCTCTATCATAAATAAATAAAAATTTTTAAAAAAAGAAATGGCAGGAGAAAAAGAAGAAAGGCTTATAAGTGATTTCTCATTCATTATTTTAAAATTAAGCTTCTTTCCTAGTTATCTTGGACATGATGCTTCACATGTTCCCAGTTCCTTAAACACCACACTCTCTCCCTCCACTATGCTTTTCTTAAAATATTTTTTTTATTTTTTTTAGATTTTATCTATTTATTTTGAGAGCGAGAATGTGTGTAGGCAGAGGAGGGGCAGAGGAAAGGCAGAGGGAGAGAAAGAATCATCTCAAGCAGGCTCCACACTGAACATAAAGTTCCACCCACAGCTCGATCTTAGGACCCTGAGATCATGACCTGAACCAAAATCAAGGGACACTTAACTGACTGACTGAGCCACCCAGGTGCCCCTTCCCTCTACTTTTAGATATACTCCTCTATCTACTTAGATGCTATTCCCAAGCTTCATTAAATTGAGATTAAAAAGCCCATGACTTTTCCTTCAAAACCTGGCTTCATATGACGTCTTCTATAATACATTTTTTCATCCAGGCATGGTTAGCTGCTGCTCACTCAATGGTGACGGAGAGGCTAAAAATATGCTCTATGATCACATTAGTTTACTGTTATGAGAATTCCCCAACTCACTCTGCAATATTGAACAAACTATTTTTTTTTTTAATTTCACTAAATATGAATTGGCTAACGTCATCAGGTTCTCATTCCGTTATGTCACCTCTAGTTAAATAGCATTGTTTGGAGAAGCTGGTTGTATGTTTAAGGGTAGCAGTTTTACCCTAGAAATTACTGCAGGCCAACATGATGCTTCCTTAACCCAGAGCAAAGGAGAAGGGCTCAGGATACAGAAGAGTCCTTGTAGAATGAAAAGGGAAACTCATTATGTTCATTTTTTAAGGAAGATTTATGACTGCATATGGTACTATGGATATTGAAAATAATTTTTTTCTGATACAGAAACACTGGTATAAAAGTACCTCTCAACAGCAAGATCATGAATATATAGCATAATGAAGCCATTTATGAGTATTGTGAGCAAAAGTAATTATTAGTAGAAGTTAGCAATTAGTAGAATTTAGGCTGCATTTGCATATATTCCAGCAGGGGGAAAAAGGTTGCTGTTAATTTAAATAGCAACTCTAGAAAATGGGATTAGTGTTAATATAGGGTAAATGTGCACTTGCTTTCACAGTGCTTTTTATACACAATGTTTAAGCAAAAATTATATTACTTTGCATCATTCTGCAAGTAGTGTTTCACTGGCAAGTTACCTTCTTGCCTTAGAAAACATACCATTCTAATATAAAGTTCATCTTTCTAGTAGACTGATCTAAAATGGAGATTCAGTCATTACACAATTTTGCTTAAATACGTCTTTGGTCTTTCCAAATCTCAGGAAAAAGTATTAAAATGTCTATTCTTCAGTGCCTGTCAGTGTGACGCCCATGTCACCAATGCATTTCTTGTTAATGTCACAGAAACAGTTCTTTTTCCAGTCCTACTACAGTCTTGCAACTGTACCTATTTCAGGTATTCATACTTTTGCAAAAACTACTCCCTAAGGTTGTAAAGTTTACTCTCATTTTTTTATTAAGCTTTCTACAGGTCCCTATATTTTAATATCAGCTGATGTTTTATTTCCTTTAAGATTAGCAATCTGCCTTCCACACTAGCAATCTGCCATTTCCAGGTTATGAGTTCCCTGAGCATTTTGTAACGTAATCTTAATTGGATTTTTGTCACAAGTACAATTTCTAAATTATACTTGCATATTTACTTGCCTCACTCCACTATTGTTATATAACACCCCATAACCTTAGTTTGTGATTTTTGGTATGCTTATTTTTTTATTTATTTTTTTTAGATTGTATTATTTATTCATGAGAATACACAGAGAGGAGACAGAGAGAGAGAGAGAGAGGCAGAGGCACAGGCGGAGGGAGAAGCAGATCCGATGCAGGGAGCCTGACGTGGGACTGGATCTGCAGTCCCCAGGGTCACGCCCTGGGATGAAGGCAGGCGCTAAACCGCTGAGCCACCCAGGCTGTCCTGCTTATTTTTTTTTTTTTTTTTTTAAGATTCATGATGCAGTCCCATCCAAGAGATTTTGATTAGCTAGGGCTTAAATTAAGCCTGAATCATGAATTTAGAAGAAAGAATCAAAAGAAAAAAGAAGTATTTAAAAATAATTCAAAACAATAAAATAAAAAAAAAGGAAAGGAATTCATTGGTACCAAAAGTTTGGAATCACCATCTTGAAAGGAATTCTATAATCCTAATACATTACTTTGCTTCTGGAATATTATAAGAAGAGAGGAAAAAAATTGAAAAAAAGAGTACGTCTTCAATATAAGCATCAACTTGGAAAATTTGATCATGCTTCAGTTGAATGAAGGATATTCAAAATATTGTATCATCTTATTTCCCAACTTCATTTGTAACTATGACCAAAGGTAACTAACATCCTTGTTCTCAAATGTATCTTAATAAAGACACTCTAACAAAGAACAACACAGTTTTTGATAAGACATCCCAGGATAAATTTGTCACTTGGCTAACGGGACTTTTAGACAAACCAGATATAAGCTTTCCATCCTGCCTCAGAGACCACATAGCTCTAGATGTGCAAGAGTCCACAGGTCCCTGGCCTATCACCCAAAGTCTCATCTCTCTACTTCTTATCAAAAGTTATCTGTCTCAGATCCCATTCTCCCAGAGTTCTGTCTCTGCTGTGGTTTGCAGCTTATGTAATAAACAGAGGGAAAGTATACTGAAGGCTTATATGGGCTACATTGCTTATCATAGTATTTATCATCTCCCATTTATATTTTAAAAAAGAATTTCTGGAATTAGAGTAACTTAATGAGAATCAGTAACATCATGATATCAATTTAAGAGTGAAACAGGCTGTTGAGTTCTTTAAGGAAAAATAGGTCCCCTGGGTGGCTCAGTCGGTTGAGCGTCTGCCTTCAGCTCAGGTTATGATCCCAGGGTCCTGGGATTGAGCCCCATGTAGGGTTCCCAGCTCAGTGGGGAGCCTGCTTCTCCTTCTTGCCTCTGCTTGTGCTCTCTTTCACTTTCTCTCTCTCTTAAATAAGTAAATAAATAAAATTAAAAAAAATTCCAAGTTCACAGCTAGACTATACCTATGGCTACAACTAAAATATTGTTTGAATGTACCTAATTACTGATGTTTTTTAAAAGAATGAGATTACTTTTAAATCATGTATTTATATTTTATAGGATTATTTAGTGTTTCATGTGAGTGGATACTGGCCTTTCTGCAGGGCACCACCGCTTCATATTTGGTTTGGCAGGTGAGTTAACAGAGCACAGCGGGCAGTACAATGAAGTGCTAGGTATCCTTTAGCCACCTTATAGAAGCTAAATTTAATTTAATTCTAATCTAGGGAACACTAAAATGTCTCAATTAACTTAGCATTGAGTAATTAAGAATATGAATATTTTTAATATAAAAAGCACCAGGATCCATTTTATAAAAGTTGTTTAAATATAATAACAATCAACATAATAACAGATTATCACATAGAAGACATGCAGAGCATACTAATAAACGATAAAATATAATCATAACATAATGAACAGAATAATGTAAGGCTAAAATGTTTTAAAATTAGGAACATAAATTCATTTCTTAACATATCATAAAACTAACATATTCTGCAATATTGCCACTGGTTTATCTCTTACATTTGTTGGGGAAAAAATCCAGTATTATGATACTTAATTACAGCTATTTAATAAACATTAAAACAGAAAAAAATGGCTTAATTCTCTCTTGATGAAGTCATAATATCAAAAAAGTGCAGCATATCTCTTACAGATGGAAAATGAGAAAGAAAAAATTTCATTCAATCATGGAATGAAATCCATAATCCTTGGATCATAATGCATTATGTGTCAGAGCTTGAGCAAATAATCTGGTTTTTTGAAAACACACGAAATTCAGAGAAAACTACCTAAGTCTACTGCATATATTAGCTGTTCGTATTTCACTGTACACTTCTAGAAAGACATTTCTGTTAGTTTGCTTGCTTGTTGATTTGTTTTTAATGTTCTCGAAAGTACTGCAGCCAGGTTATTACAATTTCCTTTGGCATCTGGTAATCATAGATTTGATCACTAAGGTCATTTTGCCACTGCCAGCTCTTATTAACTCTTAACATTTTTTTTTTTATTCACACATGTCTCAGTTCATACTCTTTAATGGACTACTGCAATTTAAAGCTCTAATCTAATGGCTGTCCTATGATTCAGGCCAGCTTGCCCAAACATAAAATGGCTTTTGAAATCAGATAAATATTTGTAAAAATTATTAATCCAGAAAATAGCTTTTAGTCACTTAAAGTCCAATCCATGAATTCCCTACCTAAACACTGTATTTAAAAAAAAAAAATGTATTCCGCTTGCCTTGTCACTCACAGCATCCCACTCTGCATTCAGAACACTAAAATTTCATTATCAAAAATTCTTGCCAAAAAAAAAAACCTAGCCTTAATATTATTTAAATTGCATATGCTGCATAAAAATAACTTGTAGAGAATTTCCCCTTTATATCTGGGCAAAGAACTCTCTGGGACTTCAGAAAATACTTGATTCTCTTCGTGGTTTCCTGTGACAGCTTTTATTTAAGACTTACACAACAAATATCAACTTATTTTCTTTCGGCTCATTAGTACAGATTTTTAAGGAAAGTGTAGACCGAACCATTTTTTATAGTTTGCTTCTAGCCACAACTCCTTTTTAATCCTACTATTTTATAATTAAGTACATTTAGCTCCAGCTCTGGGCTTCGTGGAGCAACTCTATGTGCAGCTGCCCCACCACCCCATGCCTTCCACCTCCATCTCTAACTCTTCGGCTGCATGGCCCTGTTTTTAGAAATCAGCCACCCAGCAAAAATGACTTTTACTCATAGGAGCCACCTTCTGAGGATCTTCTTTCAGAGACAGGAGAGCATGTGTGCCTCCAGCTCAAGTCTGGGGCTAAACTCTGCTGGGTTTGTGGCTATTGAACCCCAACATGCTACAGATGTCACAGGGTTCATCACTGCAGTAAGGAGCATTAGGCTCTAGACTGGAGATTTGGGCATAAGCAAGTGTGTACACAATCAGATTATTTGGAAGAACAATTCCGGACCACAACTGCCTTTGTCCAGTATTCGAAGCTGTAATAGAAACAGAAGATGAGATTACATGTGAGATTGTTGAAAAAGAAAATGAATCTGAAGTTACGAGAAGTGTGGGTGAAGCACCTGGGGGAGAATTGGATTCAGTGGCAAAACACGAATCCAAGGAAGAGAAAATCCAGAAGTCTAAAACAAAAATAGCCTTTGAGGCAGAACAGATTCTCAGATATGGCAGGGAGATTGCACCTATCTGATTTCTGGTGAAAATATCTCTCAAAGAAAGGATATTCCATATTGCCCTTGTGGTGTCAATAGAATATTTGAATTCCAGGTAATGTCTCAGCTGCTCAACTACCTAAAGGCAGACAGACTGGGCAGGAGTGTTGATCGTGGTGTCCTGGCTGACTTCACCTGAGCTGAAAGCTATAGACTGGGGATCAGCAACACAGAAGAATATGTTTGGAAGCAAGATATAAAAAATACACCCTGAAGACAACATGGAAAAGCCTTACAGATGCTCATAATCTCTTAGACCTTACAATTCCATTTCTAGGACTTTATCCTCAGGAAATAATTCTATCAGAGACAAAGGTACAAAAATGTTGTTATAGGTGAGTTTAAAATATATAAATATTCATGAAACAAAAATATCTAATGACAGGTAATTAAATAAATTTCGATGTATCCCTAGAATAAAAGGCCATGCAGTCTTAATGATGTGGATCTATATCCACATCAAATAAAGTACAGGTTTAAACTGACACCAAGATATTCATAGTATCTTCATATCTTTGTAAAAAGTATTTATACATGTATATTTCCACGGGAATCTGGAAAGATACACACTTGGTGGGAACTAGTTAACTATAAATGGTAGGACTACCTGAAATAATCATTTTACCTATGTGTTTCTTTTTTTCTACAATAAAAATGGGTTAGTTGCTTAATTAAGACCAAAAAAATAAGGGTGTTTAGCTAGGGCATTTCAGATTTAAAGTACAGAACTCAACCTGAGCTAGCTAAAGGAAAAGGTATTTTTTAGAGTACAAAGGGATATTTGATATCAGGACAGAAATGCATTTGGGCCTTAGGAAAGACTGTAAACCAAACAAGGAGAGCTATCCAAAACACAGTCTATGTGAGTTTTCTTTGGTTTTTAATTTCTAATTCTTCTGAGTTGGCTTCCTTTATGTTTTCTAGCACAGCAGTGTTCCCTGTTATTCAACCCACATGATTAAAACAAATAATAATGAAAACAAAAAGAGAAAACAGAGCCACTCAATTTTAGGCAGGTAGAAAGATTAATTTTTTTCTCTTTCTCTCTGTTGATCCAAATCTTAAATTTCTAGGGCAAGATTTCTCAGTGACAGAGGATGGGGGGTGGGGGTCCCTTCACTGAACTAACTCCAATGTGGCCACATTTCACATCAACAAAACAAACCTCATTCTAGATGTAAACTTGTGCTTATAGAATTGATTTATTTCTCAACCAGAATTAGGCATGGGAAATGGGAATCAATTTTCTGGGCCTAAATTTATTCTCCTAGAATTCTCATAGAAATTTGGAAATCAACATATTTATCAAAGGAAGAAACAGAGAAAATAGGACCATTGAAAATACAACAATATATAGACTACAGACTTCATTATCAGTTAAACTTGCATTCACATTCTGACTCTGCCATTTTATAGGTGCATGGTGCATGGTCTTGTATATAACATTTAATTTCTTTGAGCATCATTTCCTCAATTGCATAAAAATAATACTTACTTCATAAAATTGTTTTGTGGGTTAAATAGCATGATGAATATAAATGAGTTTTGTGCCTATAGTGTATTAATATGGTGCATTGATAGGGCTAGTCCTGCTAATGGCTCACGTCCCTACTCTTCAGAAAATCATGCCTCCAATATTTCACCCCTTACTCTGTTTTATTTTATTGTTTAAATTGAATATTTTATTGTTTAAATTATGTCATCTCTGTGTATATTTGTTTTTTAGCTATCTCTCCTATCAGACTGTGAAGTTCACAGTAGTAGAGCTTTTGTCCACATTGCTCATTAATGTAGTCCTGCTTTCTGGAACAACATCTATTAGATGCAAATTTGTTTAATGATGGAAAGGTATATTAAACACACAACAGCCATTATATTTCAGTGAAATGTTAGAGCATGCAGTTCAACTTCCAGATTTTTTAATATATTGTGTCATGAACAAAGAAATTAATTACATTCTGAAAAAAAAAGTTCTGAAAATGTTCATGGGATTTCTTCAGGTTGTAAATGAAAGAGAATGTTTCCCAATGAAATTGAAAAAAAAAAATTATGGAGTCTATCTGATTCCCATTATGCCAAAGATATAAGAAGTAGAGTAAAATACCTAAAAATGCTCTCTTTGCCTATCAGAAGGTATTTCTGGATGGTGATGTTATGCAAAAGTTTAACTAATATTAATAGTTTAATGAACATTCTGTTTACCACATAGAGTATATAGTACTGCCTAATAGTAGAATGAAGTTTCTTTTGTTTTAGATGAAATGTCATAGGTTGGAAATAATGTTGTCTGTATCAAACTATTGAATCATACCATCAATGAATTTTAAGTTATCGGTTGAGCTCCTATGAATCCTTGCCTACAATATAATATGAAACAAGCATACCAATAGGAAGGAAGAATAACTGGCATTAAGGAAGGAAGGGGTAAGCATTTTAAAAATGGAATAATATTAAAGTGGAAGTAAAAAGCAAAACCAAGAGAAATGTAAAGAACATCTGAACGCTGGTGGGTAGGTAATATTATCTATAATTACGTGGAAGTCTAGTTTCCCTGACCTGAAATGTGAAAGACCTATTCTAAAATTTTCTCTAAGTTTGTCTTTTGTGTGATAACTCAATGGCCACAAAATGTTGATGTGACTACAAAAAGCACAGTCAAATGCCTGACAAACAATGAGAGAATTTGAGAAACTAGTAGAGCAAGAATTTCTACAGAAATATAGTCAATCATGCAAAAATATTGTTGCAAAGAAATTTTAAAATCACCATCATGATATCCCACATTTCATTGCTTTCTAACTTCATTCATTCTTATTTCTGAGTCTGATATTCAGACACCATTCTTCATGTTCAGTATGGCTGTTTGAAATATTATCATTTTGTTTTGAGAAGTTAGGTTCTAAGATTAAGTGCATTGATTTCTAGCCACAGATCCAAGAATGGGAGATAAAGTATTACATGAAGAGGAAGACCTGTAATCAGCCTGTAGAAGTGTATGATACAAATGAGATGAAATAAATATACACTCTATACATTGTACAATTAAATAGATGTAAAATACAGACATAATTTCTGAAGTTCCATCTAATAATAGACTCTAGCTATTTAGTGAAAAAGTGCAATTTATGCTAATTGTTTAAGGGAAGGAAGAACAATTGCATTAGAAATAATTTGTAATTTGTAATTCCTTGGTTTTATTTAAAAAAGTAAATTAAGATATTTATATATTATCCACATAATACATAATGTATAATGCATATATTAGCAACAAATTGTTCTCATAGTCTTAGGATATTTTTTGTTTAGAAACCATAGTATCACCTAAGAAGAAGAAAACATAATGTTATTGAACCATTTATTTTTTGCAGAATTATACTCTACCCTACGTGTACAGAATGATAATGTATGCTAAGATATGAAGATTAAAAGATAATGCATACAAATATTCTCTGAAAATGCTTTACAAAGAGTGTTTTATCTTAACAAGTTAAGGTGATGCTGTGAGCCAAACATGAAAAATTTAAGTATTGGTAATAAGAACAAAGATATAGCATGTTTAAAAAATGGTTAGTGGCTCTTTTAAATATCCACATCAACATACGTCTTAAGGGGACATAAACATGTGTCAAGATTATTTCTGTTCTTCTGGAATTATTTCTCCAAAAATAATAATTAGCAAGCATTATACTATATTTCCCCTAACAACCCATTTATTTAGGTGTTTACAAAGACAGTATTAGAATAAAAGAAGCTTCAAGCACTTCTGTTATTGTAATAAATGTCTCAGGAGATGTGATGATGTGCAGGTTACAACATTCTGATAGTGATTTCTAATGCATTGCAGTAGGACATGGACCCTTGAGAAACACATGGAATTCTCTTCCATCTAGATTACATTTTCTCACTGTCCCAATGTGCTTGATATGAACTGACACAACCATAAATATGTTTATATAAATGGCACGCTGTCAGAGTTAGACAGAGAAATATATAGCATTGAGTGAAAAATAATTTCAGATCCTTTTCAAGTGCTTTTTACTGTTGTAACAGTAATTCCTGCAAATCACATAGTAGACTGTAAAATAACAATACTGCCTACAGACTTCATGAATTGTGTATTTTTTGAGGAAGGTTGAAAATTTGTGTTCAGATAGTACCTAAGTATATTATGTTGGATTATTTAACTTTCCGGTGGTTTATAGATCTCCAGTTCCCTACATTATCTCTTGAGAAAGAAAACCAAGTGCTCTTGTCCTTCTGATAAATTATGAATATCCAGTGATCACTGCATCTATATCTAATTAGCTAAGGAAATAGGGTGACAATATCCTAAATATGCATACAGAGGAAATACATATATTAATTTTGCTGTGAATTGAGAAAATATATATTTCAACAACCCTCGTAAGATTATTATCAACACAGAGAAATTAAATTTATTGAATTCTTAGAACATGACCCTTAGTAAGTACAAGTTGTTGATATTTGGTAGATTTAATACATGAAATTTGTAAATATCTTCAAAATTATTACTTTGCCTACACAAAGCCTCACATGAAATTTATTTCAGATTTTGAATATGACTTTCCCTTTGTCCTTTTACTTTGTCTAAATGACAAGTGGTGCTAGGTATGATTAAACCCTACGATTGAGTTGGTTTTATTATGAGTTGGTTTTATTATTATTATTATTAAAGGTATTATTATTCAGGTTTTTCAAACAGTAGGGTGGTATTCAGAGGACTTTGCCATGTTGCAGGATTATCCAAATTGGTGAAATATTTTAGTGTCATATATCGAAATTGTAGCACTTATGACGGATTTTATATCCAACATTCTTTTTCAGTTTTTTTAAGATTTTGTTTATTCATGAGAGACACAGAGAGAGAGAGAGGCAGAGACACAGGCAGAGGGAGAAGCAGCCTCCATGCAGGGAGCCTGATGTGGGACTCGATCCCAGGTGTCCAGGATCACACTCTGGGCTGAAGGCAGTGCTGAACTGCTGAGCCATCCAGGCTGCCCTCTTTTTTCAATTTTTATGTCATATTCCTGACCTCTATGCTCATTTTATTTCTCAACAGTTTTAAGCTTGCTATTATTTAAAGCTTGATAAAAACATCAACTCCCCCATAAAATATTCTCCAAATTCTATACTAATTTTCTTCTTCTTTAAACTCTGTGCCAAATATAAAAGCAGCAAGGACATTTTGAAAAAAACTTGTACCTTCTTTATTGAATCTCTTATTTTATTTTCACCTTTTCTCAACAAATACAAGAAAGTCTGTTAAAAAAACTTTGCAAATAGATTATCTTCATGTCTCTTGGGCAGAGAACAGTTCCTTGTAACAGGACAAAAATACTAATTATTGATGGAAGCTCTCGATCTATATTAAATAAAAATCAGTTCATCAAATAACACCATTAATAATGTAAAAGAGAAGAAGAGTGGGAGAGGAAATTTGTAATGCCTGTAATTAACAAAAGGCTTGTACTGAGAATATAAAAAGAAATTATACCAAAAAAAGATAGTCTCATAAAAGAATGGGTGAGACTTTATCAGTCATTTTACAAAAGATGATATCCAAATAGCCAATATACATATATATGCACATAAATGTACTAAACTTAAGTAGTCATCAAGTAAATGCTCTATTAAAGATACAATGAGATACAACTATATTAAGAAAATTAAGAAAAACTGAGACTATCAAGTATTGATGAGAAAGTGAAACCAGGAAAGTTCTCACACTGTGGGAATGATTGTAAATTTTTGAAATTATACTTAAAAACTCTTTGACACAAATTTTCATGTTAAACAAATATATACACCATGATCTAGCCAATCCTCATTTGGAAATATATGTAACTGACAGTCTCATATGCATCAAAAGAACTGTATGAGTATAGTAATTTCAGCATTCTCATTAATAGCTACAGAGCTAAAAACAATCCAAACACCCATCAACAGTAAACTAGATAAAATGTGGTATGTATGATGATAAGTATACATGACTACTGTTGCATGCAACAATGTGGATGAATATTAATAATAATATTAGTGTGGTATGAACTTAATATAGAGGTGATATGCAAAAGAATGTATTATATAATTGTATATAAGGTTCAATTAAAAAGGAAAATTTTTAAAAAATTAAAAAAAAAAGGAAAATTAATTTATACTGTTAGAAGCCAGGAGGGTGGTTTTCCTTGAGTGAGAGGAGAGTTTAGATTTTGGGAAAGTGACATCAGGGCCCTCTGCATTGCTGGTAATACAATATTTCCTGATCTGGGGTGGGGAGGTAGTTACAAAATATGTTTACATTTTGATAATTCAGCAACGGGCACACATGACTAAATGTATTATTGTGATGTACAATATATTTAATAAAATGATTTTAAAATCTTACAGCTTCAGTAAAAAAGGAGCATAACACCTATTTAATAATAATTGTGCACCTTCTGGAGAAATGCTAGTCCAGTTTTAACATACTAATATAAGGGAAAATAAAATGATTCTGGATAATTTTAGTAAATAAAACTAGTAAAATTACTAGTACTGACAATTTACATATTTTTTTAGAGACAGGGTAGGGGCCAGGGGGAAAGAGGGAGAGAGAAAATCTTAAGCATGCTCCACCAACAAAGAACTTGATCTCACAATTCTGAGATCATAACCTGATCGAAATCCAGATTCTGATGCCCAACCGACTGAGCCACCCAGGTGCCCCTTAACTATTTACATATTAAAAAAACTTAATAAATTGCTCAATCAGTTAAACTAAATTTAAGCTGTTTATTTATTTATTTATTTATTTATTTATTTATTTATTTATTTAAGATTATATTTGTTTATTCATGAGAGACACAGGTAGAGGGAGAAGCAGCTTCTCCCCAGAGAGTGGGATGTGGAACTCGATCCTGGAACTCCAGGATCACTGCCTGAGTCGAAGGCAGATGCTCAACCACTGAGCCACCCAGGTATCCCAGCTTACCTAATTTATTGATTTATTAATCTATCCAGCTTTTTGTTGAGAAACTACTAAATGCTAATTACTGAACTATATACTAGGTGCAATCATCAATTAGATTGACACTTTGCTCATGAATGTCTTTCTTATTTAAAAGAGTAGTAAGCACATTAATGACATATTGGTTAATAAATACATGAGGGAATTATAAGAATCTTTATTAAGGACTCCAAGGAGTTACATTTTTAAAAGACATTCATGAGCAATCATTTGACCTGGTGAAGATACTTTAAACTTTGTTATTTCAGAACTGTTAATTCCAGTTTGAGCATTGAAGTATTTTGTTGCATAATGAAGATAGTGCACAGCCTAAAATATAAGATGGACATGTGCTCACCATGTGAGTCACTGAATCAATTGTCAAAGACAAAGCAGTGAACAAAACTTTCCATGATCCTCACCGCCATGGAATTTACAAACTAGTAGTTTATACACACTCATGCCAAGAAATAATAAACACAAAACTGCAAGAGCGGTAAATGTTACGGAACATAAGTCTGTTGTGAAATCATATAATGAGAATACATACTAATACTAATACCCATGCTTATACTAATTGTTAAAAGATTAAACTTGCCTGGATGTCTCAATGTTCTTGTGAAAGCCCTCATTTCCCAAGAAGCTTTTCATATACCATGAGATAAGTAGATATTTGCATATCTATGTAGATATGTAGATATGTAGTTAATTGTTCTGATCCAAAATGAGGTAAAATATCCCTTTCTTCCTGGGAAGGCCAGAACAGTGAAGCCCTGAACTAGGTTCATAAGTAAGTACCTAGGGAGATTAGAGCTTTATCTTCCTAAGTATTTACATATTAATGAGTAATAAACATAGACACTTGGAGAAAACCCCACATCTTAAAAGCTGAGGCAAAGAGGACTATCAGCTGATGAGATTTTACTCACATCTCAAATGGTGAGAGGAGAAGAAAGACCTTTCCAGTGAACAGCTACCTTCTTCAACTTCGTGAGCAGAGGAAAATAAGTTTTCCTCATGCCTTGCAGTGAGATTTCTAGATTTCTAGTTACTCCTGTGGCAAAATTCCCATCATTGGCTCACAGGACTTCTCCTCAGAAGTAAAGACTAGGGCAGCAGGGGCTACATGCTTATTATTTGCTGTGAAGTAATAATAAATTTGCCTGATCTGGTGCAACTTGTGCATGCATTCAAGATAATATTAATCATGATTAATATTTAAAACCCAGCACTAATACTAAAACTTTATGAATACTTTATATGTGCCAGGCGCCATTGCCAGTTCTCTACACAAATGAAATTATTTAATATCGACAGTAATAATCTAAAGTAGTTACCATTATTATCCTCCAATTTACATATGGGGAAAATAGAGGCAGAGAGAAGTTAAATGTCTTGCCTAACTAAAGTAATCGTCTCCAAGTAGTCATTAAAAAAAATTAAAAAAAAATAAAAATAAAAAGATTCTGATTCCAGAGTCTGTGCTATTAAAATCCATAATAGGGCTTTCTAGGAGGAAGTTTCATTTCATTTAGGAACCTTCTACTAGAGGGATTTACACAGGTGTGAGTGGTGGAGATGCTGGTCTTGTGGAGACAACATCATATGCAAGGACATCGAGGCCACTTGAGTTTGGTACATTTGTAAAAAGAGAGAAAATGAGGAAAGAAACTACTAATTATTATAGATCTATGACAAGTTAGCATTGTGTTTGTTTTTCAGCCCACTACTAATAAGAATCATATATACAAGCATTTTAGCTGTAACACTATATAGGTATTCCTGAATAATCTCATATTTTGCTAAATATGCACACTAAAATAGCAAGGCATATGGAAAAAAGAAAGAAAGAAAAGAGGCAAGATTATAAGAAGATGGCAGGAAATTCATGCAATTCTATAACGGTAGAGTCCTTAAAGAGAGAGACAGACAGAGATAGAGAGACAGAGATAGAGATAAGGAGAGAATCAGAGAGACAGAGAGACAGAGGACCATAGCACAGTAGCCCCACCATGGACATTCATACGCAGCATCACATCCTTAGTAGCCTTAAAATTTGAAGTCCTCTTTCTCCATCAGATGTGGATCTTTGAGGGGTTTCACTTCCAAAACTCCAGGACACCATATATCCCTATATATCCCTACTCTTTCATCTTTTTTTTTTTTACTATGAAGGAAATGTTTTCACATTTTCCTCATCTGTGTCCTCAATTTCCCCAAATAATTTCACCTAGTAGACTCAAAGGATATCTTGAAGCAATAAACCAGTTACTTCTTCTACCAAACAATGGAACTTCTGTGGGATTTTAACTTTTTTCTTAAAGTGTTAAGTTATGTATTTGCTTCTTCTCTGTGAGAAACCTTGTCAACTTCGGCTTTAAAACAGTAATGTAACTGAAAAAAAAATTACATTTAGAACAACTTGACCTCTGAAATATACTAATATTATTTCTTATTTGTTGAACATGTGTGAGATGATTTGCATTAGGATAATATATTTCTGGAGGAATAGGCTGGACTTAGAATAAGTATTAAATGTTTGACTTAGTCACTTATGAATTAATCTATGTATTAAGAAATACCAACCTTTTAAATTTTTATGACTGGCAGCTTATTTTCCAGATAAAGTTTATATCAGTGCTCAGTAATGGATCTTTCCTCAGCCAGATGGGAGCTGTTATAAACAATTTCAAGTCTCTGTCTTTATTCCTCACTCTTCAATTTACTTCTCCTTGTGTACAGAGACAAATTAAGTTTTCACATCCTCTGTTTGTTCATTTGTTAATTGAAGAGTTAGAATTTAAAGGTATCTTCTATGTCTTAATCAATTCTGGCCAAATCTTAGGAGAGAATAAAGGTACGTTGAATTTTTTGAACTCACATTCTTTATGAAAAAAAATTGGCTAAATTTTATATGGATAATATACACACATAATCTGAAAAATAAAATGATGAGCTCTCCTTCTGACCAATTTGCTTAAAACATTGTAAAGTTAGCTTATTTCAAGTAGTTTATAATCTACATTCTTTACCATGATCTTCTTACTTTGTAGACAGTGAGAATTTTTTTAAATTATCACTTACTAGATGAATCACAGGAAACAAAAAAAAAAAAAAAAAAAAAAGAACCAAAAAGTAAAACAAAACAAAACCAACCAACAAACAAGCAAAAAATCCTTTCTGGGGTATTCCTGTTTTAACATCTCAGTTCATATGCTTACTCCTAAATTAAAATGTAAACTATTTAGGAATATTCTGACCTTTTCTTGATTAAAATGCTGACATATCCTTAATCTACACCCATTCTCACAATGCTGAGATTTCTCAAAGCACCAGTAATGAATTGTATATCACAGGGAATAAAAAATGCAGTAATGCTACAAAAATCTACAATATAACATGCATAAGATGCACACTATGAAAATGCATCCAGACTTTTTATTTTTTTTAAATTTTTTTTTTATTTATTTATGATAGTCACACAGAGAGAGAGAGAGAGAGAGAGAGAGAGGCAGAGACACAGGCAGAGGGAGAAGCAGGCTCCATGCACCGGGAGCCCGACGTGGGATTCGATCCCAGGTCTCCAGGATCGGGCCCTGGGCCAAAGGCAGGCGCCAAACCGCTGCGCCACCCAGGGATCCCCAGACTTTTTAATGTCTTTTTCAATTACATTGCACATCATTTGATAAATTTGCTAAATGTCATTTAATTGTAAATGATGAAAAGTAAAGAAGTATATTCATTGTCAATATATCGTGATATACTATTTCTTCGTTGATAAAACACCTAAGTATTTTGGTTTGACCAAAAATGTATAAAATATAAAGTAAATAAATTATGTGGAATTTCTATGAACATAAGGAAAGGAAATTAGCCTTATTCCACATAATTTGAGAGTACCTACTGTATTATTCCATGGTTACACAAAGGATTTAAATCCAATGTTAACATTCCATTGAGACTATAGCTTTTTTACATAATCAAATATTTCTCCAAAAAATTTTATTTAGTTTAATGAAATTGTGTAATGAAGCATTTATAAGATCCTTTTTAGAGGAAAAAAAATACTGTGAATCAATACATGATGTTGCAAATGTCATTGATGGTGAAAAAAATAATCATCCTCATAGGAAAGTGGACAGAGTCACAGCTACTTTTTTGTTGGTTTTGCTTTTCTTATATAATAATTTATTATTCATGTATCTAATAGTACTTACCTCAGGTATCAAGTTCAGCAAATCTGCCCCTTGGGTTTGGAAGTCCCTGTTGTGAGTTATCATAGTGCTCTGCATATCTCTCTCAAAGTCTGTGCTCTGTACTATAATTAAAAATTTATTTGACTTTCTTTACCTTTAGAATTTTAGCTCCTAGACAATATGCCTAAATTTTCATTGCTAGATTGCAATACTCTGTGCCTCTCAAAAAGTTCTCTTTCTCTCTCCCCCCCCCCCTTTTTTTTAGAACAGCA
Source organism: Canis lupus familiaris (assembly GCF_011100685.1). NCBI lineage: Eukaryota > Metazoa > Chordata > Mammalia > Carnivora > Canidae > Canis > Canis lupus. The sequence goes on along the minus strand of NC_049259.1, from coordinate 9,361,209 downwards.
TAGATATGGATATGTACAGTTGTATGGAGATAGTTTATTACCGTGAAAAAGAGTGTTGGCCCTGGGATCATCTCTGCAGGTTTCAAATGCTGGCTCCAATACAATTGTTCAGTTCAATCCTTGTCAGGTTACTTAATTTTTTTATGAACTGAATTTTCTCATTTGTAAACAAGCATAATAATTAATAGTGTGGGGCTCGTTTTGTCTTTGTAAAGATTAAATAAGATGCTAATCATGTAAGCAGTTATATTTCCTGACCCATAATAAGTATTTAGCAAATGTTTCTGCATCCCAGTATTCATATTAGTATCATTTTTGACCTTGTCTTTGTTTTAAGCCTTCTATTCTTGTCTTAAGGTTATGAGAGTTCACAATTTTACAAATTGCTCAGATGCTAATGACTCACAAATTAAAATCTTACTCTTATTCTCCATTCATTATCAGAATGCCTATATCAAATATAGGCGATTAATATAGTTTATTAATTAGAATAATTAATATAGCTAATATTAACTATTAATATAGTTTATTAGGGATCTAGCTTGTTCCCCTCTGATCTCCAAATAAACCCATTCTTAATCCTGGCTTGCCTAACCTGAAATAGCTGCACCATCTACATAAAAGTTCAAAAAAATACTCATGTATGTCTTACCCCATCTACCACATCTAATTTATTAAAAACCCTTGAATTTTTTCTTCATAATATAGCACACATCCATTTATAGATTTCTCTTTTCTGCTTCGTAACCTCCCTGGTACAAACCATTATTATTTCTTTCCTGGACTACCTTATTTAAGTCATAATTTTTCTCCTTGCTTTCTGTTTTTGAATATCTGGTAGTTATTCACCAATTAGTCAATAATTATACTAAACAGAGAGATCTTTTATATGTATAAATAAGATACCTCAATCAATTCCTGCTTATAACCTTCTTCAGGTTCCCACAGCAGTTTGGATAAAACCCAAACTTCCTTAAACCTTCAAAGCTCTCTCTGGCTTGGCCTTTGTTTACTACCTGATTGCATATTTTATAGTTTCTCTCCAGTTTGCTAAGGAGTAGCGATGCTGATCTGTCAGTTCCTGGCACAGACCAAGCCTTTCCACCAGCGTTCCTGTCTTGGTCACTCTTCCCTTTGATTTATATATGTTCCCAGAACATAGCAAATAATAAATAGCCGTTCAAAAATATTTATTAAGAGTCTATCAGAAAAAATATATAAAAAATGAAAATTTTATTGAAAATATAATAGAGATTGGGGTGGTTAAGCATCTCACTCTTGATTTTAACTCAGGTCATGATCTCAGGGTCATGAGATCAAGCTTCTCATTAAGATTCTCTCTCACCCTCTGCCCACCCCCACTCTCAAAAAATTATAGATAGATAGATATAGATAGGTAGATAATAGAGATTGTGGCAGTAATTATTATATCAGTGAGATTATAACCCAGAAAGAAAACTTTATTTCCAAAAAACCCCAAAACATATCAAATAAGAGTTTTAAAAATCAGAAATTCAGTTGGTGTTATAGATTTTTAAATACATGTACTTCTTCCAGTCTTTGAAATAAGAAATAGGTATTAAGCAGATACTAATTTTTCTAAAAAATCTAATTATGAAATAAATAGAAATGCAAAGAAAATGTACACACACTTTTTAAAAGCAATAGAGACTGTATCTCATTTTGAAGCATCTATCAAACTTGGTTAAATTTTATCAAATATTTCATTAAATTATCTATAAGTTGACTCTAAGTAGCAAAAATCATTCAAGTTATTCTCTATTCACAAGACAATATAACTAGATTAAATTACAAAAGTTTAAAAACATATTTAATAAATTTAGTATTTCTAACTAAATTAGACTTATTCTATAAAACAAAAGTTTCTTGATAAAAATCCATTAATGTGACATCAAATAGGCAAGAAAAAATCACATGATAATTCTAATAGATCAAAGTTATTTTAAATATTTTGCTCTTTTTTTTCTGATTTTATCTTCAAAAAATAAGTTTGCCTCCTTTAACTCAAGTAATCTACAATAAAATATATTTAGAGCAACTTTTACTTAAAAATTACCATTCTACATTATTACAAAATATATTGTTTAATATTATAATGAGTGTTATGAGATTATTGATAGGAAAAATAAAACTAAAGGGTATCATAATTAACCAAGGTTACCATATATTCACAGAGAAAGAGATTCAAAGGATAGCTTATTAAAATTGAGAGCTTCTCCTTTAATACAAACAATATGAGCCAGAGGAATTATTTGCTCTTCTTTCAATTTTTATTAAATGAACCAAAGGTATATACAAATAAGAGTGAGTCTGTATCTGTACCAGAAACTAGGGTTGCACAAACATGAAGACAAGGTATGAGTTCAACAACAACATCTAAAACAAAAAGCTTGGTGGTTCCAAATCTAGTTGATAAACAGAGCCATCTGGAGAGTTTTATAAAAATACAGTAGAACTAGAATATATCTGATTTTGTTTGTTTTATTTTATTTTTGTACCTCTCACTTATTTCAATTATCAGATAACTTTGGGAATGGTTAGAGGAACCTGATTGGTGAAAAGATCAACACTACTGAAATTAGGAATATAAAAACAAACAAAATGGTCAACAAAGTAAACCCCAATGAAATTTTCTAGTGCTCATAAGGTGTGATATAGGTTTTTAGAATAATAAATTTGTGGTACAACTTTTGGCGAGAAGGCAAAACTTAATTTTATTCCATGGGCACTTGAATCAAGAGAACTGGTACTAATGTCACTGGTTATCTCCTGTGGCACATAATTTTACCTCTTCCTTATATTTAATATGGTCCAGTACTGTTTGGCCCAGCTGGCTTATAGATGATCATTTCATCTGAGAGTGGCAACACATCATTAGGACACATTACTCAGATTACCACAAGTACAAACATTAAGTGTTGACAAAGAGGCAAATTAATTGTTTCCTCCTTTTTCATTCATTCTCTACATGGGCACATGGATCCTTAATCTTTAATTATTAAACTACAGTAGATTTAAGCTTCTCTGTCTTCTTTCAACTTCTTCAAGATTTTGAGTTGAGAACTGACAAAATGGAGCCCCCTGAGTAAGTACAAGACAAAAGCAAATTATTCACTCGTTGCAATCAAAATCATGGTTAAATAAAGAGATTAAGTAATTTAAAAGAAAAGCAACAATTTAAGAAATCAAAATAAGATCCTTCAGGTAAGCAGTTATTGAAGGAGAAAGTTAGAATCTAAAATTCCTTTTCTCATTAGAAGTAGGAGAACATAAAATCCACAAATCTGAGATCAGTAGGTTAGTTTGAAATTGATCCCATAATTGCCACGTTTGAAATGTGTCACATGCATTAAATGGCAAGTTAAATAATACAGAATATTAAATCAGAGACTATGATAGGACATTGGAAGAATTTGTAGAGAACTCTGAAAGAATATAAATGTTATGCAAAAAAAAAGAGGTAACAGATTAAAGGGGTAGCCCTTCATCCATCAGTTCACCATATATGAACAAAAAGATTGGGGTGTGTGGGTTGGTTGGTTAAGTGTCTACTTTTACCTCAGGTCACGATACCAGGACCTAAACCCCACATTGGGCTGCCTGCTAAAAGGAAGTCTGTTTCTCCCTCTCCCCTCTCCTCCAGCTTGTGCGCTCTCTGTCAAATAAATAAATAAAACTCTTAAAAAAAAAGAAAAGAAAAAGATCACAAGGGTAAAAAGTGTAAAAGACATCCTGAATAAAACTTCACGAGCATTTCTATTTGGATTGAAATGTGCTGGAAATAATGGACGAATAAAGGAAAATCACCAGCAAGACACCTTTCCTATTTGAACTTTTGGTGGATTTGGAGGATAGATACGGAAGTTTTAGAATATGTTAAGAATAACTCCAGATTCATTTAACGAAAGCAGATAGAAGATAGCAACACTTAAAGTTTGTAACTATATGTGGAGATGGATGTTAAAGATTTATTTTAGTGACCATTTCACAGTATATACAGAAACAAAGCAGTATGTTATCTACCTGAAAATAATATAATATCATATGTCAATTATATCTCAATTTAAAAAATCAAGTGGAAAACATTAAGCAAGTTTTCTGAGCAAAAAAAAAAATGTGATCTTTTTCTTTAAAATATCACATCATTAAAATTTTAGCAAGCATTTGATGCTTATTACACACCTACAAATGTATGGATTCTTTAGACTACAGTAGTAAACAAGATATGACCTTTGTTTTGGAGTCAAAAGAAAGCTTACAATTGTAGGAGGGATACAAATAGGTAAATAAATTGATAAGCCGATTAACAGCTGTGTAACCTTGAGCAAGTTGTTTAACTTCCCTGTGTCATTTCTTCACTTGTAAAATGGGATGATTTGGCTTCTACTTGTGATAGTTTGGCTATTGTCACCTTGGCATCATTAACACATCTTTCCAAGATCTCTGCATCTTTCTAATGCCCTTGCCCCATTCATTCCCTTGTTAGAGTTTGCCAATGATAGGCATTTGTGAGCTTTGGAAGACAGAAGAGCAGGAGAAACCATTACTCTCTGGAGCCTGTCCTAGCCAAACGAATGAACAAATGGGAGATTGCATCTTTTCAAAGAGCACTGGGGCTCTAGCTTCTTGGCATTTGCACATTCAGAAAATCAGTAAGAGTTTCACATAGACTGTTTAAGCACCGTAGCAGTTTCCAAGGCAGTTCTTGGGAGCTTCTGGTGAGATCTCTTGGTAGCTTCCCTGAAATTTTTTATTGGTTCCTTATCCTTCAGAGTCCGTTTTCAGGACGTTTCTTGTTCTTCCAACATTCTTATCAACTTTTAATTCTTATAATAAGTCTTTCATACCTGAAAAACTTAATGTGGCTTCTGTTGCTCTTCAATTTTAGACAGCTATAGTTTTGGTAATGGGAATGTGGTTGATTTCCCACTTCTGACACATGTGTGTATTGTTATCAAAACATCTGTGGTATGTAAAATTGTTCTGCTTATCAGTCTAATCAGCATGATTTTAGACCAGCCTGCCAATAGCTACACAACAGATGTTGGGGACTACAGAGATTTATTTTAGCAAAGAGGCCATATTTGGAACAGTAACTGTAGTTGGCAACAAAATGGGGTGGTTCATGATAACTCATTAATATTCTCCAAGATCTCTTAGTTTCTGCACTGTCCAAGCAAGCAAGCTCAACAGGGATGTGATGGGATTTTTCACTGTTCCATGTTTAACAGTTTTAATCGTGGCATTAATCTTGCAAATCCTTCCAGAAATGTGATATGGCTTTGTTGTAATATTTTGAAGAGAGAATGTGGCAGCGTCACTTGGCCTGTCTTACGGAAATAGCCCCCACTCCACTTACTAGAGATCAACATGAGTCTTCTGCTCATCCTGATTTCATCCACATCTTCAAAAACAGGAGAAAAAACACAAAACAGGTTCATGGACCCACTGGGCCCATTTTTACATAGATTTGAGCTAAAAGTAGATCATGACACTTAGATACACTTACGTGATAAGAAAATTATAAAAATGAAATATTTTAAAACTATGAATCACAATATATCTTGGGTCTTCTGGAGATGGTCTCTAACAGCCAGTGTACAGTAATCTCTTGGTATAGTTTTTTTATTTTTGTTTTTATATTTGCATTTGAAAATAGCTTGATTAAAATATCAAAAACATATGCATACTGGTTTTCCTTATAACTAATATGTTTTCAATATATTTTAAACTTGGCAATAAAATAAGACACACACATACACACACACACATATATATATATGAAATAGATGTGAAGTCATGGGATTCATATTTACAGATCAAGAGATTGAAAGTTATGGGCAGCCTGGGTAGTTCAGCAGTTTAGCACCGCCTTTGGCCCAGGACGTGATCCTGTAGATGCGGGATTGAGTCCCACATTGGGCTCCCTGCATGGAGCTTGCTTCTCCCTCTGCCGGTGTCTCTACCTCTCTGTTTCTCATGAATAAATAAATAAAATCTTCAAAGAAAAAAAAAAGAGAGAGAGAATGAAAGTTAGTTTACTTATTCAAAAGTCCAATACATACTATTATAACTGGCCTAAAGATAAAACTCCAAATTTTAAAAAAATTAAAAGATATAGATACTATTTAGCTTGTTTTCAGAAAAAGTATGGTAAAACCCAGGTTAGCTGATCAAGGAAATAGTACAAAAAGTGAGAAGACATAAATTACCAAGAGCGGGAGGAAATGAGGATCATTATGTGTTTGACCAAATGTGGCTTACCCATGAGGTTTATTTAAAGTTAGGCTAACATTTGACAATTATTATCATAAATTAACAGACAAAAGGAGAAAACTAACATGATTTTTTTCAAGAACTTTTTAAAGCCACTGTTCTGAAAAAAATCAGCAAAAGAATGTCTTTAGTTGTAGAACATATACAAAAACCTGTAGCGAGCATTAATACTTCATGATGAAATGCTTTCCTGCTCAGGAAGAAAGCAAGCATGTCTGCTTTCTGTTTCTATTTAACATTGTATGGGGCATCTTAATCAATGCAGTACAGTCAGAAAAATAAATAGAAACCATAAAAATTGGAAAGAAAGAAGTAACTTTATTTCTAGATAAAAAGGTTGTCTTATAGAAAATCTAGTGGAATCTACAAAAAGAGTGCTAGAACTAAATACTTTCAGCAAAGTCATAGGACAAAGGGTCAGTATAAAATATTAATTGTATAAACTATATAACATTGCTTAAACGAATAAAATAATGTTTTATTTTAGTAAATACAGATTATTTCATAAAATCTGTCTTTGGAATTCTTTTACCGAAATCTATTTTATCTACTATTAGCTTAAACACACGAGAGCTTAAAAACATGAACTATTTTGTGTTCATATATTAGTAGCATTATCATTATCAAGATGTCAAGTCTTCCTGACTCACCTATAAATTCAGCAGAATTCCAATAATCCCAGAAGCTTTTTTTGTAGGGAATAGGTCAAATGTGTTGTTAGGAGTGTACTTCTGGTAGATTTGGCATTGCTGAGTGTGCAAGAGGCCCAACATCAACAGCAGTCTAAAGTGAATGAGTTTGAAATGACATAACATCCATAATGGAAAAAGTAGGAAGTCTTAAGGAAATGGAAATATTAGGATGAAAATATTATGTGCAACCTTCAGAATGCTGCAATCCTGCCCTAGGAATATAACATAAAGGCAGATTTAGAACATGTATTAAGAAATTTTCTGTGAGAAGAAACATCCTTGAACAGCTCTACAGTGACTGTTCTCTGTATTTAAGAGATTATGCAATGATGTTACAAGGGGTGCTGTAACGGATTTGCATTTCCTGATATCAATAGAAATAATGAAATCTTAGAGTTGTAAATGGTAGGCAGTGGTGCCTAACAGCCAGTGACAAAGTAGTTACAGCCAGCCACATCAAGCTATGGGCTGGAAAGGTAATCGAGAGTATTTTGAGACCTGCAGGGATTTGTGGTAATGGTTAAATGGTTATTGGATTTGTAGTAATGGAATAGCTTGCTATATTATGGTGCAAATTTTTTATGCCTAGTGGGAAGAAAATTAACTTGTATCATCAATTGGGCATTCATGCTTTCTTATCCAGTCCCCATACTTAGGTAAGTTTACTCAAGGATATCCTACATTGAAGGGAGGCAAGAAATGTTTAAAGAAAGATCCTGCAGTGCTGCAATAGTTATACACCATGACTCATCCCCAAAGCTTTCTTCAGAGGAAACTGCTGCCACTTACTAGGGCTTGTGCATTGTGAGAAATGAATTGCCCATTCCTTCTGAGAGTCATAAGGTGCTGGCTTTTAAGACATATCTCTGAAGACCAGAAACCTCATTTTCTACCAGTCACGATGGGGCTTAGAAGATGCCTCTTGGCAAAATCCATCTCATTGTGTGTGTGTGTGTGTGTGTGTGTGTGTGTGTTTTAAGATTTTATTTATTTATTCATTCATGAGAGATACACATAAAGAAAAAGGCAGAGACATAGGCAGAGGGAGAAGCAGGCTCCATGCAGGGAGCCCGGTGTGGGACTTGACCCCGGGACTCCAGGATCATGTCCTAAGCTGAAGGCAGACGCTTAACTGTTGAGCCACCCAGGCATCCCTGGTACAATGAAGATCACCCTGCAGTTATTTCGCTCTGCTCTAAACAGATAGTGAAAGTAGATAACCTTAGTAACTGACCAAATCCTTGTCTTACTAACTTTACTTGTAGAATCAGGAAACAATTAAGGAGGAGTTCCTGAATGACCATTCCCTCCCCCACCCCCACACTTCCTAACTACCAAATGAACAGATTATGAGCAAGGCTGCATCCCTGGGGTGTCATGCAGTGATTAGAATCATCAGGGATTGCTTGAAAGATGCAAGGACAATGACAATAACATAGGTGTTATATAAATGAGCCTACGATGGCTTCTGTATATTGACCTCTAAGTTATTTACTTCTTTATATAGGCTGGTATTTGTTTTTGTTTTTGTTTTTGTTTTTGTTTTTTAAGATTATTTATTTATTTATTCATAAAAGACACACAGAGAGAGGCAGAGACACAGGCAGAGGCAGAAGCAGGCTCCATGCAGGGAGCCTGACGTGGGACTCAATCCCGGGACTCCAGGATCACGCCCTGGGCCGAAGGCAGGAGGAGCTAAACCGCTGAGCCACCCAGGGATCTTCTAGGCTGCTATTTGTTATCTCAAAAGTCCACCAGTGCCAAACTCAAATTTTGATGCGTCCAATTGTTTTAAACAGATCTCAAATAGGCAGATTTCTGGCCATTTAGAGCTGGCCTGCTTTGCATATCCTAGAAAACTCTTGCACATAGGTTAGATAAAACCCACAACTATAAAGATCCCAAGCCACTGCTGCTCTTTCGAGCTCTCTATCCAAAAGAGTCTCCACTGAGCTGCTGAGAGACATCCCCTAGATATATAAATCCCATCTTTGATTACCCTCTCTCCATGTTGTCACTTACTCTTCTTCCCCTCTGAGTAGTAAGCCCTGATCTTTAGCCTCTGGATTGTCATACTATGAGGGATTTTGCTTACAGGTATGAATGCTATATGCTGTCCTTACACAAGCATGGGTTTTTATTTCCCATTCTCCCTCATATCAGGTATTTCGACCTGTTCTATGTTAAAACATTCTCCAGATAGACCCGGGATCTAATCTCACGGCGGGCTCCCAGTGCATGGAGCCTGCTTCTCCCTCTGCCTATGTCTCTGCCTCTCTCTCTCTCACTGTGTGTCTATCATAAATAAATAAAAATAAAAAAAATAAAAAAAACATTCTCCAGATAAAGCTCTGTGCCACACTGTCACCTTATGTTCCTAACTTACTCCTTAATTAACTCCCCAAATTTCTTGAGCCCCTTAGAGTAGCCATGTTCAAGTTTTCTATTTGTCCAATGTAAAAGCCACATGGTCCTTGAAGAATGTTAATTACAACAAAAGTAATCAAGTAATAATGCCAGTTTCAACTGTATTTCTGGATGTCGTATCTTTACTGGAGCAAATAAAGTCTCTGCAACTGGTGTGCAGACACTGATTGAGCACATGATTTTAACTAATTCCTAACAACATAAAAGGTGGGAGCAATTAGCCTTCATGTGGCAGCTTGACCACTTGCATTGTCTTTCATCTTGATCTATCGAATCCCTTGCCTTTGCTATAGTCAGGCATGACATTGATTTTCCAACCATCAGCTAGAACATGAACATGGTGCTGCTGAACAGGATGTAGAAAGTAGTCTAGATACCTTCTTAACTTCTAGGCATAGTGGAGAATGGAAAGTAAACCCCCTGCATGAATAAGAACCTCATACAGAAATGAGATTTCTAGGTTTAGCTAAAGAAAAAAACAAAGTTCCTATGCTTTCTGATGCCCAAAACAGAGGAAGGATATAAAGTTTGATGGAATGTGGGGTTGTTTTGTTTTGTTTTGTTTTGTTTTGTTTAAAAGGCAAAAGAGAAGATACCTAAGGATGCTACTCTGACCCATCTCCTACGTAAACTCAAGAGTATTTGGTGACAAGTCTAGGCAATCATCCTCCTCGCCCCCCAGCCTGCCAATGGTACTGATGTCTGTGGCGCATTGTGGAACACTGAACAATAGGGGAATCTAGCTCAAACCCTTAAAGTTTTCTTGTAAAACAACTAACTGTTTTCCATTTGAAAAGCAACTTCTGGTTTGCTGCTATGCTTCAATAAAGACTGTAAACATGTGCAAGGGACAGCAGTAACCATGCACCCTAAATTTCCCATCATAAAATAAGTTTTATCTAATTTACAGGATCATGAAATTGGTCATGCACAGCAGCAAGCTGTTACACAATTGAAATAGTACATGCAACTCCAGGCACAAACCTCACAACCGCTGGCCTAGACTTTCATGGTATCTGCTTCTGCTGCTTTGCCAACCTTCCCTCAACTACATACCTATGGGAATTCAACATGATAAGGTAACTGAGAAAGAAAGAAAAAATGATAGGCCTTGTTTAGTGATAGATCTGCAATGTGTGCTAGCACTTGTCGGAATTGTCTGACTGGTACAACGTATACACAGTAAGAAGTGAAGAGTGTCCCTGAAAGATAACAGAGAAAAAAATGTCTTCCAGGGGGAAGAATCTCATGTAGAACCTTTAGTTGCTTACATTATTTGGGATGATAGATAGTTTTAAGTATGAATCCAACTGATTCATTAGTAGTGGCTGAGTTTTTGAGTGAACAGGAACTTGGGATATTGGTGACAAAGACGTCCTAGTTGAATACTCCATGATAGATTTCCAATGTGAAGATATTCAATCTGTGTAGTCAGTTGCCAGCTTTGATTCACTACCAACCACATCTGAGGACTTAACTGCACTTTAAAGGAGAAGGATGAATTACATTTCCAAGGACACTTTTCCTTTTAAGATTCCATATGAGAATAGAACACACATCAGGGTTGGGAGGTGAATGTGGGAAGAAAGGATTTTATCAGTAAATCACATGCTCAGACAAATGGGCATTCACAAAACATACATACATTTTCTCTGGTCAAAAGTTTTTAGAAACTTCTGAGAATTACAGAATTTCCCAGTGAAATTTTGCAAACCACCCTCTTCTCATTAAGCTGACTCTTTATCAGTTGACTGTTTCTTTCTAAATTATCAAGTTTCTAACTTGTATTCATGTTTATTGAGGCCTTAATTCCTATATTAAACTCCTTAATTCCCTTAAAACATAGTGACTCTTTTCCTAACCAAACACCAAACTGATAGAAATTTGTTACTGAAAGTAATTCCAGAGGAACAAAACCTTGAGGATGGAACCTTGAAGTTAGTTTTCTGATGTGTAATGATTTCACTGTCAGAGGGATATGGGACACCAGTAGTCCATGAAATCCTTTGACAAAAAGTTACTTGTTACATTTAGTGATTATTGTCTGGAGCTGAAGACCAAGACAAAGCAAGGCTTTAGGAGATGAGACAATTTCTGCAATGGAAGACAAATGCAGGGAATATATAAAGACAAAGATTATGAAATGATTCTGCTTCTATCCATGTTTTAAAACCTTGGAGAAAGAAAATTACTAGCTTGGGGCTTCAAATTCCCAGCTCAAGGTCTAGATAAGGAATCAGAAATCTTCTATGACTTTTCAAAAATATCTATAAATATTTTTTTCTTATATCCACAAGATAGATTTCCAAAAATCCACGTAAAGTCTGGTCTAGTTGGAACTTGAGTTATAATTACGATACAGGTTGAAATCAAAGTGCTATAAGTTCTGTTAAGATCATGCTAGAGCTCTGATTAGGAGAAAATGGGAGCCTCAAATGGCCAAAATTTGCCAGATGCTCATGGAGTTGCATAACTTGAACCCTCACATTCAACCAAGCTTTTCTCACCAGAAGAAGCAGCCCTATCTAAGGAGGTTATTATTTTTTTTTTTTGCTTGAAAACTATATCAAGACTTAAGTTAGTTCCCTTGCAGTACTCCCAAGATGTACTGCCAAATTTCATTGCTTCTAGTCTAGAAGCATGACTTATAGGTAGTTTCAAATCTTAACATTCACTAGTAGACTGAATATTGTCTGACCAAGAAAGAGTTACCACATATACCAAAAGAATTACAAGATTTTGCAATTTATATTTACATATTTCATATATGACATATAATAATGTACAAATCTATTATATATGTTTTAAAAATTTTAGATGAGAGTGGGAAAAAGTACTGTATGATCAGTCTAGCTTTATTTTTACATGAGCTCTGACCACAGATTCTAGACCTGCTTTGTATTTCCAGCAGCTGTGAAGTTTGCTCAATTGCCTGAAATCTGGGCTCAGTGGTGACCTACGTTCAGGAAAGTTTATGTGTCCATTTTTTTCTTGCTAAAATGCCAAAGTCGCAATGTAGACGCTTAGGGAAATAGAAATGATACAAATATATTTTGTTCAATCTGTTCTCCTATTTTCTTTCTTTTTTTAAACATTTTTTAAATTTTATTTATTTATTTATTCATGAGAGACAGAGAGAGAGAGAGGCAGAGACACAGGTAGAGGGAGAAGCAGGCTCCATGCAGGGAGCCTGACGTAGGACTCGATCCCAGGTTTCCAGGATCACACCCTGGGCTGCGCAGGAGGCACTAAACTGCTGCGCCACCTGGGCTGCCCTGTTCTATTTTCTATCTATGTCTCTAGAAAAATCCAGAAGATACCACCATTATCAAGCCTTTGAGAAACACTTTGATACAGAGGATACAAGCATCTCTGAAAGGGTTGATAATGTCAGTTCTCTAGACCAGGAATAATGGAGATAAATACCACTCTAGCAAAGGGCTCCCTGAATTCAATGCTAATGATGGAGTTCTGGACAAGCAGAGGTCAGGTGGTTGCACTTAGCTGTGAGATACAAAGAGAATATAGTTGCTCTAATGAATGGTAGGACCAAAGCAATAACCAGAATTATTTGTTCCCAAAGAGACCTTAGGGACTGAAATAGATATGTATCCTACTCAAGCCTCACTTGATAATTAAATTCTCACTGCATAATTAAAATCTGCTAGGAATGGTGAACAGACACCAGACTTTCATCGCTCTCAAAGAGTTATGACTGCTTACAAATTTTTCAGACATGATTCAGTTCACAGACAAACCCTATGAATGAAGGAGATGGAGGCTCTAAGACACAGCTATACCTACAAAAATGTTATACTGTAAACCATTTTTCCTATGCTTCCTCAAATTGATACATGTCTACTTACCATATATATGTAAAAATCTTGCCAGTTTTAAGGAAAGCCCTACACAAAAGGAAAGTTGTGCAGTAGGTCAGGGCTTTGTGACAGTTACTCTGCCCCTTCCTCATATGATTTGAGAGATTCTATGGGGATGCTATATGGAAACTTTGGCGACCCCTATGGGGGAATCACATATCATTACTTCAGCATTTTGGAGCACATCATGTTACATTATGAATAGAATTATCCTTACTTTGAAAAGTGACATTCAGCTTGTGATCAGGCCCTGGTAGAGAGACTGATTGCATAACTTTTAGCTTTTAACCTACCACATGACCTGAACTGCCCATGATGAATTGACTTATCTAATTCACCTAGCATGCATCAAATGACACATGTGAGATCAGTCTTTGGCAGGCAGAGGCACAAATGATTTGCATGAACAAGTGGCTTAAATCTCCAAGGCATAGACTTTGAATATCCCCTCTGTCTCTCCTCAAAACTACAGTTGCATGAGGAAGTCCATATGGCCAGTTAATTGAAGAAAAAAACAATCTGGGTCCATGTTTTAAAATGTTGTGTATAAATAGAATATTTGACATATAGTAAAGCCCCAGGAGAAGGGATCTTACCATGACATAGAGATCATGGGGAAACACAAGGGTTTGTCATCAGATTGAGGGGGGGGGGGTTAGAGACTGCTGCAAGAGCTTTTATTATCTTCTCCACAAAAAAAGAACAAGTAATGCAAGTAAGAAGACTTAAGAATTGTCTAGTTTCAGTCACTTCAGCAGACTCTGGGGCATACGAGCTGTTTTTTATTGTCTAGTACTTAGACCTGAGATAATTAGGGCAGGTATATTAGTGCACCAGAGTACCAGAGTCTGACAGAGAAGTGGTTGGGGGTGTGTACTCAGGATTGGATGGTTTGTAATGAAAAATACATGCCCGTGGGAGGGGAATTCTCAACAGGAGGTAAGGTGGATGATTTATTGGATTGTCTAGAATAAAATGTGTCCTGTATATACATCTAGGGCAGATATTAAGACATCAAGTGGAAAAAAAAAAGAAATCAAGTGTACAACAACTAGAAACATAAATAATAAAGCCTATAATGTATAAGGTTTTGTACAATAAGCTGGGCCCCTTACAACTGGGTAGTGATAGCATTATAGCCCAATTCAAACTCTGCAAGACAATGGTAATGGGAAATCCTAATTTGAATATTTATGAACTGTACACCTTGGGTTTACTTTGCCTGGAAAAAGGGATGACAAAATGTATAGATCTACATTGATTTATTGGCTAACAAATTTTTCTGAATGGTCCAGTACTTGGTGCAGATAATAATTATATAGCTAGAAGGCCAAGAAACAACATTATAAAGTGGGTGGCAATAAAGTCTGGAAAAGAGATACGTGGATGGTCCCCTTGTAAGGGTCAGAAAATACAAGAAGGATCATGTCCCATGTAAATACTCATCAAAGGGAGCAGAGGGAGTTCTCAATTATCTGGTAGACTAGATAAGCTGTTGTGCGGATGTTGTTCTTTCTCCAGTGGGCTCATGTACAAAATTGCCATCGTGATAGTGATGGAGATTATGTATGGGGTGAGTAACATGGGCTTCTACTTACCAATCCTGATCTGATGCTAGTCACTCTTAAATGCCTTTATTAGTTATCTATTACTATAAAAACAAACCACCTTAAAATTTAGTAGATTAAAACAATCATCATTTATTTATCTTATGATTCTGTAGGTTGGCTGGCATTTCTTCTTCTCTGAGCTGGCTTGTCTCATTGATGAAGTGATCTAGTGATTAGATTGATCATGTGTTAGCTGGAAGATCTAAGATGGTGTCACTCACATGTCTAGTAGTTGATTGGCTGTTGGTTGAGTTGCTATGGGCAAAGGCTTTATGTCACTCATCATCCTGCGTGGTAGCCTAGTTTCTTCACAATGTGGCAGACATGTTCCAAAAGTAGAAATTGAGAAATCCCCATTTGTTAACATCCCTTTGGTCAAAGCAAATCATAGATTAAAAGAGGGAAAAACAGACTCCACTTGTGAATTCCATCTCCCAAAGTCATTCTTCAAAGGAAAGTTTACATAAGACTCTGAAAAGCTTTTGGCAATTTTTCTCCAATTAATCACAGTTCTCAAACTATTGTTTATCTCATTGCCCCACCTGCTACCAAGCTTCTGATATAGAAATACTTACTGAAGGAAAAAGTGAGACACCTAGTGGCAGGTCGATTACATTGGACAGATTCAGCTAAGGAACTAGGCAGCAAAATTTCCTTGCTGAAAAAATACTCTAGGTGTGGATTTACCTCCTTGCCCACAGTGTTTTTGCTAAAATCAAATCTTTAAATTTACAGAATGACTTATTTTTATAACCAAGAAAATTATTTTACGGAAAATTAGCAGCAGCAGTGGGCTCATGCTCATGGAATTCACTGGGTCCACCGTATACTTAATTATCTTTTAGGCAGCTTAACCTTAAATTACATTGCACCTTCAATCGCTTCATGTAAGCAGCCACTTGCATGTTGCATTCAAAGGCAGTCTGTGGATCTTTCATAAACCTCTTGCAAATGACAGAATATTTCTTGTGAGTTTTTGAGAATTATCTATTACATAGCTTTAGGGTTTTATTCAGACTGGATCTATGATGATTGACTGTCTCAGTTAAATGAATATAGTGGATTATAAAGTAGAAAAGGACCTCAATAGACAGATGGAAAATGTTACTATTAACTCCTTTCCCCAGTCATATTGGTGCTTGCTCACTGGACATATACACAGTGGCCATGATGACAAAGATGGAAGCTCTGCATGGGTTCAACTATATGATATTTTTTGCACCAAGACTGATTTGATTGTTGTCACTGCTGAGTGCCAATCTGTGCATGACAGAGGGCAATGACAAAATCTACATGGCATAATTTGCAGAGTGCCTGCCAAGCATCCTGACAGATTGATTGTTTTGGATACCTTTCATCATGGAAAGAGTAATGATTTGGAATATGTGTCCACAGAAGTACAGAATTTCCTTATTGTTCACCATTTGTAAACTTAGAGAAAGTTGTAGCCAATGCCACAGGATCTCACACAGCATCTCTACCTATGAAGGGGCATGTTTTAAGATAAAAGAATTGAAACAATTGGCTCACAATCAAAACTTCACTGCTGCCACCACATGTCATTAACCAGAAGCAGCTATTTGAGAAAATTGTGGAATAGACTCCTATACTCTTAGTCTTGGGACCATTTTGGAGGAAAAAATATCCTCATGGTTATGATGCAGTTCTGGTGGTGCTATATATGTCTTAAATTAATACTCAGTATATAGTGGTCTTTCTCCCATGATTAATATGTATGAGTTCAGCAATCAAGGGAGGGATATGTAGTTCTCTTACTATAAAGCCAAATGATATGCTGAAATAAAATCCCCCCCCATTCCTATAATATTGAGTTCTATCACCAAGGGAGAAAAGCTTCCACCAAAAATCATAGTTTTGGTTCCATTAAATTGGATGCCAAGACTGCCACTGGCCATTTTTGTCTCTTACGCTGCTAAATCAGCAGGGAGTAAGGGGGTTACTGTAAAAGCTAGGGTGATTGATCAATCACTTTCAGAGAGTTCATCGATTCAATCTAGTAGCTGGCCAAATTGCCCGTCAGCTGTGTTGATTCTACTATTCAGCTCATTTATTGAGTTTTCTCTTTCAACAGACAGACTGCCATCTTGGACTAATGTTGGCCATAAATTTTTTGCTGCTTTGAACAGATGTTAGAAAGTCCATTCTTGCTTGTTAGATAATAATTCAGACAGAATGATAAGCACAAATCTTCCACTTGTAATTGGAATGACATGCATAAGAAGAATGAATTCTAGTTTTAAAAAATCAGCATATAGTTTTTGACCTGGTGAATCTAGATAAAATAGAAGATGTAATTCTAAAATATGACTAGCATTAGCTTACATTAGAAGAAGAAAGTATTTCTCATGATCTTTGTATATTTAGCATCACTCTGGAAAGGTAATTTCGAACATGTTTTTAAATTGCAGAGTCTTCCTGCATTGCAATGCTATTTACATTATTTGAGGATATGGCTATATTTTTTCTTTGTACCACTGAAGAGTCACAAAACTATATATCTAGAACCGCCAGTTTCCACTTCCAATAAAATAAACTTGAACATTAACAATCTTACTTCTAAAACATTATTTGTTCAGGTGACCACACTTTCTTCCTCCTTTTGTAGCTATGTAGTACAAAATTTTCACAATGCAAAATTGAATGTTGTTATTGAGGCCAAATCTATCAAAGTAGTATATAGGGCCATTTATTCAATATATTTATTTAGTACCTACTATATGTCAGGCTTCTTCTAGGTTTGTGGGATGCATCATTAAACAAAACAATAACAAACATGGAACTTGTAGTCTAGTGGGGATATAGCAGACAATAAATATAAATATAAAAGAACACAATGAATAAGTAAACTATATAATATGTCATAAGGTGTTGCATGCTATGGGTAAAAAGAGATAATAGAATAGTTTGAGGGAGAATCAAGAATTTCTCCTCTCCCAATAGGAACAAGAGAATTGGACTGAGAGCAAATTACTGAATTTTTATTTTCTTAAGGAAAAAGTGCTAATCAAACATATTTTATCCACCATACTGCCCTTGGGGTGTTGGGGTAGAACTCAGGGAGTGCTAACCATTACCGTGGGCTTTCCAAGGAATCAAAAAGAATATGTCATTTATCCCAACAAAAAAGTAGGACAATTCATGTTGAATGTTTCATATGTTAATTGTACAGTTAGTTACCAGGCCCAGAAAACTACTAGAATAAAAATACAAACCTCCTCAAATAACAAATAAAAATTTAAAAAGCAAACAGAACGTGCATAATAATGAGACAGAAAGCATCAAATATAATGGAATACTCAGAACCATGAGCAAAAGAAAAAAGCCATCAATAAATGGAATGAGTGAATAGTTTCTGAAGAGAAAAATATTTTCAAATATGTCCAGAAATGAATTAAAATGAAAGAATTCAAAATACTAAAATTATAGACATGAATAAAGATTTGTTAAACAAATGCAAATATTGAGAAAGGTTTACCTGATAAAGTAAATTTTACTACCAAAAGCATGAAATTAGACAAGAAAGAACACTTTCTAATGTTAAGAGCCACATTAACAACAAAGCTTTAACACACCATTTTGGAACCAGACAGATCAAAGGAATGAAAAACAAGAAAGGTTGTAAAAGATCTAGATAAAAAAATGAAGTAGATATTTTGGATATATTTCAAATGCAGTTACCTTTGAGCAATACAGGGATTGGAATGCAGATGCCCTACCCAGTCAAGAATATGTCTATAACTTGTTGTCTCCTCAAAAACTTAATGATGAATAGCTTGGTGCTGACCCTTGCTGGAATAACATAGACCATCGAATAACACATATTTTGTGTTGTATGTATCACATGTTGTATTCTTACTACAAAATCAGCTAGAGAAAAGGAAATGCTATTAAGAAAATCATAAGGAAAAGAAAATACAATGACAATACTGTACCGTATTGAAAAAAAATCCACATATAAGTAGACTTCAATAGTTCGAAACTATGTTTTTTAAGGGTCAGTTGTACTATTACTCTATCACAGGCAATATAACTTGTCAAGCACATATGGAATGTTCCCCCAAATTGATCATATTCTAAAGCAAAAATAAATAAAAGTAATCTCCATAAAATTCAAATTGATAAACAGACCCTTTGTATGGACTACAAATAAGAAACAAGAAAACTCATCATGTTATAATTAAAAGACATTCTACTAATCAATCATTTGGTAAAATGAGAAATACAGTAGTCACAGAATTTCCAAAAACTAATGATAATGAAAACACAAACCATCCGCAGTTAATGTTCAGAGGAAAACTTATGGTGCTAATATATATAGAAGTATATAGATTGAAAAGACAATAGATTGCAATTATTGTGTTTTAAGTCCTTTAATTTCCATTTTTAAACATTTCTATTTCTTGGCTGTGATTCCTCACACTTTGTTCTCTTTGCAGATGTTTTGTAAACCTGTGAACATAATCATGTTAGTTATTTACAGTTTTTACCTTCTAAATTTGGCAACTGGGTAATTTCAGGATTAAGATTGCACTGAGTGCATTTCTTTTTCATTAAATTTTGGCCATATTTCCCTATATCTTTTTATGTCTAATCATTTTATAAGCCAGTGGGCATTTCAAATAGTATATATTTTGGAGACTATGATATTGTGTTCCTTTGAAGAGTACTTTTTGGTTTTCGATGTAGTTACCATAACCAGACTTAAACTATAGTCTTTACCCTATACCTTCTATCCTCTGGTCTCCCTGGAGTCTCTTCCAGGTATGTATACCTGGTAACAAGACTAGGCTTTTGGCAGATTTCATTTCAGATTTGAAAGCTTACTCCTTCCGTGGGCCTCTCCCCCAACATACATACTCAATTTTCTGGTTCTTCCATCCCCAAATCCTCTAGAATTTATTCTCAAGTAAGACTGGTTTCATGCCACTCTAGCCCCTAACAAACTAGACAGTTTCCCACAATAAATGGCCATACTTGAAGTTCTCATTAATTGCACTTCCCATCTCTCAAGTATAGATTTTTTCTGTTTTTTTTTTTTTTTTTTTTGGCTGGTTTTTAATCTCTCTATATTGCTCTCAATTTTTTTCTTAGATAGAATTTCTTGATTTCATCATTGTTTATGGGTTGCTGAAGCAAGCACTCGATTTCACCATTGTTATCTTGGAATGATAAATCTGACAAAAGTACTTCTCCATGACCAGAAACCAGAAGTTCCTAAATGGTTGTAATTAATTCACCTTTAATTAATTAAAAGCTGAAGATCCGCTTACCAACAGTGTTATATGTAACTTAAGTATATATGGTATATATATTTCCCAGTCCGTTTACTTTAAAAGCCAATCACTTAAAGAGAAGACAATATACAAGCAGAGAAATTAAAAAAAAATTCAGGATGCA
The DNA here is from genome assembly GCF_011100685.1 of Canis lupus familiaris. Lineage (NCBI taxonomy): Eukaryota > Metazoa > Chordata > Mammalia > Carnivora > Canidae > Canis > Canis lupus. The sequence goes on along the minus strand of NC_049259.1, from coordinate 9,340,887 downwards.
TCAGTTAGAATAGAATGGGCTATGCTATAGCAACCAGCAATCTTAAATCTCAGTGGCTTAAAACATTTTCTTTCTCCTATTACATATCTAAAGTGGGTTGTTAGGGAAACTCTGGTCAGGAACTCCTGCTGAAGAATGAGTGTAGTAACTCAATTAAACAGTCACCAGGATAGTCAGCCAAGGTATTGGCAGATACATTTGCATGGGTCCATCGCAGTTGTTTCTATCACTGCTTGATCAGAGCACAGCAAGGGTGCTCTTTAGTCTCTTTTTCTCTCAGTTGCCTTTCTAAAATTAGAAAATAGCCCTAGAAAAATGTGGCCCATTTCCCTGGACCTTGGACCAGTAATATACTTTTTCAATTTCTTTGACACTTCCAAACTGTTAATATTTTTATGGGTGATCCCATTTTCTCGTTATTTCTCTAAGGGAGATTTGTTTTGAAATATCTATTCTGCGATTCCAAAATTGGGTATCCTTGTCTTAAATCTGTTATGATTATCATTACTTAGATTATTTTTTTCATTACTTAGATTAATACTGATTTTATAATGTGCGTTTACTAACGTAGTCACTAATAGACAAATAAGGATTGAAAAAAATGATTGAAAAAGCTAAAATACATGCTAAAATACAAATGAATATATTCGTGGGATATATTGCCAGAATACAATTTTTCAAAGTCAGTTGGTGTAAATAAACATCAGTGATTGTGTTAGTTTCATCAGAGGAGGCTCAAGAATGGAAAATGGCCTGGACCTGAAAATGACCAGGGTAGTGATGTCCATCTTATATAGTTGCAGCAGAAATAATTGATTAAAATGATTCCTTAAATTTGGTCAGACCAAAAAATCCTTTCACTTTTAAAATTTCTGTTGTTAAGATTTTAAAAGTTTAAAAAAAATTTTTAAAATTAAAAAAAAAGATTTTAAAAGTTTAATGGACAACACCCTATCTTCTCTAAGAGATAATTATTAATAGACATGGAGATAAAGTAGAACATAAAGTAGAATATCATCTATGACTCTGAGTGTATTGGCTACCAATTATCTCTGAATTAAACTGTCACTGATCTAGTCAAACATTCAAGTTCTCCTCCTATATAGATGCATTCTATAAAATTCAACAATGTAGTTGTAAGGAATGCAAGTTCTCACCATTTAAATCTCAAAGAAAGTATCAATAGTAACAAGACCCGAGCTGAGTGGGCCACTTTCCACTTCTCAAATTCTTCAGTCATATAAATCATACCTAGATAAAGCAAATGTCATGGTGGAAATAAGTTGGTAGTGTTCATCTTGTTGGGGTTTTCCAATGGAAATTTGGTTTTTTTTTTTTTTTTTAGGACTTATTTAAGACAGAGAGAGAGAAAGCATGAGCCAGGGTAGGAGCAGAGGGAGAGAAAGAGAGAAGCAGACTCCCCAGTGAGCACATATGCCCCCCACCCCCAGCTTTGGGCTCAATCTCATGATCTCTCCAGTTCATGCCTCTCAGACCATGACCTGAGCCCAAACCAAGAGTCAGATGCTTAACTACTGAGCCACCCAGACACCCCTCTCCAGGAGAAATTTGAAGAAGAGGGTTAAATATTCTCCTTTAACCTTTGTTATTCTTTTGATTTTTTTCAAACATAGTATTTTTATTTTGTCTGTATTCTTAGATTATAAATTATTTTAAGGTTGTAGACATTTTAAAAGTTCTGTTAACTCTTTACACATCATTTTGTACTTAATATGATCAAGAAATGTTTGTTGAAATGTAGAAGGGGAAATGGAAGGAAGGAAGGAAGAAAAGAAGAATAGAAGGGAGGTATTTAATAATTACACAATATACAAATGATTATAGATGCTTAAGATACACTGTTGAACAACACAAGACAAAAACGAACCTTGTGCTTATGTAATTCACTCTGACTTGCTCTACTATGAATATGGAAAAGTAACAAGTATAAGTTTATAATCTCTCTTGAGATTTCTAGCTATCACAAACCATACACTTTCCATCTCTGATTTTATTAATACTGTTAACTTTCCATCTCTGATTATATTAATACTGTTAATAGTACATTGTTTATTGTTGACTCATGACTTTCTAAATTACAGTCTTTTGTTTAAGTTTTTTGATATTTTTGGTGGCCAAGAACAAGTATACACTCTTCTTACTGAAAAATATTCTATTAATTTAATGCCAAAGAGCAGCAGCTCTGGTATTGATGATTAGATGTTTTAATCAATCTCTTTCTCTCCCTCTCTCTCTCTCTCTGTCTCCATCTCTCTCTCTCTGTCTCCATCTCTCTCTCTGTCTCTGTCTCTCTCCTTGAGTTGGCCTGCATATCATTTTGTGGCAAGCCACATCACAGGTCAATGGGTTCTGCTTAGGTACAGCAGCCACCAGTGGCCCACTCAGACCAGAGATTATAGAAGTTTAGCATTACTATGTCCAGATCTGCAAGGTATTTTCTTATTCAACAAATGAATGGGATTAGGACCTACACATTTATTCAATAACAGACAATCTGTTCTTTTAGGTTTAAAGAGCACAGAGAAAAAAAATCAATTAGTAATACAATACAATAAAAATTTAAACAGTTCTTAGGAATGAAAATGTAAATGTAGCAAGAATCCTGAGGTTTTTTTTTTTCCTATTTGAACCTGAATATTAGAAAAGTCAATAAAATATTAGCATAGTTTTAGAGAAAGTAAGTTGCTTTAAGTAGCATACTATAGTTGAAAAGGTTTGAGGGATCTTTCCAAATGCACTGATTAGTAAAATTAAAATTGAAATATTCTATAGCAAATAGATAATAAGCTTAAGGGTAAAGTTATTCCTAATTGAAAAATGTTGCCTTAAGAGAAATGTAACACCAAATTAAGGGGAACAAAAGCAGCACAAAATCCTTAAGATTTTTTCAGAAAACTATGAAGAAAGCTTAATATGCTTAAAAATGCAACTAAAGGAAAAATTTTTAACCATAGCAACTACTGGGCTCACATTTTAAAGATGTGATAGAAACAGCATATAGGTTAAGTATGAGAGACCTAAATGCTGACGTATTTCAAAATAGTTTCTTTTATTTCTTTGTTTGCTTGTTTTTTCTTGTTACTCACAAATGATCATTTAAGCATACAACCATCTGATTTTGCTATGTCAGTTATTTCTGGTGATTATGCTATGTAATGATACCCACTAGGATAGATTTATAATTCTATATGCATTTTATTTTATTTCATATGTCTTTTGTGTACATTATCCAAAGTGTTCAAATGAAGTAAATTATGGGGAAAAAATAATCACAGATCTTTATTAGGTAAAAAAACAAAGCTGAGAAAAAATGCAAAAAAATAGAGATCATCCCATAAATGTAACCTAATCAACTTTTGAAATATTCTATATCTGAGTTTGTATTCTTTATTACAGACAAGTGTCCTTATATTTGAAACCAATTCACAGCAGTAGCCAGAGATAAGTTCTTAATATTATGTAAGTTACCTGAAAAAAAATCAAGGATAGAAACAAATTTTCACCATGCATGAAGATACTGCCCAGTAGAATACTGCAGACAAAAACAATTTTATTAGTCAACATTCTTAATTCTTTTTAATTTAAAAGTTTACATAGATAAGTGTGCTAAAATGTTACTACAAACTAATGCTAATACTACCTTTGATGAAAATTCTTCATAATTTGTAAAAGCTCTTCTGTAAAAACAGTAAATATAATAATGATTCTCTAATAATTATTCTAATAAATATTCTCAGACATTAATATGCAGGAAAAATATCATCAATGTCATAAACAGATGTATTTAACAAAATAAAAGTTTGAGAGAATACACTTTAATGCTCTACTTGTAATTTCTTTGTACTTATTTGGTGCCCAGTCCTGTTCTTATTTCTTTCGAAATTGATAATATGTATCTGGTTCTTCTGGATTCTCTAAGAAATTTGTGAGATTTTGTACAAGGTGCCAGAGTCTTAGAAGAATGACAAAAATTAACTAAAATAATCCCAGCATAAAAATTTAAAGAGTGTATTATTATTTAGGCCTAGGGAGCCCAACAGATAAATCAAGCAGCTTACATTTTACTTGCAAATATTTGTTATTTGCTTAAAATTTAATACATATTTTACCCAATCTTTCAAAAACATATCAGAGACTGGATTCACATAGGAGAACATGAAACTTTTGAACTGTTAACAAAATTGTGATGATAAAATTCAAGGTGCTATGTGTTTATTTAAGATCTATAAATATTCATGAGCTATTGGACATAGATCCATTCAACAAGAATGTTCTCATTTGAATAGATTAAAGAAAAGCTCATTTCTTTGTGATCAAAATGTGAATGATCTTGTATATAAAGTATTTTTTCATTAATAATATAAGATAAAAATGCCAGTATCTCCAGCATAAATTTTATTTTTTCATTACAATTAAAATGTTAATTTGAATAAAATAAATCATAAAAGGAAAAGCTGTTCAACTCAGAGAACATATTTCATACTTTTGTGTATTTTAACAAATTACTTTGAGTATATTATAGAGTTCATTTTCTTTGTTCTTTTTTTTGAAGGAAGAAATAGCATTAAGAAGAAGATTCCTTCATGAACTATAAATGTCATACAACTGTAAATTCTCAAAGAGGATGAGCTCTTTAATAAAAGTATTGTTTTGATATAATATCCATTATTTAAAAATAGGAACTAAAATAAATCTTTAAATTGCAGGAATGAATTTAATTCACAGAACAGAACTTCTCTCTCAAAATGTTCTGGTGTTAAGTAAATCCACACTGCTATGGTCAGATTCGGGTATATTTATAAAAGAATATGTTAGAATGAAAATTTTGGCACATAAGCTATGGGAGAGAGCTATAAAAATGTGGTATAATACAATATATCTTTAGATATAAAATGTAATATCTTAGCGTGCATTTAATAATATCTGACAGTAATATTTTCCTTAATGGAATATACTTATAACCTGCTCACAAAGAGCTTAGATTCAATGAAATTACAGTGCAAATTCTGGCTTTCAGATATTGGTAGAAATTCCGGAACTAAGATGTTGGCAGAAAAGTGTTTCTCATTTTTAAAAAACTTACCTACATATTTACCATTGCACACAGATGGTTTAACATCCCCTCTTTCCACTGATACAATTACCTGTGTCCCTCCAAATGCAAACCAGTATGTATTATAAATAGTGGATGGATAGACACAGATTGAGTTCTTAGAATGAATTTGAGTGTCATAAGTAAAATTAACAATATTTAAGTTAGACAATAATTGCTATTAAGGAAATAGATTATAGTTATATTTTATTATTAAGGCAATGTATTTTTGACATTTATTTTTCTGTAGAAATATTAATAGCTATATTTTCACTTTTATTCTCTTTATCCTTTCCCACATTCTCTACCTGAATCTCAGTGTTAAGAACTGCCTGCTTGGGTACACAACCTAAAATTAGAGATTTGTTTAAACTAAAATAGGTTCTTCATGATATCTTTATCATATATTGAAAATACAAAATATAATTGTTACCTTTGGCAATATAAATTCTGGCATTTTGGCAGTAACTGAAGATATTTTTGGAAACATTCCAACTGCATATGCAGTGATTGCACAGAAATTTTGATGGCCTTTGTCAGACTTGTTCTGGGACTCCCTGTCTTTGGCAGAATCACTAATGCCATTAACATGGCCATAAGGAATCTGGTTAGGAATGTAAGCAAAATATAAAGTTAGAAATTACCACTTTGAAACTAAATCTATGAAATCTCCTAGTAGCTCACAGAAATAAATGAGGGAAGTTGTTAAAGGAGACCTATTTGTCTCCAAAGACTGTGCAACTAGACTTTTGGCACTTAAATGATGACCTTAATATTTACTAGTTGTTATTTAGATGTGATTTAGTTCATAAATGACTTATTATATTGATTATGTGACATCTGTCATTCACTGGTACTATGTTATACTCTTGTTTATTTTCCATGTCTCCAACTGGACTATACACCTCTTAAATGAAATTAGTTTTTATATCCTGTTTGCTGCTGTATCCTTAATGAATAAAACATTGCCTAGAATGTAATAGTTTGTCGATATGTGTCAGTCAGATAAATGAGTAAATGAATGAATGAAGTATGTGTAACACAAGCTGTTTCCCTCACTGTGATTTTCACAACCTCACATCTCTATCCTACACATAAGGAATTAATTTCAGTACTGCATTAATATCAAATCCATGAGTATATAATGCATTCCTAATACATAGTTCTTTTTTTTTTTAAGATTTTATTTATTTATTCATGATAGTCACAGAGAGAGAGGCAGAGACACAGGCAGAGGGAGAAGCAGGCTCCATGCACCGGGAGCCCGATGTGGGATTCGATCCCGGGTCTCCAGGATCGCGCCCTGGGCCAAAGGCAGGCAGGCGCCAAACCGCTGCGCCACCCAGGGATCCCCATATTTCTTGATAGTAGTATTAGTAGTAGCAGCAGCAGTTGCTGTTTTGCGGCAGTATTGTGCTAGCATTAATTTTAGAAGTATTGCTGAGGGTGAGGAAAAGAAGCGCTAGCTAGCATTCTTAAAACCAGTTGTTACTGTTTCAGGTAAAAGTTGTAGTGAAGGTCCTTTCAGTGCTCCTCTCTGTTCCAATGCTACCAAAACCTAATTTATTGAGCTTTATTTATTTATTTATTTTTTTAGTAATGAGAATCTTCCAAACATACTATTTAAGAAGTAATTTTTTGTCACCCTTACAACTTTACCCAGCAGCCCCTTCCATCCAATAAGCATGATAAATAAATGAGGGAAGTTGTTAGAGGAGACCTATTTGTCTCCAAAGACTCTGCAACTAGACTTTTGGCACTTAAATGATGACCTTAATATACTAGTTGTTATTTAATAACAACTTGGGAAATAAGAAATTAGGAGTCACCACAAACCAGAAGTTCACATAGTGATTTTTATTATTTATTTTTTCTTTTTAACAGTTTCTTTGAGTTAAAATTTGTTTTTTAAAGATTTATTTATTTATTATAAGAATGAGAGAGAAAGAGAGCTGTGAGCATGAGTAGTAAGAGGGGCAGAGAGAAAGAGAGAATCCAAAGCTGACTCCCTGCTGAGAGAGGAGCCTTACTCTGGGCTCGATCTCATGACCATGAGATCATAACCTGAGCCAAAATCAGGAGTCCTACGCTTAACAAACTGAGCCACCCAGGTGCCCCTGAGTTATAATTAATATACAGAAAACTGCACATATTTAATGTATACAATTTTGTGAGTTTGCATACACTCATTATACCATCACCACAATGAAGGTCATAGACACATTTATCACCTCCAAAAGTGTCCTTGTGTCTTCCTCTTTTTGTGGTAAGAACACTTAACATGAGATCTACCCTGTTAACAAATGTTTTAAGTTCACAGTACAGTATCATTAAGTATAGGCATGATGTAATGCATCAAATGTCTAGAACTTATCTTGCATAACTAACACTCCATGGATTGCAAGACTTAATGTAATATTGCTAAAATACCCATAGTACCCAAAGTGATCTATAGTTTCAATGTATCCTTATCAAAATACCAACGACACTGATCAAAAAATATATTTAAAAAATCTTAGAATTCATATAGGACTCAATACTGAAATTTGGTAGTATCTACTACTGATACTTTAAAGAATTCCCAAAGGATTCTACATTTAAAACCATGTCAGTGCAGAAACAGAAGGTGTGATTTATGACTCTTAATTTCTAGGCAATTTTTTTCATGATGCCATCGGACTAAGTTTCCTAACAGTTCAATGAATTAACTAATTAGGTCCAAACAGTTTTATAAATACATATGTCCTAACAACTTGGTATCTGTTTGAACATATAACAGACTTAAAATTAAAAGTGATTCTTAAATCATCAAAATTACTTACTACTGAGATGTGTAGTACTTACTGCTGTGATTGTTGAATATATCACAAACTTTAGAATCACATTGGACACCATTACCCTCTCTTTTCTTTCATAGTGATTTTTGCACCATTATTTTATTTCATCACAGCAACTGCCAAAAACTCAGGATCATGGCTTAATCTCATAATTAAATTGTAAACTATCTCAATCTAGTATTTTGCATTGTGTCTGACAGATGTCAAGTATTGTTGTGTTTCTCTCGAATGTTTACAATATCACATAATACCCTTTAGTTTTCTGGGGCTTTGCCAGACATCTAAGAGTTTGACCAACAGGACAGAAAATTAAACACCCAAGAGTAAGTCATCATAATGGAAGTATTTAAGTTCAGGCTTTAAAGAAAATAATTTAGGGGAATTATGGAAAAAGGAATTCTAGAGAAAGAACCGTATAATACCATAAGAAAAGACACAGAGGTTAGGGAAGTAAGGACACTTCCAGGAATTACTTGTGAGTAGTCTTATGTGACTACATCTTCTAGCCCAATCATCCACTCTTGACCCAGACTAGTGGATTTCATAGAATAATGGATTTCTGATTTCTTTTGAAAACTACAATCCAGAAAAGCTTGATTCCTTATTCTACATGACAAACTTCTGTGTGCTAAGCAGCAGTCCGTGGAACAACCTTGTTACACTCCACCCAGCCACCCACTGCAGTGCAAGTTATGTGTACAAAAATAGCAAACAAACTCAGAAAGGAAAAATTAGGGTCTAATTTGACTTGAGGTGTTTTTTGTTTGCTGTGTTTTTTGCTTAGTTTTGTTTTTCTTTAACAATTGTAGTGTTTTGAAATGACAAGTGGTACAAAACGATGCTCTGGAATGGGGTAGGAGTATGTCCTCTAGAGAGAGTAGTGGCAGAGCAAGGGAGACATGGAATGAGGCCATTGTATAAGGCTTGAAGTTGTGTCTTGCACAAGGGCTTATCCAAGAGGATAAGGCAGGCTGAATCCAGCTTTCCTGTGGCCAAGCTGAGGACCACACAAATGGGATTCCTTTTTTAATTCACACAAAAGGGCTGTGTGGACTGAGGCATCTCTGGGTTTAGTAGACTAAGAGGAAAATACCTTTGAATTGAAGGAAGGTTATAAAATGGAATGTATATGAGACATATGTGTTTACTTAATAATACTAAGCAGAATATTTGATGTAGGAAGATAGTAGTAGGGGAATTAATTATGAGGCTGGTTCTTAATAAAAGGTAATATGCCTCTAATGTAGGTGCAAAAGGTAGGAGCATAAAACATTGACAGAAGATGGGGCAGTAAGTTGGCCAGAGGCTTTGAATTACATCTACCAAATGCTTATCGTGCAGAAAGAATAAAGAAAAATAAAGATTTATGGCAAGAGTTAGTGTTCGTTAGGAAAGAAGTAACACAATTTTATGCGGTTGTTGTGAGATAATGAATCATCAACATAGTTTAATAAAGTAAACTTTTCTTAGAATTAATGCATAATATGTAGTGCATCATATAGAAAACGAGGAAAAATAATTATCTTCTCTACTAAATAAAATGTAAACTCTTAAATCTTATTTAGATTTCTTTTCACTAAAAATAGCTCTTTTCTATTACTCAAGGGTTTTTGGCATTATAGTATCGGTAATTTCTTGTAGTCTATCAACCTATAGCTGGTATTTTCATTACAAAATGAAGTATTTTACTCAAAAACAGATTAAAGAGATATTGTTTATCAATCATCTCAAAAGTCTAAACTTCAATGGCATTTTTTATAAAGATATTTTTAGAATATTGTTTAATTTTCAACCTTAGGTGTTTGCTAGGAATATTTAGTATCTTTGAAGATAAAAATTAATATATATGTCCTTATCCATAATATTTATTCTCTTCCAATATAAGTACCTTTTATTAGATTATTTACTTCTATAATGTTTCTTGTAATTAATTTCCTAAGATTCCTTAATCAGTTATTCTTCTCTGCTGCTCCTCTAATCAAAACATGAAAAGAATTGGTGTGAGAGACAGAATATCCATAACCCAATTCTCCAAGATTATTTAAATACTTTTTCTTAAGGTTTTATTGAGAATTACTCAGAAATGTGTCTGGCTTCAGTTATGAAACATCTAATGACCTAGTTGGTGAAAAATTACAGAGTTTTCATTAATTCAACAGTGTGCATGCATATGGACAAATTTTGCCAGAAAACATGGTGATTTTTAAAAGATCAAATTTTTTCTTATATATATTATTATTTTGTTAAAAGATGGTCCATCATGTTTGTTATAATCAGGTTTTTACTACATTCTACAAAGCAGTAAAGCTATCAGAAATAACAAGGAAAAATCAGTAAAACACTCAACAGTCCCAAATGGATTTTGCAGATAAACTTTTGCATTCTATAAATTATAGTATCTCATGGAAAACTGTGAAAAATTAATCACGTATTAAGGCAACAAAGTTTCTCTGTAAAAGAGGAAATCTGAAGATCTTAATAAACATTGAAATGGAGCAAGATTTGGAGAGCAAAATGTTAACAAGAACCACATAAGCAACAAAAACTCATCTTTGTGAAAGTTGTAATCTGTATTCTTCCAGAGAACTTAAACCACAGAGGAATCACATTTAAAATGATAAATTCAAACTTGCTGAACATTTATAATGTGTGGGATTATATGTGACTCCCAATATAAGTATGCTGATTAATATCACATATATATGTTGATATATTTGTGAGTATAACTAAATATATATTCAAGGATGAAGTTTAATACAGATGAAATGAAATATATATATTTTTATATACATTCTGATAGTGAGAATGTAAAATGGCATAACCAGTTTTGAAAGCACGCAATTTCCTAAAAATGTCAGTATATATATACCAAGTCACTCAGCTAGTCTATCCTAGCCATTTATTCCAGAGAAATGAAAGTATATTTCTAAACAAATGCTTACACATGAAAGGTTCCTAGTAGCTTTGTTTGTAATAGTCAAAAACTGGAAATTATACAATCATCAATGGATAAATGGATAAACAAATTGTAGTATATTCATACCATTGATTACTCTTGAGCAATCAAAAGCACAAACTATTGAAATGTACAATATGGGTGATTCTCAAAATAATTGTGCTTAAGAAAGGAGTCAGACAAAAGACAATGCATTCCATGCCTACAACTTAAATACTCTGTATACTCACATACACACAGAACATAAAAACATTTTACAGAAAATACAAACTGTTAATGAATGAAAGCAAGCGAACATAGCCTGAGGATACAGAAGTGGTGGGGGAGCAAAGATTATTGGAAAACTTTTTGGGGGTGACTTATCTTGATTTAATGATGTTACAGGGGTTTATTCAAATTTCACATTTTATTAAATTGTGTATTCTAAATACACACATGTATGATATATCAGTTATAAATCAAAAACAGTTTAAAAATAGCATGTATTTTTAAGAAAGTGCACATTTGGACCCAACAAAATTTTATGTATAAATAACACTATATGGATACCAATATCAAACAATCTATTCTAGTTTGTAATAATTAGTAGTGTTATATGTGCTTAATTAAGTATAGAACATGGTACTAAAGGAGATATCTTGTGATTTAAAAAATATATTTTATTCACTTATTCATGGGAGACACACAGAGAGAGGCAGAGACATAAGCAGAGGGAGAAGCAGGCTCCCTGAGGAGAGCCTGATGTGGGACTCGATCCCAGGATCCCAGGGTTTATGACCTGAGCCAAAGGCAGACGCTTAACTGCTGAGACACCCAAGATCCCCTATCCTTATGATTTTTTTATTTATTTTTGCTATATACTATGTCTCTCCTATATTTAAATAGATAAGAATTAGGCATTGAGGAAAACATTCAACGTTAATAATATTTAGCTATTTATTTAATATTTGAATTTTAATAACTGCTATTTATTTCATCATTAGAGTTTTTAAAACAGGTCTCCTGTTTTTGTTTACAGTTCTACCTTTAAGAGGTAAAGATCTATGTTCCCTACTCTTGGGCCTGAGTGGACTTCTACATATTTAAAGCATTGTTGTATGATGAACTGATACTAAGGGACTTTGGAGTTTGGTCGTAAAAGGTGATGCAAATTCTGTCTTATTCACAGAAATACTTGGACTGGAAGCTCAGAGATGCCATGTAGGAATTTCTACCAGCTTGAGTCTGCCATGGTGTCTGCCATGGAGGGACCTTTGTAGGTGCTTCTGTTGGCAGTCCTCACCTTCAAATCCCTCCAGCCCAGGAGCTTGATATGTAAATGAAGGAGCCAATCGATGATTCTGAACCGAGTTCTCGAGTCACTGCCAGCCTTCTAGTTTTCTGAGTCGAGTTTCCAGACATCACTGAGCATAAAACAGTCATTCTTGCTGTGTCCTGTCAGGATTCCTGATCCACAAAATTTGTGAGCATAATAAAATATTTTAAGCCCCAGAGTTTTGAGGTAGTTTGTATTCAGCTACCGTAACTGGTCTCTCATGTAATGGCCATTTTAATGCCAGTATTTTAAATGAATTTCTTTTTCAAGACCTACAGTATTAAAAAAAATAGTCAAGATTTAGACTTAAATAGAGGCAGAGACCTTTGGATTCCCAGATGCTTGAAACTCTCAAAGCATGTGGATAAGTCTGCATTAGAAATGATAGGAATTATTTTCATAAAGTCTGGCAACAGTGCCGCTCTATGAGAACAGCTGCTGGCTTTAAAGAGTAAGGCTTGCACATATTTAATAGCAAAACTAATATTGACTTATTAAAAATGCATTATTGCTTTGCTCATTCTGTCAAATGACAGGTGCAAACAACATATATCTTTATTTAAAATGCAGAGATTAAAAAAGATATTGAACATACTGTCCTGAACTGTTTTAGACAACTGTACTGCACATTCATGCACAACAGACAACAAAATAAAAATAAAGATTTCAAGGATGTATGCAGGGCAAAATTCAATTCCCCCAAATATTTCCCTTATTATCTTCCTACGGTCAAGAATGTCCTTCATGACATTCATTCCCAGACAACTGAGACAGAGCATCCTTGGCAGGCTATGTTCCTGATTCTACCCCTCTCCATCAGTTATGATGGCATAATGGTGCTTAGTTAATGATTGATTATATTACAAAATTGAATATATTTGACACAATATGAATCCATTTAGCAGCATCTGTGATACACTTTCATCCTATAGGACATGGGTAAATAGGACAATTCTTGGAACTAATAAAAACATGGATCATAACTAATTCCCTTAATTCTGATAAAGACCAAAATATGGAATTGTCTTCAGCTTCTGTTTACACAGCCACCATAGAACATCTTTCTCTTTTGTGCTATCATGCTTCACTTCTATTGAGGCTTGATTACTTATTCACCAGAATCTTCCTCAAATATTTTTGGGTCTATTAGAATTGAAATTCAATTCCAACAGCTAAGGCTTTGAAAACATTGAGAACTATTGGACATAATTTTTAAACCATTTTAGTTTTTAAAAATTTCAAGTTTGTCTTAAGCATTAACAGGAACATTTATATAAATGCATCTCAAATGAGCAATTTTGAATGGGAAGAATTACTGTACTTTTTTTTGAAAGATTTTATTTATTTTAGAGAGAGAGATTGAGACCAGGAGCAAGGGGGGAGGGTGGTGGTACTGAGCAGAGGGGGAGAGGAGGAGAATCTGAAGCAGAGTCTGCACTGATCACGGAGCCCAACACAGCGCTGCATCCCAGAACCCCGAATCATGACTTGAGCTGAAACCAAGAGTTAGACACTCAACTGACTGAGCCACCCAAGCACCCTAGAATTACTGTACTTTTAAATAAATGCAGTTATAATTTACATGGAAACTTTGTTCATTGTTTCTGTGTCCCAGTTGACATTTCTATGTGGCAAAACTTGAAAACATTTATGCAACGATCTAATGACTATCATCTTTGTAATTCTGTTTGCTTTATTTTGATTTCAACAAAGATCTAACAAAGATCAATGATGAGCTAAATCACATCAAGTATGGTACATGGCTCAGCCTTTCAGGAAGAGAATTAGGATTCATATGGCACTGTTAATGGGGATAGTGAACATGGCTTCTGCAACACTGCTGATAACTGGAACAATCTCATGAATATCATTGGGTCAACATGCCAATTCTCTTACCCAGGGCTCTCTACTATACCAAGTGATATATAATTTGCAATACTATTATATGTCCAGGATGGGAAGTTCATACAGCCACTTTTAAGATTTATGAGATCATGATATTAGGGTGGTTTTTGGAAGGGTTATTTTTTGAATTATATGCAAAAGAATATAGAAAAAAGAGGTTGGCAGTATTATGACTTTATTGACTATATGGGTTTTTATTTTTCTTTTAGTCCAAATCACAAAAGAATTTCTAAAAGGAAGGGTTTTTCCTTGCTATCACTTTTCAGAAAGCAGTACAGACAGAAAAGGCAAACAATACCCTCAAACTGAGGTTTATTTGATGTTTCAAATCCTGAAACACCTTTCGAATTATACCTATAATAGTGGCTTGGTGTTTAATGTTATTTTACTCTTCCTTTCTTTTCTCATCTGTTTTCATGTAGTTTGATAGACTAGCATTCAATGCCAATCGAACAGAGAGTTGAAAGCTTATAGAGAAGATAAGAAAGGCTTTGTTGATAGCAGTTATGGGAAATAGATTGCTAGTGGTCAAACAGGACTAAAGGAAGGGGAAACACCTAATAGTTGAAGAGAAAAACAGCACTCTTGAGAAAATACTAGTCATACCACTATAATAGCTCAAGATTTTTTACTGGAAAATGTTTAAAATGAATTTAATATTAGCACAATAAGAAGTTTTCAGACAGGAAGAAGAAGGTTTTTAAAAATTGTTTTTGATATTATAGTATATTTTCAAATATTCAGAGAGACAGGGCTCTCTCCTCCTTTTTACTCCTGCTGTTTGCCTTCAGGCTATTTCGCTGCTCATTAGCACCTTCACCAGAGAGTGGGCAGGAGGGAAAAAGAGCTGAAACATGAGTCAGTCAATTACAGTTCTCATTAGGGGCTCTGGCAAAAAATGTATGGGTGGGCGGAGTCTGAAACTGACAGCTAAAGAGAGATGTGGGATTAGCTATGGTATTCTCTTGTCCAAATCACTCTGCTCCCTGAATATCAGAGATAATTGCATGTTGACTATATTATAATACATTTCCATAGCAATTACTGACATGTTTGCAGAAGGAAACAAAGCAAAAGGGTGAAGTAATTATCTAGGTCAGTGGTTCTCAAATTTGAGCTTGCATTGGAATCACCTGCAGTGCTTTTTTTAAAAAGGCAGATTGTGGGGCTCCACCCATAAAATTTCTAATTGAATAGGTGTGTGGTGGTGCCCAAAAATATGAATTTCTAGCAAGTTCCCAGATGATGCTGCTGTTGCTGGTGCACGGATCATACTTCAAAGACCATTGACCTAGATAATTTGGAAAACATTGCATAGTTGCTAACAAGAAACATAACTGACTGATTTTAATTTTTCCTTTGTATAGGGCTTATGAATCCTTGTATGATTTTTCTTACAAAAATTCTGGAAGCAATGCCATCCTTTTTGGCCTTAACCTAGTTTGAAATACAAACAACAGAACATTGAGTTGGTATCCAACTTCTTCAATAACATCCTAAAGCATAATGGCAAAAATGGATGTTATTCAGATATGTACTTTCAAGTTCATTTTTATTTCATTAACATATATTTGTCCATCTCAAAGTGTTAATTTATCAATTAAGTCTCTTGAGGCTATATATTTTTCTTTTTCTGTTTTCTGTTTCATGTTGAAAGTAACATGTGATCTTTGAAAAAGAAATGCATGGAAGTCTAAAGTAAAATATGAAAAAATCTTCACTTTCTACTTCCACTCAACCCATAATCTCACAGGCATGTGGATATGTACATCTCCCATACAGATATACAAAAACTCACAAATAGAATAGCATATATTGATATTTTTAGTGGAATTTGTGTGAGTATAAATAGACAATATGGCCATTGTTTCTTCTGTAAATTGCTTTACAATTTACTGACAATCTATTGTGGGTGTAGCAGAAACTGTTCATTGTCTCTTGTATCCATTCCCCCCTTTTCCTATTTTAATATAACTGTAAGATTTTAGCCTTTCTTATGGATGCCTAACTTACATTTTATTTGTTCTATCCTGATTTGCATTTCGTTGCAGCCAAACTGAATGACTACAATGTGGCATAAGTGTTGTATTAAAGTTCCCAGGAATATCTTTAAAATGTTGGAAAACTAGCTGTATTAGAATCACCTGAAAGGCTTGGTAAATCAAAATATTGGGCCCCATCCCTAGAGTTTCTTTGTAATTTTTTTTCTTCTTCTTCATGAGAGACACAGAGAGAGGCAGAGACACAGGCAGAGGGAGAAACAGGCTCCATGCAGGGAATCTGATGTGGGACTCGATCCCAGGTCTCCAGGATCAGGCCCTGGGCTGAAGGCAGGCACTAAACTGCTGAGCCACCCTGGCTGCCCTAGAGTTTCTGATGCAATAAATCTGGGATGAGACCTGAAAATTTGCATTTCATATAATATCTAGGTGAAGCTCATGCTGGTGATTTAAAGACCACACTTCAAGAAGTGGTGTAGAGAGAAGATGTACACTTCTCTTTCCCTTGTTCTTCCTGCTGGCTTAATACGGATCTTCCTCTTAATCATAAGCAGACATTTTGACCATATGGGAAAAGGCCAGCCTAGAACAATAAGATTAAAAGTACAAGGATCTCTGAAGATATTGCGACTTCACTACCATCCGTGCAATCCCTATCTGTAGGTGAGAGAAGTACGTTTCTACTTTCTAAATCTTTTTTATGTTGTTGGGTAATTGTTTTTTAAAATGTCTACCTTTTTAAACCATTTATTACGTTCTCTCTCATTTGCAGTCAAATTTACATGGATTTCATGGACATATCTTTATGTAAAATACATATAAATTCAATGTATGGTTCTTAATTGCTGCATAATATTTTATAATTTTTTAAATATTTTATTTGTGTATTTGAAAGAGAGAGAGAAAGAGCGAGTAAGAGAGAGCACAAATGGGGAGAGGGACACAGGGAGCAGACTCTCTACTGGGCAGGAAGCCTGATGTTTGTGATCGATCCCAAGACACTTGGGATCATGATCTGAGATGAAGGCAGATGCTTAACCAACTGAGTCACCCAGTTGCCCCAGATAAATAGATTTTATTTCATTAAAACTAAATACAAAATGAAGACCAGATTTGAGAATTTTCTGAGCAGCTAAAACTATTTAAACCACATAAGCAAAACTAAGTCTATCTTATTTCATGAACATAAGGAAATTTCCTAGGCTATTTCTTATAAATGCTTCTGTCAACCAAAAAAGAAACTTGTCATCTTCCTAAACATGGTAGAGATAATCACTTTTAAACAATCCCTCGCTGTCTAGAAACCTCTGTTATAATAACTAATCATAGGCAAGGGTAAATAATTTCCTCATTTTTCAATTGATAGCCATCCTGTGACTTCATGCTTTGGAGCTTCCTGTTAGGCTTTGAATTTGAATCTTTGATAAAACCCTTTGGCCATTTGAGCAGGTAACCTTAATTTAGTACATCTGTCAGAAACACAATTCAGAGTCAGCTTTTTCTTTTAATTTTGTATTATGTACCTGAGATGTAGCTAAAATTTTAAAATGAAAGTTATAAGATCTCTGTTTATCTCTCTGTGTATATGCATATCTCTCTGTGTATGTATATGTATAATATGTACAATATGTATATGTGATAGTTTTATTTTTTTTTAAGATCTCTTTTATTTATTTGAGAGTGAGTGAGCATGGGGAAAGGGGCAGAGGAAGAGACCTCACTGGGCTCAGAACCAGGCAGAGGCTTGATCTCAGAACGCTGAGACCATGACCTGAACCCAAACCATGAGTTAGCTGCCTAACATACCACCCCACACACACACCCCCGCCCCAGGCACCTCTATATGTGATAGTTTTAAAAGAGTTCTATTAATAGGCTTAAAGAAAATTGAGCACTTACATAAATTCGGTATTTCTAAAACTTTCAGAAATATAGAAACTAATCCAAATGATTTTTAAGTTCACATGATCCAGGATTATCGTTCATATATAAAGCTCCTTTAAGTTTATTGGTTTTATAAAACAGGCTTGTCTTCAGAGTTGTCAGCATTAATTGCAATGCAAATGTACAACTTTTTCTACCTTGGTTTACTAGGCAAATAAGCTCTTGCTATCTCTATGTTACAAATTGTCAACAAAATAATAACAAGATGATGTTAGCTGTTTGATATCTAACCTGATCATAATTGGCTAAAAACAAGTAATTTAAGCAGATATAAATATGTTTATATTAAGTTAAACTAAATAAGTGTTTGCTGAATATCTAACTCATTTCCAAATAACGTAATACACTGAGATATTAATTGCTAAACATTAATTTGTCTATTGGCTTTTAACTTTTACAGAGTGAAAAAAGATACTGAGGTCTATTAATAAAATATGACTTTGCCACGTCAAAATATATGATAAAAATCTCTGAAAATTATGAATTTCATAATTATGTTTTTGTAAATGTGTTAAACTATTACAGGATGTTATTATATGCTAGTTCACAACTGCCTTCTTGATAGTTTTCACTGGCTTCAGAAAGTAATTTCTGAGGATTGTTGAAAAAGTACATGGATGCGGAGAATGAGTCTTGATTCTCATGTCCAGATTTGAGTCTGGAATCTAGATTTAAAATGTTTAACAACGCTTTGGCCCTGACACTGAGGTTAGAGGTTGATATTAGTGGATGGATATCAATCATGTGACTCAGTAAATAATAGTCACTGTGGTTATAGAGTCAGGATGGGTAATCACTGAGGAAACAAGCTGTTAACCTGACCAAGTCTGACCTAAACTAACTGTATTAAGTAAGTGTGGCTTGACAATACAAGAGTAAAGTTGGGTTGTATGATCTCTTGATAAAATGATCATAAATCACATCAAACATGCATTCTGTCTTATTCAAAGCTGTTTTGCAGTGCTCAGCAGAATTTCTAACTTATGATAAATGTTCAAAAATTATATATTAAGTGTTTATATATGTAATTTTTATGAATCAACTGTTACCTAGGAAATACTGTTTTCTGTAAATACTGTATTTCTCAGAATATCATAGAACTTTCATTAAAAATTCTATATATGAGTAATACTGTTTAAAATATCTAATATTTGCTAATAGGAATTCTAATTTTGCTATCTCAAATTCTTTGACTTTATTATGCTGATGAATAATTTTTGTCCTTGTTTCATGAAATTTTAGATCCTCGAATTTTTTACTTATTTTAGATTGCCTCTTTAAAATTGACCCTAGTTTTATGTCAATATTCTTGAGAGAATTTCTTCTTAAAATGGATTGTTCTTTTATAATTTTTAGATTCTTTAAGAATTCATAATTTAAAATGAACAAAATATAGCAAATAGTCATTGAGCAATCAGAATATCTCTAAAGAGAGGAATAGATGATTTAAAAGCAGTATGTGGACAGTTTTTAAATTATTAGCTAGAACCATGTGAAATAATTGGTATTCAACTGTTTCAAACCTACAGAAATGAAAATTCCATATACCTAATCATTTTATTTTTCATAGCAGCCTATGTCTAAATATTATTTTCATTAGTTTTTTCTTTCATTTATGTTTCATATACTTTTGTCCTTATTATTATCATAACTATTTTTAATTTGTTGGGAGAGTTATTTTACATATATATATATATATATATATATATAATGAAATACTTGTCTTAAAGGATTTTTCCTGAGTAATATATTAGTAGAATTACTAATGAATGATATTAGCAATATCATGAATTATTAGATTGAATGATATTAACAATAGCTTGGCTTATCTACTTTTAGAATATTTAATAAAGAGTTAAATGTACATAAACTTTTTCAAGACCTGACTATATTATATTATCTTTCTCAATTCATATTTTCTTTCTATTTTTCACACATTTCTCACCTGTGATTTTTTAATTTTTATTTATTAAATATCCTATTTATTTATTTGACAGTGAGAGAGAGCACAGGCAAGAGATGCAGCAGAGGGAGAAGCAGGATCCTGGCTGAGCAGAGAGCCCGATTCAGGGCTCGATTCTGGGACCCCAGGATCATGAACTGAGCTGAAGGCAGATGCTTAACCAACTTCTGGAGCCACTCAGGAACCCCTTACCTGTAACTTTTTAAACTTTGCCTATGACATTTTCAAATAATCTATTTCTAGGTCTCAAAAATTATTATAAATTGAAAATGAACTTAATTTCCAAGCATAATTCTTTATTCGCACAGACCTGCTAGATGCCAGCAACCACGTTTAATTAAGAATTAGACAAACCTAGATTTGTATCTTAGCCCTATTTTTTTTAAGATTTTATTTATTCATGAGAGACAGAGAGAGAGAGAGAGAGGAGAGGCAGAGACACAGGCAGAGGGAGAAGCAGCCTCCACGAAGGGAGCCTGATGTGGGACTTGATCCTGGGACTCCAGGATCACGCCCTGGGCCAAAGGCAGACACTCAACCACTGAGCCATCCAGGCATCCCAATATCTTAGCCCTATTATTGACTTTCTGTGAATAACTTGTACAAGTTATTCAAACCCCCAAGTATTAATTTTTTCATCTGTAAAATGAGGTCTTAACTCCTAGAGTTGTTAAGTTATGCATTTGTTTAGCTTGTAACATGGTGCCAGGTGCATGTTAAACCTTCTAAAGTAAAGTGTTTCAAGTGTGTACCATTTTAGGGTTCACGGTAAATGTTTATATTACTGTACATTGTCCTTCTAAACTTCCTGAAATCTGTAATAAGCTTTACATAAAATGTAATATTTTAATTGAACAAGTTATATAAGAACATATTTTCCTTACAAAGATTAAAATATTACTGAGTAATTATTTCTTCCAAAGCTTATTTGACTTTTTTTACCTAAATGGTATTATGTGCGATCTTCTGTAATTTGTTCTTTTACTTAATACATATCAAAGATCCATCTATGTCCAGTAATATGAACCTACCTCCATTTTCTAGCTGAAGCATAGATTGATTCATAGTTTATGCCACATTTCCTCAGTCTATAGACATTTAGATTGACTTTAGGCCTGTCATTATTAGAAATATGGTGCAATGTGCATCTTTATACAAGTATCAGAGAAGTATGCAAAGTTTCTCTAGTGGAGATCCCACTAACAGAATTTCTAAGTCATGACATGGACATTCTTCTTAATTTTATAACCACCACAAAATAGATCTCTCAAATGCCTCTGCTAATACGTAATCCCATTAGCCACATTTAAGATTTCCTTTTCTTCATATATATATATATATATATATATATATATATATATATACATATACTAATAGTCAATATATTTTTAACTCCTATGATTTGACAATTTGATGCTTTTTCGTTGATGTTTTAATTTCGTTTTCCTAATAATTAGCGGAATCATCTTTTCATATCCTTAATTCTCATTTCTATTTACATATCTGTGAAATGACTGTTAAAACTATTTCCTTTTTTATTTGAAAATAATAGTTTTATTATCATTATATTCTGGATATTATTTGGCTATTACAATATTGCCAAATTTTCTCCTTGAAGGCTGAGAATCCTTAAAATCTATTTGCAGTTATTTTTTTTCCTGTGAGGAGGTTTATAATTTTGATATATTTAGATTCATTATATTTTCCCCATGGCTTTAGTTTTTTATGTGTTCTTGAAAAAAAATCTTCCCCTAGTCCAAGGGCATAAATTTGGTCTCCCATATTTCCCTTTATTTATTTATTTTTTATTTTTTGTAAAACTACTTATGGTCTTTAATACATCAAGAATGATTTGGAGGGGATCCCTGGGTAGTGCAGTGGTTTAGCGCCTGCCTTTGGCCCAGGGTACAATCCTGGAGTCCCAGGATCGAGTCCTGCGTCGGGCTCCCGGTGCATGGGGCCTGCTTCTCCCTCTGCCTATGTCTATGCCTCTCTCTCTCTCTCTCTCTCTCTGTCTATCATGAATAAATAAATAAATAAATCTTTTTAAAAAATTATTATATTAAAAAAAAAAGAATGATTTGGAGATAGTGTGAGGTAGGGATTTAATGGATATACTTCTCTAAACATTTTCTAACATTGTTGAACATTCTTTCTTTTCTGTTTTAAAATATGACTTTTATATCATAATAAGTTCTCATATCCACATGGGGTCTATAAAGGAGTTTTCTTTTTAACTTTAAGAATTTGCTTTTTTAAAGGCCAGCTATTAATTTTAAGGTTCAGAAAATTCTCTGCAATTTTACACAAAACTTTCCAAGTTCAAATGTACATTTCTCTCCAACAAGTAACCTTAACTCTAATTAGATCTTTAAATAGTCACACACACACATATTGCAACATGTTGGAAGACAATGCATTTAAAGGAAGGAACATTGGTGAACCTTTCCACCAGAATTGTTACTATAGAATCATATTGAGCCTACTAAGTAGGCAGAAATAAAAAAGCATTAGAGATTACATTCAAAGTTACTGTTTGCTGGGTAGGTAGTAAAATGTTGTTTCATCATATGGCAAGTAGGGCCTTTTAATGAGCACACTTAAACTTTCCTTGGAAGTTTTACAGTTTGTTCTATAGCCATCTGGGCTCAAAGTTTTATTTCTTTCGAATTGCTTGATCATTGCTTCTACTTCTAGCACCACAGGGGCAAGTAGGTTTTCTAGTTGAGCTCTTGAGAGGTGAGGAAAATCTGAATTAATCAAAAATTGGCATGTTCGCACTGCCAAATTTTCAAGGGAGTTTCTTCTATATAGAGTGTTTGATAATATTGAAAACAGCATCTGTTACAGTTTTTGCTTTGTTTGCTGCTTTGTTGTGATTGGATTGTTGGTTCTTTGTCACTATGTTGAAGCTTATTGTTTTCTTAATTGAAAGGCCAACAGCTGGCTCTTTTTGTTATACTCTTTCCCCTACATGCTATTAAAATACTCCTTGATTTAAAATGCAAAAGTGCAATTATAAATAGCTAAAAATCATCCCACATATATGTAACAGGAGGATCTGACGCAAAATAGAAAAAAGAGGTGTTAAATTTTGCATAACACCTAAGTATTAAGCACAGATGCTATTTGCTGAAAATTTCTCAATAAATGAGCATCCTTTCTAAATAAAACATACTATATAAAATTCTTTCACTTATATTACTCATTGACTTTGTACCTTCTGAGATATATACTAGTTTAGATATACACTAGTTTAAATCTAAAGGACCCCTGAAGGACAGATCTTCCACAATCTTTTAGTGCTATAGAGATGGAGACATGCCATGTCCTCATTCAGAAATTGGACAGCCACAGGATGCCTGGGTGGCTCAGTGGTTTAGCATCTACCTTTGGCTCAGGGTGTGACCCCAGGGTCTTGGGATTGAGTCCCACATTGGGCTCCCACAGGGAGCCTGCTTCTCCCCTCTGCTTATGCCTCTGCCTCTCTCTCATGAATAAATAAATAAAATCTTAAAAAAAAGATTATATGGCCACATGCCAACCAGGTCTAGATGGTGTAGAGGAAGTCTTGCAAAATATAAATGAGCTCCAGGCCAACAAATGTCTGAGTGGAATGAGGTGAATAAACCTCACCTATCTGCCTGGCAGAGAAAAAAAAGAACACTTTTCAAAGGTAACCCCTTCTCTTGAGGCTCTGTGTTTCTTTTACTCATAGTATCCTTTCTATCTTAAAAATACATTGAGGCTCCAGCATGGTGCAGTCTGTTAAGCCTTTGACTCTGGGTTTCAGCTCAAGTCGTGATCTCAGGGTCTTAAGATCAGGCCCCACACCAGGCTCCACATTCAGTGCAGAGTCTGCTAAGGTTTCTGTCTCCCTCTCCCTTCCCCCCAAATAAATAAATAGATCTTTAAGAAATATACATACATATATAATATGCAGAGTCAATGAAATATGACCAGCAATGAAGAGAAAAAAAAAAAAAACAGAAATAGATACATTGCACAAAATTCAGTTTATATTATAAAACTGCATAATATTTTTGTCTATCTTCCTTTGATTTTTTTCAGTCTTTGGACATATATAAATGTGACCCATAGTTATAATCCTATCTATAGAGCATTTACTAGAAATTTATTACCTAACTCCTGAATAACTTCATATTTAATAAAGTGTGTAATTGCAAACTTATTGTTAATTGCAGATAATTTGGAATATAAATGAGAAAAAATCAAAAAGACAAATTAATGGATTACAGATATAAAAAAAATAACTGGTCAAATATATAATTGCTTTTCTTTTTGAAATAAAAAAATCATGTGAGCCATTTCAGTAATACAAAACCATCCTTTTTTATAATGAGAGCTTCTGTTAGGGAGAGGAAATTTAAGCTATGATTATCATTAATTAAGGTTCAATTTAGTTGATGGGTTGCTATTTTGACCTCCCTAAATGAAATATGATTGAGTGTAATCAAAAAGATAATAATTTACCAAATTCAGAGAGATCCTTTTTAATATTATATAGGTTAAGATTAATTGGAGCATTCCCCAAGCCCCTCAAGTGTCTTACATTTCATGGGTAAAGTAGTAGGAAATTATATTCATGTAGCTGTCTTCAAAAAAGGTTGTCTCTCTAATTTCTCCTTTTTTGTTAACAAGGTATTGAATTAGGAATATAACATGAACATCACTTTTCTAATTTAAAACCTAAGAGAATTTTAGCTTATGGTAAAGCTGTCTTATCTTCTTCCATTTCTTATTTAAAATAGCAGCTAATCAAAGAAAAGCATTTTGTAGACCTTCCAGAGATTCAGCTGTTACCTTTTATTACATGTTTGTGTGTGCCTGTGTGCTTGCTTTTTTTGTTTGTTTGGTTTTGTTTTTTGTATACTTGCTTTTTAATCAACGGGTCCATTCCTATGTTGCTCTAGGTAATAATATTGTCATTGCAGTGCCTTTTTGCTCCCCAGCTATGTTAATCCTAGAGGCTGTTTGCTAATGTGAATCACTATCATTCAGTCACACAATAGGATCACTCCTCTCTACCATTTTAACTCAGGTATGGACTTTGACTTACTCTAACCAATGCAATGGAAAAGAAGATAGATATAGCTATTGGCAGAAATTTGAAGAACCAGTTTGCTTTTTACTGTAGTCACGTAGTCACGTTTCCTCTGTGTTTGTATTCTTAACCTAGAAGCATGCATCAAGATGGGGCCTACATTAGTCTGTGTCTCTGAATAAAGACTGAAAGAGTTTCCGTTACAACCACTGAGAGATGTAGCATGAAGAAAGAATAAACTTCATTGTTTCATGCCACAAAGAATTTTGGGATTGATTGTTCCCATAGCTACCTTGGCCTCTTTCAGATGGCAGGTAAATTAGAACCAAAAGTAATTTGCAAATAACCTCAAATATATGACAGGGCTTTTGGAATCAATCAGATAATGGTGAGGTTAAGTGTTAATGGAGTTTGGGAGTAAATGGAATGGGAAGCTATCAGAGCTACTCATGTAATGCAGTGGCAAAAATGTGGTAAACGACTTCTCTATAATGAGCTTATAGCTCTAGAACAGGGTTGGCAAACTTTTTTTCTCCTTCCTTCCTTTTTTTTTTTTTTTTTTTAATAAAAGACTAGATGGTAGGTAAGTGTTTGTTTTGGGTTTTGTGGGCCATATGGTCCCTGTTGCAACTACTCAGCTCTGCCATCATTGCAGGAGAGTGGCCACAAACAATATGGATGTCTAGTCAAAGATATAATTTAGAAATGTTTTTAGCCACCAAGACTTATCCTAGCCTCTTGTTAAGGATAAAATAAAAAGTATAGCTGTCCACACCCAGGTTTAAAAGCACTGACTGGGTTAATATGTTCCCCAGAAATTTTTTCTTTTTGGTAAAATAAATGTTTAAAGGAAAAGAAAAGTGTGGCTTTCCTAGGGAAATCTCATATGCTCAAGTTATATGCAATTTATCTGGTTATGACCCAGTGAATTATGGGTACATGCAACTGATTGGTATCAAATAAATAATATGCCTAGAACATTTCTAAGACAGATGCACTGCTACATGAAGAACACCATTTTAGTTTAAAAGAAACCATGTTCAGTACTTAAGAAACTGTTAAGTATTTAAAACCCTTCCTTGAGCTCTCTACCTTCTTTTTTTTTTTTTAATTTTTATTTATTTATGATAGTCACAGAGAGAGAGAGAGAGGCAGAGACATAGGCAGAGGGAGAAGCAGGCTCCATGCACTGGGAGCCCGACGTGGGATTCGATCCTGGGTCTCCAGGATCGCGCCCTGGGCCAAAGGCAGGCGCTAAACCGCTGCGCCACCCAGGGATCCCGAGCTCTCTACCTTCTATATGCAGGGCAGAATTTAAGAGATGATCATCCCCTAATGATGGAGCTGAGAAGATAATTAAAAAGAGAAGGAACCAGGACACCTGGATGACCGAGTTGTTGAGTATCTGCCTTTGGCTCATGGAGTGATCTCAGGGTCCTGAGATTGAGTCCTGCATCAGGCTCCCCTCAGGGAACCTGCTTCTCCCTCTGCCTATATCTCTGCCTCTCTCTCTGTGTCTTTCATGAATAAATAAATAAAATCATTTAAAAAATAAAAAGGGAAGGAAACATGCATGATGACAGGCTGGTTTAGGGAACGAACTAAAATGCTATTCTCTGGGATTAGAATCTAATCTAAAAACATTCTCTTCTCTCGGTATATGAGATTAGAGGTTTCACCTAATATTTGTCTCCTGAAATTTAAATACTGCTATAAAAAGGGGCTGATGTATAGCTCCATTTCTTTTTTTCCAGAAGGTGAGGGTTTATTGTAGTTATCCTGCCCCAAAGCTATCACCTTTTACTAAGTTTGTAGAGAGAGAGAGTATTACTTGTATGCTTTTTTCAAGTCTCCAGAATTACACCAGATATAAGATTTTCCCAAGAGCCTGAATATGGAGTATGATGAGTTGTGACGGGTTTTGGATTGTCTTTTTTGAAGAGGGGCCAGTGTATTATGCATGAGTATTTTTTGTTTATCGTAGGACAGAATAATCTATCCATTAGGATTATTCACAAATATGTAGTGTTATCACTTTAGAAACATGGGACATTCCTACCCACTTTAACTGTTCCCATCTGATTTTATTTTACCAATGGAATCTGAGTTGACATGATATGTATCACATCTAGATGAAAATTTTGTCATGTGACCAGCCAATTTTTTTTCTTTTTCTCTCTCCTCCCAAAAGTATATAGCATTTATTAAGACAGAGCTTCTGTCATTTCATATCTATAACTACTAAGACTTGAATCCCCTCACCATCATCAATGGCCATACGGCATCAATGACAAACACATTTTCTTGTTTTAAGATGAGTAATAACTTGTTAAAATTGTGCACTCTCCAAACTTTGCTTGCAAAGTTGCATTGCACTAGCAATGCTCCCTCTTCAATTCTCTTCCATTAGCACCTGTCAGCCTTTAAAAATCCATTTAAAGTTCTTAAAAATAAGGAAAGTCTTCAAACAAACAAAAGCATCCAGATGTGAGGCATCCGAGAGCATGGAGCAAGACAACCAAGAGACAAGGCAGCCAGTAAAGAAGATATCATAGGCTAGTAACCCAGGCTTGAGTGATAAGGGGACTGAAAGCTGTAGGGTGCCTTCCAGGATTCATAAGCATCCAGGAGGCATAGGGTTGCCCCAGGCCCCAGCACCAAATCTACAGAAGGTTGGAATAGCAAAAGGTTAGAGAAACCGAACCTGAGATAACCATTTAATAGGTCAGCAGTTGAAGCAAACTTTCTCTGAAAAAATCTTCAGATCGAGATCCAAAACCCATACAGATTTACTTAAGGCAATACCATCATAACCACAGATGGACAAGCACTCAAGAATCCCAGAAGTCTCGGTGACTCAGTCAATTAAGAGTCTGCCTTCAACTCAGAATCCTGGGATGAGCCCCCCGTAGAGCTTCTGGCTCAGTGGGGAATCTGCTTCTCCCTCTCTCTGTGCCCATCCATGCTTTCTTATTCTCTCTTCCTCTCTCTCTCTCTCTCTCTCTCTCTGTCTCAAATACATAAATAATTTTTTTTTTTTTTAGATTTTATTTATTTATATATGAGAGACAGGCAGAGGGAGAAGCAGGCTCCAGGTAGGGAGCCCGATGTGGGAATCAATCCCAGGACTCCAGGATCACATCCTAGACTGAAGGTGGTGCTCAACCGCTGAGCCACCTGGGCTGCCCCCATAAGTAAAATTAAAAAAAAAAAAAAATCCCAGTAGCCATGAATGAAGTTCTAAAAGAAGCAATAAACAACAGATTTTAACTCCAAGGATTATTTGTGTTTGGAAGGTCACTCACAGAATAGATGATATCTATGTAGAAGATGTTTAAATAAACAAATTATGTAGCTACTTAAACATTCAACAGACAATATGTAGGAAAAACAGATTTGGAAATAAGACTGGAAGTGGAAATTTGTAAATTTGAGAAAAAAACTTGTTACAATAAAAAAATCAAAGGATTGTCGAGGCAATTACTGAACTGCAGGAAAGTTTCCATGTCATCTCATTAAAAAAAAGAAAAAGAGATAAAATTTGGCATCTGCTTTTTAAATTTTAAATGCATAGACATAGAATATTTAGCATACAAAAAAATTATTTAATCTGATAAACATAAGTAAAAAGTGTTCTCAACTAACGTAACTCTAAGTGAGTATTTTAAGAGGCAATTTCTTTACTAACAGGGACAGGCCCCATTATCACTACTTACATTCAACAATGTAGGAGGTGATGTAGCAAACGGTGAGAGAGAAATAAAAGCACAACGATTAGAAAGAGGGCACTTAATCATCATTTACAGGTAATGTGATTATTTACATGAGAAGGAGAAGAACATACAGATGTATCAATTGAAGATAGAGAGCAAGGAAGCTCAAAATAAGAAAAGTATGCAAAAAAAATTAGTGCTTACTAACAACAATTATGGAAGTTTAAATAGCAAGAAAAAAATAAATCCCTAGATATTACTGTAACAAACGATGTAGAAGACCTGTGCCATCTGTGATCTGTGCAGAAAATTATGAATCTACTGAACAATCATTAAAACTCTAAAACAATAACAATAACAATACCCCAGGTCAGTAGACACAATGAATGTATATCATAGAGATGTTATTTCTTCTCTACATATTCAAACTGATCTAGAGATAGTCAATGATTATATAAAAGAACAAAGAACTATAAATGATTTAAACCTTTCTGAATGAGAAAAAATATGGAGGAAGAAAAGCCTTTTAAAAATCCTGAGACTTATTTTAAGTTATAGTAATTCAGACAGTGTAAAAAGTGTATAAGCATAGGCAAATTGACATATATAACAGAATAGTGAACCCAGAAATAGATCCACACAAATATGCCACTTTGATTTAGGGCTGAGGTGGCAAAATGAGCAGCAAAACATTTGTTATCCATATGGAAAGTGAAATTGAATTCCTCCATCACCATGTATCCATAATTCAAACCCAGATAGCTTAAAACTTGAAATACTATAGAGAAATCTTTATAGTGTTTCAAAGAAAATATAGATGAATATATTTTTGATATTGAGAGGTGGTAGATTTCTTAAATTGAATACAAATTGTTCATTATTAAAGAAAAAATTCAAACACAGTTATATTTAGTTCAAAAACATCCGTTCATCCAAACATATCTTAAAAAGTAAAAAAAAAAGGCTATAAATGTGGAAAAATATTTGCAATATATATAACTTATGAAACATGACTATAAAATGTAAGGAATATAATAAAAAAATTCTGTTTTAATAATCTTTTGATGAATCACAAACTACTCCAGAACTTAGTGGATCACTTAGCATCACTTCTGTCTCATTCTACTTGTCCACGCCGGGGAAATGAATGATAGAAAACCTTGCTAAAATGGGGAGCTGTCATATTATAGTCAATTGCAGACCCAACTGGAAGAGGTGAACTTGACCTTACATGGACTTGACCCTGCACAGGGCTACTACTCTACTAGAGATGCTTTCCTTATCCCCACTGGCAATAATTCAGCCAATAAAAGGCACCATACTTCAAACTCCCAGTTTACTCCAATGGACTTTTAGTTTGTAACAACTTTACTCCTTTCCTCCTTAAAAAAGCGTAACTCTCCTTTCCCCCCTGAACTTGCCTACAGTTTTGTCACAGCTTATTTGTCCCAGATTGCAATTCTCTTTGTTCCCTGAATAAACCCATCCTGTGCTGGTAAAATAACTGGCAGTTATTAACTTCAAGATTAACCAAATCAAATCACAGACTTGAGGGAAAGAAACACGGATTCTAACTCTCGTTGGAAGAAGTGGCAAAGGGCCTTTAGGGTAAGAGACTGCTAGGATCATTTTTTAAACAACGTACCATGTAAATCTACAGAAAAAAAAATGAGCAAATGACAACAGCAGGCATTCCTCAGCAGAGGAAAAAAAAAAAGTAACAATAAAAAGAGATGCTTAGTCTCCTCAGCCTAATGATCAATCAGAGCAAAATAAGACCACAATAAGATTCCATTTCATACTCATCAAATTGCTAAAAAAAAAAAAAAAAAAAATCTGATAATACCAAATATGAGGTTTTCCATTATTGAGCTCGCTTATTCTTTGGTAATGAGAGTGTTAACTGATACAACTTTATGGTTAATAATACAGCATTATCTTGTAAAGTTGAGCACCCCCATACCCTATGGCCTAGCAATTGTACTTTTATATGAATGACACAATCTTGCTGCAATGAACCAGAAGACATGTATAAAAATGCTTATAATAGCATCATTTGTAACAATGAAGCCTAGAAACAGACTCAATGCCCACAGTTGGAAAAGTGAATAAAAGGAAGTTTGATATCTTCACACTATGGAATATGACTTCACAGGGAAAATGACTATTTGATATAATAACATGAATGAATCATGGAAACATGATGGTGAGCGAAAATAACAAATCCAGGTAGGCTACATAGAATATGATACCTTCTTAATATAATCCCAGAGCAAACAAAAAGTAATACACTGATAAGAATTTATACATGCAGGCACAGGTATATGTCACTATATATAGTGATAAAATATGTGAATATCAAACAAGATGCAGTTATAAGAGCGATGTGGACAGGATATGGGAGGATCATACAAGCAAGTATGTGTCATTCACAAATATTTCAGGACTTGAGAAATAGATTCATAATTCTTTAACATTATTTTTTTTAAGTTGTACTAGTCTCTCTAAATTGTGCTACATTACTTAGGAAAATTGGAATGTGAATGTGCATTCACATGCAATAAGATTTTATGTAATTATGCATTTCCCTTTTTTCTCTTAACCTTTTTCTTCCTCGCCTGATTAAAATTACTTTTCTCCTTGTATAATCTCTTGCTACATAACAAATTACTCCCAAATTTAGCTACTCAAAACAATAAGCGTTTATTTTATCATATTGTTTCTTAGGGTTAGGAATCTGACAGTGCTTTAGTTAGATAATTCTGACTCAGGATCTTATGAAGTTACACTCTGCTGTAGGCTGACACTGCAATTATCTGGTGACTTGGCTGGTCAACCTACTTCCACATTCACTCATCTGACTATAGGCAGAAGATTCAGTTTTTCCTGAGGGGATGCCTCAGTTTTCCTCAATGTAGATGTTTCCATAGGGCTGCACATAATACGGCAGCTGGCTTCCCCTAGGGCACACTTGCTCCCAGAGAGAAAGCAACCGAAACAATAAAGTAATCTCAATGATGAGTGCTGGATGCTATATTATATGTTGGCAAGTTGAATTTAAATTAAATTAAAAAAATAAAAAAATAAAGTGATCTCAAGAGTGATTGGCATACATACCATCATTTCTGATGAAATTTTGTAATATAGGTGAGGTTTGTTGGGGTGAGGTCCGGAGCCGACAACCAAGACAGAATTCTCGAGACATCTTTGGTACAAAATGGTGGTTTTATTAAAGCACAGGGACAGGACCATTGACAGGAAGAGCTGCTGCCCCTGGCCTGTGAGGGGTAGCTGACTATATACCTGGGATTTGGGAGGGGTTTGGGTATAGCCTACTCTCCAAGGAATTTTGGAAGCAAGGTTTCCAGGACCTTGAGGGGGCAATCTATTGTTGGGAAAAGGTCACTTATTACCGTCTAATAAAACCTGAGTCATGAGACCCTTCAGATGTATATCGGTGGGCCATGTACTTGGGGGATGATTGCCAACATGTATCTTGGGGGGTAGAGATAAAGGAAATTTCTAAAGGAATTTTTATATGTTAAAGTAGACTTACAGGTTCCTGCGGGTTGGGCTAAGATCGCCTTTTTTGCTTATCAAAACTGCCTCGATGTTAGCAAAGTATGAACATCGAGGCAGTTGAGTCCATAGAGGAATGTTACTCTGCCTGTTTCAAGGACTTGTCACTATGCTTTGTCCTCAGCTAGGCCTCTGTTCCTCTATCAATTTCTGCCATATTCTACTTGTCACATGGGCCAAAATTCTGTAACAGGGGAAAGGACTTCAGGGTGTGAATACCAGGAGGCAGGGATGTTTGGAAGCGATCTTGTAGGCTCTTACACTCAGAAGCTAAAAATAAAAATACATTAATAGTACAACTACATAAAGAAAAATGTGAATAATATATTTTTCAATGTAAGTTTGCATTCTAAAACACTGGCATCATTAAATGTATGCACTTTTATAATCCTCATAAATTCCTTTAAAATTTCTTTTTTTTCCTTTAAAATTTCTAAAGTAATTTCTTTACAGTTTTGAATTTCTTCCTAATTAAATCCACTTTTCACTTACCAGCTTGTAAGAAAAATTCACTCACCATTTGTATTTATTGCTTTATAAGGAAAATTCCTATATTTGTAATTGTTTTGATGAAGTTTTGGAATATAGGTGAGGTCTGGAGCCTACGACCAAGAAAGAATTCTTGAGACCTCTTTGGTGCAAAGTGGTGGTTTTATTAAAGCCCCGGGACAGGACCATATCCCTCTCACATTCATTTTTCGAATCCCTTCTACAGTTAAATCAATTTATACCTTTACCTGTGAGTATGTAAATAATCATGTTGGGGTCTTTATTTACTGACTGAAATATATGCTGACAAAAGTATATTCTCATGTTATTCTCAAATTGTCTTACTCCTGTAAAAGAATGTGTTACAATCCCTCCTCTAAATTTACATATCTATGTATTTTTAAAATCATTTTTTTCCCCTCTAAAATATTGTTTGGATATTGGGGGTTTATAGTGTCCTAGTGTATCACATCAATGGGAGGCATTCATTTGGTGCAGACTCTGTGTTCCTTGCCATCATTCATTGAAACACATACCACCCTGGTACTTAAAAAATATATATACACAAATGCAATGAAAATCTATGTTTATTCATACATTTGGTATTTCATGGACAACTAATGACCACAATTAGGTTTATACAGCTAGACAATGTTATAAGATTTCATATTTAAAGACATAATTATAATGTGCAAATCACAGAATGATAAAGTTACTTCTAATTTTTAAAGTGTCTATGTTTTCAGAATATTTCATGTATAATAGGAGAGATTTTCCAATTCAACTCTGACATGTTGTTATTTTATGCCATGAGTCAGTCTCCATCCAAAAAGATTTTGCTATTATTTTCACATAATTATACTGACACTGATTCATTTCATGTATTTGCACTATTTTTGATGCATTTGTGTCTTAAAATCTAAATTGATGTTAGGAATTATATTTTACAATAAGAAATGCTTTCTCATGGTAGATACTACTCCTCTAGTACCTTCTAATCCTCCAAAGATACGCCGTATGTGACTATATAAGCTATTAATACAAAAAAAATAAGCTATTAATACAAGTTTTGATAGTTTCTGTTCTGACTACAAAGACCCATTACAGTCAGCATTTTTGTTTTTGTTTTTTAATTTTTATTTATTTATGATAGTCACAGAGAGAGAGAGGCAGAGACATAGGCAGAGGGAGAAGCAGGCTCCATGCACCGGGAGCCCGACGTGGGATTCGATCCCTGGTCTCCAGGATCGCGCCCTGGGCCAAAGGCAGGCGCCAAACCGCTGCGCCACCCAGGGATCCCAGCATTTTTGAAATACAGTGTTCGTATATTATCTGAAGGAACCTCTGTATAGAAATGTTACAGAAATAGCTCTGACTGATAATTTTGATGTGATATTTTGTTTCTGAGGATATTTTCACCAATTTTAGGAGTTTTTCTTTTTTTCATAAGTTGTATGTGCCTGACAACTTTTCTACTCAATAATACATGAAAACCTTTTGATAGATTGCTAGTTAATTCAATGTGGTTTCATAGATTTCTTAAAGCTGAGACTCTGGATCATTTTTCAGTTCTTCATATTTAATTCTATTATTGTCTTTTTTTCAATAAATTTACAGAGAAAATGTAATGCATTGAGTAAAATTCTGAAATCATTTGGATGGTTAGGCATTTTAATTATGAAGCTTCTCATTTCATGTCTTTGTTTGCCATAAAAACAGATAGTTATTGAGGCAGTTATAGCTACCTGAACATAAAGAACCTAGGCTATTTCGAATGCTCATGCCAACACCATGCATATATCTGAAATTCAGATGTAGTATTCCATCTGCAATTATGTTTGATTGGTTTTATTTGTCATTTGCAGGCAGTCCCTAATGAATCACTAGAAAATAGTCCATCAATTCCTCAATATAAAATGATCCATTATTATGGAATATAATAAGTCTAAAAACATAGTCCCAACAAATGATTACCTTGCAAAGTAAAAGTGTCCCATCTCCTCAGAGAGCACAATAACTCAAGGCTGGAAATACAGTTTTGCTCCATGGCTGAATGGATCGAGCACATTTTAGCATACTGTCTAAACACATGAATAACAGGACAGAAAAAAGTGCAATGAAAATTTATGAAGTACAGTATGTTCTTTTATTGTTAGACTAATTTTCCAATTGTAAAGAAATGTGACTGTCTTATAAGAGTTATTTCTCCCTATAATTTCTACTGTTTAATTGATTGTATAATTGATACTGCTTAAAGAGCATATAGCAGTCAGTAATCTTTTTAATAATGGAATGACACAAAAATGTAATCTAAGGGCATAAAAATAATGGATAAATTGACACAGATTTTAATGGGAATTTCTCGTAAAAACCTTTAGTGATTATTCTTTTGAAATTGAGGGAACTTTTTTCCTTTTAACAAGACTCATGACAAAAATTGAATGTAGACACAAGAAAAGATACAGAACTTGAATATTGCAATGTACAGAAAATCCTAAAAGTTGAAACTTTGGAGTCAGTTACATGTTGATTCAAACTTAGGCAATATGCAGGCTTTACTACTTTTGAAAGTTCTTTGAAGGGTATTTTATCTAGACAGATATGCTTGGTATTGCACTTAAACTGTTCTCAATAAGATTATGGATGAATAGATCTTTTAATCCAGGGCTGCCACTTATTATAAGTATTATTACTTAACCTTTCTGTGTCTCAGTTTCCTCCCCTGAAAACTGGACTAATTAAAATGTTGGATTATAGTACTATTATAAAAATTACAGAGTTATAAATGTAAAGTTGTTTTAAAAAGCGTAGACTAATAATATGCACTTAATTAATATCATCTATTCATATTAGAATCATAATACCATACATTCCTTTCAGGCCTTTTATACTGAGGTAAGAAACTTTTTTTTTTTTTTTGATAGGATAAATGTGTTCATCATAGAAAGTTCTTGTTTAGGAAGTATAAAGAGTGATATTGTTTTCACATCAATCTTCTTTTTCTAAAGGCATGATACCATCATAACATTCAAGGAGAAACACTTTATTAAATGTTTTGCTGGTGGACCTGTGCTTTACTAACTGACATCTTCATCAATCCTCCATACCAGTGGCTGGAACATACCTTAAGTATCAGTTCATCTCTGCTTACGAGAACAAAAGTCATTCCATTACAATGTTTTTTTTTTTTTAATATATCTAGTGTATTGAGAAGAATATCTCACTAAAAATTGATGAAGTCATTCTCATGGCATTCCAATAAATCTGTCTTTCTATCACATATAGTCTAAATATTCAGGGTGGCAGTGAGTAAGCGGGCCAGCCAGCACTGTCTGACTTTGGATTGTAGTTCTACTGCTTACTTGCTGTGTGAACTTGACAAATACTCAAAATTTGAGTTTTCTTATCTGTAAAATGGAAATTAAAATAGAATTGGCTTCAGAGAATATTTGTAAGGACTAAATGAGCTAATATATTTGAAAATGGTTAACACTATACCAGGTCCAGAGAACACATTCTATCACCCTCATTGTTTTGTAATTGGTGGTGGCAGTGATGCTGTTACTAAATTTGGCAATTTTTCTTTTGTCCCATGTAGTTTTGACTCTAGGGGCATCTCCGTGGCTCAGTAGGTTAAGGGTCTGACCCTTGATTTTGGCTCAGGTCATGATCTCAGGATCATGAGACTGAGTCCCACCTCTGGCTCTGGGCTCATCAGAGAGTCAGCTTGAGAATCTGTGGAACTCTTATATGCGTATAAAACTATTCTATACATTCCATCCAGTCATGTGACTTTAAAGAGCACCTGAAGTAAACATTTCAAATTTCAACTCCATCTCAGATTTAGCCTCTGAATATTTAGATTCTTATCTAAAACTAAAATACTCAATATTCTCATTTAAAACAGTAACATACAGGTTGACATTCACATGAACTCACATTCCCACAAACTTATTCCATATTCATTCATTTTCATCTCATTAATGATGCTCCACTCTTCACTCTGTGGGGGTACCTTCCTGAAGGCTTCCTTCATGACCATAGTTAGTCTTTCAGGAAAATATGTTGAGTGTATTTTTTAAGAAGCAAAAATCTTGAATCTGACCATTCTTACCAATTTTAACTGTTTCATTTTTCAAATATGTCAATAGTTTTCTAACCAGCACTTTCCAGGTCCAATGCTTTAGAATCCATTCTCAACACAGCAACACACTTTGAAAATGTAACTGAGATCACCTGGTATCCCTTTGCTTCAATGATCTAATGGCTCTCCAGTTTACAGAATAAAAGCCAAAGTTGTATTAATGCCCCATGAGGACCTACAAAGTCTTACCCCTGTTACACCTCTGACTTTATCTCTTATTATGCTATTCATCTGCTC
Source organism: Canis lupus familiaris (assembly GCF_011100685.1). Classification (NCBI taxonomy): domain Eukaryota; kingdom Metazoa; phylum Chordata; class Mammalia; order Carnivora; family Canidae; genus Canis; species Canis lupus. The sequence continues at coordinate 9,303,627 of NC_049259.1, read as the reverse complement.
CAGCTAAAAAAATCTTATTCTTCCTTGAACATGAGCAGCACATTTTCACCTCAGGGCTTTGCAATGTTTCTTCTTTCTAGAATGCTTTTTTCCTAAAATATTTGTGAGGCTCAATCCTTGCCCAGTCGGTCTTATAAATTTTGCTCAAATGTCACCTTCTCAATGAGTCATACTTGGCAACTTTACTTAAAATTTTAACTTGTCTTCTTACTTATCACTGTTATCTGTCCTATTTTACCCCACAACACTTAGCTTCTTAAATACTATTTAATTAACCTATTTGAATATCTTCCTCAACTAACATACACACTTCATGCATTCAAAAATTTTTGTCTGTTTTATTCTCCATTATATCCTTGATATACCAGATCCCTTAGTACAAAGTAGGTGCTCAGTAAATATTTGGCACATGAGAGAAGAAAATACAAGCTTTATAATTTAGGTGGCTAGTACAAAAGAACAATAGATGATGATATAGTTTACAATGGAATAAGCTACTAATTAAATAAATCAAGTACTTAAAAATCCATTTGTATTTATTTTAATAAATGCATAACATAAAGTATAAGGGAAAACCGTTAAAAAAGTAAATGCAATATTCAATATTTCTTAAGATTATAAACACAACTTCTTTTCTATGTAGGTAAACTAATAAATTGATTCTCAGAAATTTTAAAAACAAATACAGAAATGTCCTTCCTAGCATTAAGCCAAAACTATCTTCTGATTCTTCTTTCTGATTAGCATTCCTCCATGAAGTCTTATTACCAATAAAAACCAGCTCTAAACTTACACCTTCTTTTCACTAGCTTTTTTTTTTTTTTTTTCATTTCTATTACTTCTTTTTCCCCTTTCATTAGCTTAGCACCTGTTTATTCTTTTGCTGTTCTCTGTTATCCTGGAGCTTGTAATGTGTTTTATCTGCTCACACTATCTAATAAAAATTATATTGTTCATCTTATCCAAAATGAAGCTAGAACCTTAGAACACTTTAATGCTGTATACGCTATATATTTTTCTAATTTTGGTTACACATTTTAAATCTATATATCCTATAACCCACAGGACATAATTGTTTTGTGCTGTTGCGGTTAATATTCAGTCAATTTTAAACTGAATTTCAGTTTTCAGTTATCTTTATCCTTACAATTGTCATTTCCTTTGTTCTTTGTTACTGTCATCCTTTTTATGTTCCCTCTTGGGCCATTTTGCTCCTGCCTCTTTGAGACTTTTAATCTCTGGAACATTAGTCCTCTGCCTTTGAGTCTTCAGGAGCTCTCGGCTTCCTTCATATCAGTCATTTTATATTATCTTTTTTTTTTTTTTTTTCCTGCTTGTTACTAAGCTATGCAGGGCTGGTCTGCTTTCTGCTATTCCATTCCACCTTGGAATTTTATATACATTGCTTTTCATACATTTTTTACAGCAGAACTTCAAGGGAGGTAATATCAAAATGTTTGTTGTACAGTCAGGAATGTAGTTTCCTCTGAGACTAATCAAGTTTCCTAAAATCACTTGGCCCATAAGTTCCACAGTCAAAACTCAAATGCAGGCCTGTATGAACCCAATTCTCACACTGTTTTTTTTATTGTAAAGACCTAGTCAAAGGCTATGTGAAGATCCTAATTACTAACATGAATTATCAACATGAATTTAAAGAGAACTTACTCTGTTCCAGGTATAATATTACATGTTGGTGTGATCAGTAGAGATAGGGTATGGAGAGGGTATAATGATGAGTATACCTCTCATAATTTCAAAGATCAGAGAAAACACAAACATAAAGAATTATCAAGAAATACCTGTGCTATACTATGGGCATAATGGGGACACATTTAGAATCCCAGACTTTATATAAAGTTTATTTTGAGGTGAAAATATTTGAAATTTAATAGACATGGGGGGGGGGGTGTTGCACAGTGAGGGAGGGAAGCCTTCTTGGAGTTTCCTCTGTCTACCTAAAGCATAAGTAGTGGGTTTGGGAGGGATTTCATATTTCATAGAAGAAATTAAAAGATGAAAAGGGGCTACCAAGGTAAGGAATGGGCAGCAGATGGTGGAAATATCACTGACTTTATCCTGTACATGGTGAGGAACTGTTGCTTCTCTGGGCCATAGGCAGTGATGTAGTAGGGCCTGCATAATGTTAGAAAGGAAATGGTTAAGAGGAAAAACCTGAACTGCTCTGATGGGGTAGAAGGTAACATAGACGGAGATATTTAATAGTTTCAGCCTTTGAATATCTATGTTTCTGCCTAACGAGGGATGCTTTTCCAAAAAATTGGGCAGAATATAAATCTCCCTGTTACTGCAAATTGGCAACATTACAGGCGAAAGGCAGAAAGTTCTCAAATTAGAGTAAGAACAAAATGTAAACCCAGGTCAGTCTTTCCCAGGTTAAAAAGCAGAAGCAGTATTCAAAGAGCTTATTGGAAGAAACAAGTCTCATTAGCAACAAAGTGGTGACACTATATTTAAAGTTGACTTTAAACAAATGCCCACAGATTATGAATAGCTTGCAAATAGCACTAAAACCCTGACAAAAATCAAAACTACACTATCACACAAATTGCTCTATCTCTCTCTCTCTCTCTCTCTCTCTCGCTACACTGTTAACTCCCAGAACAGAAATTGTATTATTGTTTATTTCATTGCTCCAGTGGAACACTTAAGGTGCTAGTAATTATGTGTTGAATGATTTACCGATTGAAATACAGAAAGAAAAAGGAAACGCTGGAATGTAAAATTTAATTAAAACTTGGAAGTAAAGGAATTTCAAACTATCCCAGAAAATATACTCTGCTCTCTGTTTAACCTAAGGAGCTTCTCTAGTTCTTTGTTAAGAGAAGCTCGAGATTGATATTTCAACCCACCTGTAAATCCTTCATATATATAATCTCATTAAACGTGTGGTAAGATGTAACTAATTTCCCTTCCAGTTTGCTCATTCTGTTATGCTCATTTTCTCTCTTTATCTCCAAGTCCCGAGATAAAGAACTCCTAGCATTTTTTTCCTACATAGCTCTCTAGACTAATATTATGCATGCTATTATAATCAAATACTGAGTGTCAAATACTGGATTCCATGAGAAAAGAAATATCACCTACTGAATGAGGCTCTAATAAGGCTAATTTCTGTTTGTATGTGTTACAAATTGTTATTACAACAGTATTTAAAAATTAATAAAAGTAATCACAGATGAAGTATTTAAAATGTTTAGTCTGTTCATTCAATTCAATATTATTTCAAATATCAAAACGGTTCTAATTGCTTGTGTCTATTTTAGATTCATACTGATTTCTACAGCAGTTGTATTCATTCCAAGTGTTCTTTGTGACATAGGAATAAAATAATGCCTTCAATTCTACGATAAAAGCAAATTCCCATCTCTATCAATTTGGTTGAGTAATAACATCCTCATTCATAGTTTCATAACTTTTTAGTTATAATCTCAAACTAACACAGAAAACTGCCACAGTAGTTCAAAGAACTCCCATAGAATCTTTATGTGGTTTGACAAAATATTTGTTTGCCCCATTTGGTTATTACCCCTCTCTCTGTGTAAGAGATGTATATAAATATATTAACTTTTCTGTATCAGTTGAAAGAAAGTGTAGAATTATGTTCCTTAGATCTAAATATTTCATTATATGCTTCCTAAAGAAAAAGGTATACTCTAGTACAATTTTCAAAATCAGAATATTTAATACAGATGCAATACTGTCATCTAATCCACAGTTCCTATTCAGATTCCAGCAGTTGTTCTAATAATATTCTTTCCCATTACTTTTTCTTGGTTTGGGATCTAGTCCAGTATCATAAAGCACATTCCATTGTCTTCTGTATTTTGATCCAGAACATTTCCTTAAACTTTTTTTGTCTGCTTTGGCTTGGCATTTTTGAAGAGCACAGATAAATTCTTTTTTAGATATCTTTAAGTTTGGAGTTTTGCATTTATTTTGGTGAGAATACTACAAAAATGCTGATTGTTCTCAGAACACACATGAAGTTAATTTGTCTGATACACAAACAATAATTTCATGGCTTGTTTAAGGTAATCTATCCACTATCCTTACTATAAAATTATTTTTGTAATTAATAACTAATTTTATTTACCAAATTTTGATGTGCTAGGTTTATCATTTATTGATTTTTTTGATTGCCAATTCTTAATATTTTAGATGATCTTCTTCTGTAAGAAGCTTTCTTTTTTTATTAATTTCCTTCCTTACTTCCTTGCCTCCTCCCTCCCTCTCTTTCTTCTTTCCTTCCTCTCTTTCTTCCTCCCTTCCTTTATTCCTTCATTCATTAATGTCAATATGAATTTAGATTATTATCCATTAATATCTGGACAATTGTTGCCCATTCAAACTTTTTCCTTTGTTCCTTACATATATCCCAATCATCCTTTGAATCTTTTTTTTCATTTTAAGTGAATAAAAAAAATACAGGATCAATGTGTACTTCCTCTGTCCCAGACCTGAAACCAACTTCTTCATTAAAAAGCCAGATCCTAAAAAAAAAGAAAAGAAAGAAGAAAAGAAAAGAAAAAAGAAAAAGAAAAAAAGCCAGATCTTTTTAGTAAAGAATATATATTACCTTCTTTTATTTTTAAAGTTTTACTTATTTGCTGTTACTTTCTATAAAAAAAAATTGGACGTTAAAGAAAATGTTGAACACAAATTTCACATTTTTAAATCTATGCTATATAAAAGGTAAGATCATGAACAATTAAAATAAACAAAGGTAAGTTCTGTTGGATATATGTAAAATATCATTTTAATTGTGACAAATTCTGCTGAAAGCCAAGTTTTGAAAATATAAGTTAATTTCTTCAATATAAAAGGGCCCAACCATACTAATTACATACTGTCTTTGTATAAAGTGTGTGCTATTTTAAACACGACTTAGGCTTTCTAGGCACAAGTTAGACTTGGTTCTCCAGGTAAGCAAACCTAGAGGAAGATCTTCAGTTTCCTTGACACGTTTTTCAATTAACACTTACCCTTTGGATCAGCTTGCTTCTCCCCAAGGTAATGCCAGGGGCAGCTAAATGATGAACTTGCTTTCCCAGACTCCCTCAATAGCACTGAACTATTTTAATTGTTGATCCATGTGGAGAGATGATTGATGTGAAAAAGAAACCAGAGTTGCTCACTATCACATTTTATAAAATTCCCTTCCATTTATCATTCACTATACAAAAGCCCTCAAGATTAGTTTTGTTTAAAGATTATTTGCATTTAAATTGTGAGGATATAGTAGAGTACTTGTATTTATGACTGAGGTTAAAACCGAAAGTCATCAGTGGTTTAATCTTTTTTAAAACAGTATTCCCTAATGCAACCCAAAGCATTGAATATGTTACAATATTGAGAGGATATTTTTCAACTGAGGGGATACTGGGGAGTCAACAATGTAAAAGAGAAAAAAAGTATCTTTATTTTCTGCTAGGTTGGAGCCAAAAATATATTCCAGTAGAATAATAGTCCTTGATGTGAGCTACTCTTTAAAAACAAAAATGAAGCTTTTTTTTTCTGAAATTACAATTGTATAAGCCAATTTTTTCTCAAGTATCATGCAGAGTTAATTGACTTCCAGTAACCTAAATTATGTTGTTACCTTACAGTTCAATTTAAAATTGTTAAGCAGAGACATTTAGAAATGCTAGAATGAAAACATTAGGCATAAAATAGACTGTAATGTAACATTACAGCAGTTCTAAGTATATTGTACACAATGCAGGTTATAGCTGTGAGTGTAAAATGCAATTATCTATATTCTTCCATTCATTTCAAAGAGTTCATGGGGTCATTCATATCGAGTAAACAATCACACTTCCTAGATTTTACCAGTTAGGATAACTTACTTGGAATTAACTCTCAAAAGGCTTTCACTTTAACAGTTTTCAGATAACTATTAAATAGCCTATATTTAGTTCTTAAAAAATGACTACTTTTATGTTATTTTTTTTTGAAATGTATAAGTCAAAGGATCTTGTTTTATATTTTAAAAATATTTAACAAACAAAACTATTTGGTTAAGACCTAACATGGCCTGAAGGTTAAGACTGTGTGTGTGTGTGTATATATATATATATATATATATATATATTTATATAGTGGATTTACTTAAGGAGAAGAATGATATTTACTTTGCATGGTTCACACTAGCTTATTCATCTTTAGGTGAAACTTCTATATCTAAAATCTAATAATTTGATTTTATAATCATATATTTGGCCTATCATGTTTGATAGGTTCTTCTTAAGAATGATATATTTACTACATTAGGTATACTAATTATTAGAGGTGGAACTGAAAGTTCTATTCTTCTTTATACCTTAAGAGAGAAGACCTATGGAAAGGATCCATGTGAATCAAACTAGTTTGTCAGCATCTGTGATTTGTTAAATATAATCAAAATATTAAGAAAATAACCATTTCTCCACATTACTTTACCTTCATGGTATTCACAGTTACATATTTATTAAAACTCTTACCAAGTATTCACAACTTTAAGAATATATGCATAGTCTGTAGAACAAAAAGAGAAATGATGATATATAAAATTTTTTAAAAAGATATTTGTAGGTTACACACCATATGTACTCGTATCTCCTGTGAGGGTGAAGGTATAAAGCAAATACAAAAATATAAATAAAAAGCATTTTGTAAAATACAAGAGAAGGTCAGAATGACACAAACAAGTTAATATTATTCCTCACTGGCCACAGTGTTCACAAGAATTCATTACTTCTCAATGTTCCTAGATGTAAGGAAAATAGTTTACAGGATTATGGTACATTTAGATCTTTCAGCAACTCCTTTCTTTGATTCAAATATATGCACCATGTATTTATTCCCTGACATTAATCAAAGAAAAGTTATTTTGGAAAAAAGGAAGCTTCTAAATACTGGGCAAATTAACTCTATGTGTTTATATCTTCTCTCTTTTTTTTATAGTGTTGACCCAGAATATATTATTGGAACAGAATTATAATTATTTCCAGTGCTTGATCTTACAAGCCAAATATCCTAAGAGGAAGTAAAATTTTGAATTTCAATGTCACAGCAGATTGTGGTGTTCTATTAATATTGTTCTCTAATGCTGCTTCATCTCAAAAGTAGAAACTCCCCCCTTGTCTTTGTCTTTGTGTTATCTTGGCATTGGTGAATTTTCCTAGTGGTGGTATTTTCCTGGTTCTTGGTATGACAAGTTATTTCTTTTGTATCCTAGGCACTTTGAATATTTTGCTATGATGCAATGTATTTCCTTGCAATCTTCTGTTTTATCAGGCCTCCTGTAACACTATGCCTGTAGGGGAAGGAGGCAATGTCTCATTACCACATGTTTGCGTAAAAGTTGAGGTTCCTCGCCTGGCTTCTTGACATCCCAAAGGATGCTAGGTTGGGTGAAATTCAGGTTCCCCATTAGACTTCTGCTGACCTTATTATCAGAGTCTTTGTAAGAAACAATAAAGATCTACATTTAGGGAGCAGCTTTTGGGAATGATAATCAAGGGAGAGTTGTAAGAACACTGGAGTTCAAGGAACACTGGAGAGGGTAAGGGAAAAGGAATAAAAAATGGCATCCAGATTCGTGTTTTGTGAATCAGAGATTAGTGATATTATATCAAAGAACACAGTTTTTGTCATATTTACTACTTAGCAAAACTATTATATAAAGTAATATTCTAAATATTATAAGATACTTTATTTTTTATTTTTTATATGATACTTTATTAAAGATACTTTCATAATGTTTAATTACTCACCATTAACACATATGGAAGTTTTTATTTATTCAAATTATTAATGTCTTTTTCACCTGGTAAGACAAAAGCAGGTAAACCTGCATTAATCTTTTGCTTTGCATGTTCTATACATGTCCCAAAATAGTCTGTACAAATCGGGAAAAATGATTTACCCAAAATCAACTTGAAATGTATCGCATTCAGTTTCAAATATCTTCAGTGATTCATTATCTTGTATGTATGTATGTATTTAGTTTTTAAAGACTTTGTTTATTTGAGAGAAACAGAGGGAGCATGAGCAGTGGGGAAGGGCAGAGGGGGAGGGAGAATAAGACTTCCCGCTGAGCAGGGAAGCTGTCAGGCCCTATACCAAGACCCTGAGATCTTTACCTGAGCAGAAGGCAGATGTTTAACCGACTGAGCCACTCAGGTGCCCTATCATTTTGTATTTATATGAACTACATATTTTGTTATTTAATACACTACATCCAAAAAATACAGGATAGCAAATAACTACTTTTTGTTTGCCCACCCACTTAATAGCCTTTATGGAAACTATATATAATCAATCATATGACATCATTATTGGTAGGAATATTTTCTCAGTTCAAGATCTTTAATTGGATTGTACTTATCTCTAAAATTTTATCTTCATTGTCTATTGTTATTGAAATCCTACTTGTTGAAAACTGTGGGAGAGGGAAGTAAATATATTTAATTCCACAAATGCTTCCATGTATCAAAATAAATCTCAGATTTAATAATTAACATTAGTTTGTAATTAAAATATAGGAAAAATATCAATGAGGCATAAAATTGGAATATAGATGCGTAAGGGTGAATACACAAAATATAAAATGTAAGTTACATCTAAAACAATAAGCATAGTAAAAGGACAAAAATAAAAAATATAAAGTTTTGCAACATAGCGTTGATAAAAAAAAACAACTTGGCAATAAATAAAATTACCTAATTAAAATTTGGAAGACTATATAAATACAGAATTTCAAGGAATTTCTCTTAGAGACAATGCATTTATTTTTTAAAAATCTTTACCATCACTCAAAGTATGTTAAATTCCTTGATTTGGAATTATCTTTAGACCCACCCAAACATTATTTTAAATCTCATAATGCTAGCATATGGTTATCTTTTGGTAGTGAGCTTGGTTTTCTGAAACCACACGAGAAGACTGGCCCTGGGGACGCCAGGATGGCTCTGCAGTTGAGCGTCTTCCTTTGGCTCAAGGCGTGATCCAGGGGTCCTGGGATCGAGTCCCCCATCAAGCTCCCTGCAAGGAGCCTGCTTCTCCCTCTGCCTGTGTCTCTGCCTCTCTCTCTCTCTCTCTGTCTCTCATGAATAAATAAATAAAAATCTTAAAAAAAAAGAAAAAAGACTGGCCCTAGAAATAAATAGACAAAGAAAGCTTTCAAGGAACTAAAGGTTATTGAGAAAATAAACAAGAATATCATCTATTTTCAAGAAAGCTGTGCTTTCACTGAGATATTCACATGCTGTTAAGTTAGTAGAGAAGGAAAACATGTATCCAATATATTCAGCTCATCCTGTGGATGGAGTGAGGGATAAATAACTATTAAGAAGATGAAACTTGAGCTGAATTGAACAGTTTGAGGTACTTGACTAAACAAAAGTTGAAGCAGAGTTCTTGTCAGAAATAATGTGGGAAAACATGGAAGGCTTCAAAGCTGATGTACTTTCAAAGGAATTGTTTGTAGCTTATTCTGTCTATAAGAGGTAAGTGGCAGAAATATACAGAAGCAAGCAAGTGATAATATGAAGGACTAAGGGATGCAATCTTACCTTAAGCGGTGAGGAACAGATGATGGATTTTAAATAGGAGGTTATCTGCATTTTAGGGCCCTTTGGAGAATATATTGAAGAAATGTATGCAAGCAAGTCTGGTTGCTTATTGAAAAAGTTCTTCATACAAGGTCGCTATCCCCCAATATATTTATATACTATTTGATGTCAAACTCTCATCATAGATTCTTACCTATACTTTATACTCTTTTATAAAAAGAACCATTTTATAAAATCTGCACCTACTGGATTTTGTTTATATCCCCAAATTTTTGAAATTAATAATAGAAGTTTTATTTTGAAAATAGACACATTATACTACTGATAGAAAAATGGTATGCTTTCAAAATCTATGTGAATATTAAGAAATTTGCTATTTCAGTTCATATTAGCCTGGCCACTGACTAATATTTGGAATGACAAATTTTAAAGAGCATTTGATTTTTTTCCAATTGCTATAATACAATTATATGTCTATTTCCTTAAGGATATTGCAGAGTTATATATTCATTGTAACAGCAGCAAACTATTACAAATAGAATAATAATTGTATATAGTCCCTGAAAGTGTTTCGATTATTTAAAAAAATTAGAAATGAACGATTTTTGTACCTTTCCTCAAAAGCATTTATGAATATATTTCTCTATCAGAATAGACTGAGAAAAAATGTAGCTCTCTTGCTTTTTATTAAAATGTTTCAGATGCATTATTTTACCTAAATAGTACATTCCATTTATTTTGTTTCAAATATCAGTAAATGTTACATTATTAAGAATCTTTTAATAAAATTATAACTCCTGATTTTGTTAAGAGACTCTAGAAATATCACTCAGGAATTAGAGTTAACATGACAGTTGCAAAATCTTTGGGAACATATTTCAACTTTTACACAACTTTAGATTTAGTATATAGTCACTACAAATATATATACATACTTATTCCTTTTCACATAATAAAATTTAATACACATTAGGAATTGTAAAGAGGATAAAATTGGAATATTAGAGATTTTTTTATTTGGTAATATATTCATTTCTTCCTTTTTATTTATATTAATTTTTCAGGTACTTCACACTATAAATACTGTGAGAAATTATGTTGCCAAGTACAACAAAAATATTCCTCCAAAAATCACTTCCACCTCTCTAAAAAACATTAAACATTTTTTTACAAATATTTACCCTTTCAAAATCTTTCTTTTCATCTATGAGATAAAGTATAAAAATATAGTTAAGGATGAGTAGAAGCATGATCAGTTTCTCTGAGCACATGCTCTGATTATTTTAAATAATATGATGACATGGTGATTGTTGATGTGTTTGTGTGAGAGAGAGCATGAAGAAAAGAAGAAGAAGAAGAAGAAGAAGAAGAAGAAGAAGAAGAAGAAGAAGAAGAAGAAGAAGAAGAAGAAGAAGAAGAAGAAGAAGAAGAAGAAGAAGAAGAAGACAGGGGAGGAGGAGGATAAGCGTGATAAGGAGGAGAGAGAAGGAGGAGGAAGAGAAGGAAAAGAGGATGAGGAGGAAGAGAAAGTCAGTTAGACACTTAGCCAAAAAGGGTCAGTCCCATGAAAGACTGTCCTCTACCAGCAGTCTCAGATGATTTGTTAGCTGATCACTCATATGGCCCCTCATCTACCATCCAACACCTCAGATTCCATCCTTAACCTTACACACAGGTCACTAGAACAGATCCTAGAAAAAGGAAGTTGTAGTAGTTTGAGTGCATGAATGACCCATTTTTTCCACATCATCTTTTTCACGTCTACGCCTTGGGGTTGTGCCCTCTCACTAATTCTGCACTTGACTTTGTGTCAATGCAGCAGTACAAAACTTGACCCAAACAGAAGCTTCAAACAATACTTTTGCACTTATACCGCCTCTCTTGGAACATTGTCCCTGCTATGAAGACATCTTAGCCTGCTTAAAGGATGTGAGCAGCAATTAGGGGAAAGGGAATCATCTACCTGATGCCTTTGGAAATCAGGCATAACCCATCAACTGAGCTGGATTAGCATAACCCAGCTACCCATCAACTGAGATGTGTGAGCAAACCCAGCCCAGTGGAGTAGCATTGTTTATCCAACACACACATTGATGATAAATAAGAAATGGTCATTGTTTAAATCATTACCTTTTGCAGTGATTCATTACTATCAATGGCTAACTCATACAGGAATAATGGTTGAGGTGTCATATAAAGTGTTGGTTTTCATGTACTAATTTAGCCACTGGATCTCCAGACTTGGAAGTTGTGCCCAGGCACTTCCAGTCATTCTGAATGATAGATGTTGTGTGGCCCCGCCAATGTAGCAGTGCAGGAGCTGTTCACTTCCAAAAATTCTCTTAGCAGCAGCATTTGAATTTTATCCAAAAAAAAAAAAAAAAGTTTATATAGAGAAGAGAGAGAAGACAAAGTAGTGGTGAGCAGAAAAGAAGAATTAGACTTCTCTAAATACAGTTTCTTTCTTATAGACTTGATTTTGAAATTTGGAAATATTTACAGAAATACAAATCTAAGTTGAATTTTTAATAATTAATTGATAAAAATCAGAGGCAACCTGAAATAAGAAAAACTTTGTTAGGTCCCATTTTAATTGATTTTGTTTTTATTTATTTATTTTTAAACATTTTATTTATTTATTCATGAGAGACACAGAGAGAGAGGCAGAGACACAAGCAGAGGGAGAAGCAGACTCCATGCAAGGAGCCTGATGCAGGACTCAATCCCAGGACCCTAGGACCACACCCGAGCCAAAGGCAGATGCTTAACCATTGAGCCAGCCAGGTGCCCCTTTAATTGATTTTAAACACAAAACTTGATTGAATATCCCTATAGATTATATATATATATATATAGAGAGAGAGAAATAAATTACATATTTATAAATGTTATATATAAACATGACACTTTATTGATATATTAATTAAAAATATATGTAATTCTTAAATATATTCAGTCATTATACAATGATAGCACTAAGGTATATTTTATTATTATTATTCCAAAACTGTTATGTAGTACTATAAAGCAAATGAGTTATATATTCATTAGAACAGGAGTTTTGAGTAATGGAAAAGGAGATATGTATGTAAGATTCATAGAAAGAAAAATCATATAACCCAAAACAGAATTAGATATATTAGTATGAATTCATGATGTATTGTTTTCTCTTAAAATATGTGTTTTCTTTGTCTTTATCCTCCAAAAATGTCTTAAAGGAAGATCATACCCATACCATCAAAACTGTAAACTTGAAATACTATTTCCCATTAAAAAGAACTATATTTTTTTAAAGAAAATGTCAATGTTCTAGAACAATAGAGTACCAAGGGAGGACAGTGGAGGAAATTTGTTCTGGGGGACTAGCAAAAAATGGTGCAATGTTAGTAGAGAATTAAAAACATTACTAAAGCCCAACTAAAACTTAATCTGATTTTTATCATTACCTTAAACTGGTGATTCTCAAAAACTCGTATTCAAATATTCCTCACAGAGGTAAAGACAACTTTAACCATGATTTCCTCCTTTTGATATGCCATTGTCTAGAATTATATATTGTTGAATCATAAAATAAATAACTTTTTTGTTAGGCTTCTTTTGCACAGCATGTTTGGAAGATTTACTCATGTTATTCTGTATGTCTTTAGTTCATTTCTTTTTATTGCTAAGTATATTTCTATTATTTCATAGATCAAAAATTATTTATCCATATTCCTGATGATAAACATTCAGGTTATTTCCTGTTTGAGACTATGATAAAATTGCTTTGAAAATTCTCATCTGAGTGTATTTTTTTTACAAAATATCTTTTTTAAAATTTATGATAAACTGTTGAAAGAATTTTCCAAATTGGCTATTATTTTACACTTCGATCAGCAATTCTTTCCTTGCTTCCATTCAACATAGCCCTGGGAGTTCTCAGCCAGGCAACTTGACAAGTAAAAGAAAGTGATGCAAAAATATCTCAGTTCCATCACCCCCATCACCCTTGGAGTCAGATAAAACAGAAACATACATTTTTATACCATTTCCTACGATTTTAGAGTTAAGGCCTGAGAGCCAAGAAGTTTTGCTGACATTCCTTCCCTCTCTCACTTTCCCACTCTCTTCTGCTATGGTGGGCAGCCCAGGTGGCTCAGTGGTTTAGCGCCATCTTCAGCCCAGGGTGAGATCCTGGAGACCTGGGATCGAGTCCCATGTCAGACTCCCTGCATGGAGCCTGCTTCTCCCTCTCCCTTTGTCTCTGCCCCTCTCTCTGTGTGTGTCTCTCACAAATAAATAAATAAAATCTTTAAAAAAATAAAAAATAAAAGCTACAATGGTATATTATTATTTCATATCACAGAGAAATAATGCTATTGATCTTTATCCAATCTTTCAATCTGCCAGATTAGAGTACAAAATAATGAATTATTTCACTATTCAAAATCTCCACGTATTGTTAAATCAATGCCTCCATTTCAAAATATATAGGATCTATTTTATAGTCAATTGTAAATAAAACAATTGAATTTGAAGTTAAATTCTTTTTTAGAAAAACATTTTATTTTTTAAATTGTTTTTTTTTTTAAAGTAATCTCTATCCCCAATGTGAGACTCAAACTCACAACCATGAGGTCAAGAGTGGCATGCTCTGAACCAGCCTGGTGCCCCATTAAGTGAAATTCTTTAAAACAGATAACCATTTTATAGATGGTAAGCATATAGAGAAAAATCTCTTGTAAATTTCCCAGACCAGTCCATAGCTTTGGAAACATTTTTGGAAGTAAAGCATATATGTTGTTAAAATTGATCCATTAAAAACTTGAAGAAGTAAAAAAAAAAATTGATAAAGTAAACTGAAAGTCAATATTTTTCCCACATTCAAAAATTAATGTCACATGCATACTATTTTGTATTTTTTATTCACACTTTACTCCATATTTAATAGGCAGTTTCTGAAAAAGTCAATTGTAAAAGGGAAAATACAGAATATCCCAACTTTACATTTCTTTTCCCCTCTAAAAGACCCAAGTAAGGTTAACTTGAAGTCATTCTGAATATTTTTATTTTTAGATTTCCAGCTATGTCTGACTCTAGCCTTTACTTTCTTCCCCTCTAAGTTTACTTCTTAACCAGAATCACAACTCAAATTGGTTCTTAAAACGCTGAGCCAGATACCGAAATGTTATAGTGATACCAAAAAATATATATGTATATATATAAATGTGGTTGTCAGAAATGGACTCTCAGGAAAAAATACTGGATATACTCCTCACCATTCACTTGTTTGGATTGTAACCAGATGCAAAACTACGGTCACAGCCAGCCAAAATGGTCAGGGTAATGATATCTTTACCTTTTTCAGGCTCCAGCTCCTTAATTAGGACAATCCATACACAATTCATGTACAAATTTTTCAGAAACAATCTTACCGCACCGAGGCTTATACCTTTGTCCTATGTATATAACTTTATTTTCAATTTTCTTCCTAAAAATTGATGTTTTCTTTCTACATTTGAAAATTTTTAAGTCGTTAATTTTAGTATAAGTAGAAGAAAATAGGATAGAAATTTTTTCTCCTCTCAATTTTTTTCTAATAATAGAACAATCCCCCTTTGTATTGGGCTTGTTGCCTTAAAGACTTTTTTAATCATAAAATCTTACTGTTAAAAATGGCGTATAAATTAGAAAACAAAAATGTTAAAAAAATAAACCCACCAATCCTTTTTTTTTTTTTTTTAAGATTTTACTTATTTATTATGAGAGACACAGAGAGAGAGAGAGAGAGAATGAGAGAGGCAGAGACACAGGCAGAGGGAGAAGCAGGCTCCATGCAGGAGCCTGATGTGGGACTTGATCCCAGGACCCCAGGATCACACCCTGAGCCAAAGGCAGATGCTCAACCACTGAGCTACCCCGGTGTCCCTAAACCCACCATTCTTAAGACCTGCCCAAGTTATTATTATTTTTTTAAGGATTTTATTTATTTATTCATGAGAGACAGAGAGAGAGAGAGAGGGAGAGAGAGAGAGAGGCAGAGATACAGGCAGAAGGAGAAGCAGGCTCCATGCAGGGAGCCAGAGGTGGGACTTGATCCCGGGTCTTCAGGAATCACACCCTGGGCTGAAGACGGCGCTAAACCGCTCAGCCACCCGGGCTGCCCAAGACTGCCCAAATTATAAAGTATTCATAATTCCTATAAGTCACTCAAAAGTAAGCACCCTGCCTCAAAATACCCTTATCCTTCCAGTAGCTCTTATCTGGAATATTGTATTTACCATTTCTTGAATTTATCTCTATTTTTATTACTAATCCTTATATTACAAAGTTTTACTTGTTTTTGAACTTTTACCCGCTCGGATTCACATATCTAAGATTAAAAATATTGATATATGCCGTGGTAGATTATTTATATTCTCTCTTTTTTTTAAGATTTTATTTATTTATGCATGAGAGACATAAAGAAAGAGGCAGAGACACAGGCAGAGAAGCAGGCTCCATGCAGGGAGCCTGATGTGGGACTCGATACCAGGTCTCCAGGACCATGCCCTGGGCCGAAGGGCACCACTAAACTGCTGAGCCACCTGGGCTGCCCTTATTTTCTCTTCTTAATGTTAATATAGGAAACATAACCCTGTTTAGTTTACATTCTCCATGAAGATTAGGGACTTTTTATCTTTTCATATCATAAATTATATTACCATAAATGTTCATGAAAATATCTACTGACATACATGTCTACATAGTATAGTACCATTTATATACATTCCAACCAACTAGCATTAGTCATCTTTACATTATAATGCCTGTCTCATTTCTAAAGTATTTGCCAATATAGACTCTGACTTTGTTGTTTTCAATTTATATTTTAATCTGATGTGTGCAAAATATATCGCTTGCTGGATTTAGTTTACATTTCCCTCATTAACTGTTTCTGTATTAGATATTATTCTAAAGCCCAGCTTCATCTTCTCCATTAACCATTTAGCTAAACCTTGGTTACCATGTTCATCATCATTGGACTTTTTTACTTGTGGAAGCAAACTGCAAGTGACTTACCTGGGTGATTCACAGCCTGATTGTTTGTCCCTGCCTTACCACTTGCTCCTGGTTTCAGTTAATAATGGCTTTTTTTTTTTTTTTTTTTTCTGTTTGTGGGTCAGGGAGGCTTAAAGCATCATTTCCCTTTATCTTCCCCGCTGAATAGTTTCCTGCCATGCTTTACCCCTGTGTCTGTAACACGGAAAACATCCGTCCTGCCTAAATTACCATTCAAGTGTAATACCTTTTTTATTTAACCCTGAGTGCATGACTGCTCCCTTTAATCCTACTCAATCTACCCTGAACAGGGAAATATCTAAAGGA
Source organism: Canis lupus familiaris (assembly GCF_011100685.1). NCBI lineage: Eukaryota > Metazoa > Chordata > Mammalia > Carnivora > Canidae > Canis > Canis lupus. Next base: position 9,286,702 of record NC_049259.1, on the reverse strand, counting down.
GAATTTATGGTCCCCAGCTTCAAATGCTATTTCTCAGTGTACTTGGAAATGGTTTCAAAATTGATGTTCACTGAAGTTTTAGATCAAAAATTGGGCATAGATAAAACCAAGGTCATGACTAGTCAGCTCACAATTATTTTTGTAAAAGCTTACCTAGGGAGAGGAGCCCTGCTGTGCCTTGTATCTCAAACATTGAATTAGCATGGGAAACAGAATTAAAGTATTATGAAATATGGGCACATGATCTGGCCAAAAAAGTATCCGAGCATGACCTCACAAATTAAGCCACTGAAGTGATATGACAGACAGGTCAGGCAGGTTTAAAGAGTGTCTAGAACTCAAATAGTAACTGGGCTCAGTGAATGTGCACAGAGCAAAGCGACAGATTACAGCAGTAATTAATGTATTTTAAAATAAAAAGTCAGAACTGTTTGCATGGGCTCTCTAGAAAGTTCTCAGCAATTATTCTCCCTGACACTAGAATATCTTCCTCTTATAGACAGTTGATAAGCAGTCAGCATTCACTGTCCTCCCAAGTCCACACTTTCCAATGTTTGTAAAGCAGATGTGGTAATGGATTAATTTATACTACCTGTGTTTGGAAAGGTAGTATTCTGCTCTGTCCCCTTGTCTAATATGCAAAAGACTAGCAATCCCTAGCCCTTGCCTTTTTTTTTTTTTGTATTGTATATTTCTTGCATTTTAATGAACTTATATTAATGTCTATATAAACATATATACAAAGCCCAAATTTATCCTAAAATTTTAATGAGATGACAAAGAATCATATGCCCCAAGATGTCAAATAAATATAATTTGTGGCTATAGAAAAGAGAAATGAGGACACTAGTATCAATTGCTGTCTAATTATTGAATTATTTCCTATTTCAACATTCCTCACTGCAGACAAAAAAAAAAAAACACATTTATTTTTTTAAGTAGCACATTGTATCAGTTTCCATTATTCTTCACCATATTTTTTCTTCAGAGCATATCTGACAGCTTCGTAAGATGTCTGTTCCTTGACTCATTGTGAAAACTTATCAAGCACATATTTGTCTGACCCATGAACTGTAAAAAATCATTTCTGACTTTTTTAACCCAGGTTTGAGATATGGATCGAGCAGGGACAAGATACAGGCAAGCACATAAATACAGCAGTGCAAAGTGCGCGGAGCAGAATGAAACTGAGCAAATGATCAAATCAAAGGCAGCTCTCATTTTGTTCTCTATTCAGATGTACTCACATTAAAGTGGGGCAAACATGAATGTCAAAATACTACTAAGGCCAACATAAGGGTAATGCTATTGAAGTGAGTTAATTACCTTACAGAATGTGTTAACTACATTCTGGTTGTTGGAAAAATAATGTAATTTTATGATTTTCTTCATAAACCCACACTTTCCCACTCTGTAAAAGTAAATGATGTGTTAGAAGGGTTGGAAGAAGACGTTAGAAGGGTTAGAGACTCACATTACCTAAGTCTCTAAAGGAGGTGATGAGCAGAGTCACTTTGAAAAGTATTTTAGAGACTCACATTACCTAAGTCTCTAAAGGAGGTGATGAGCAGAGTCACTTTGAAAAGTATTAAAAAATAGCTGTAAAATACTTACAGGTTTTAGGCTGTTTCTTAAATTTCAAAATAATCATATTAGCCAACATAGCAAAGCTTTGATGAGTTGACAGTGGCTTTTTATAAAATGTGAACCCAGTCAAGGCCTGTTCCATTGTAGGATGTATATAAACAGAGACCCTCCATTGCCTGTAGGAACCTTCCAGACTCTGCAGATCTCGATCAGTATCCATGATGAGGTGACCCTGGTGTACCTCTCCAGTCTCATCACCTGCCACCCTGAAACTGCTTTAGACTTTGCTTTATAAACCTTGAGCATTCCAGAAGATACTGGAACATTTCAGTGCCTTTGGCAAATGACTCTAGTCAGATCATGCGTATGTACATACTTTTTATGCTCAGTGCATACAGTACCTTCTTGATAAAATTTTCCTGACCATGTAGATAGCATTTACTTTTTCCTCATGTGAACTTTACTCCCATTTGTACGTATTATTATGTTAAATATATGATAAATATATGATATTTTAGCTTTGATTTGCTACTGTGTCTCCTTCTTTTCATCAGACTAAGATCTTAAGGGCAGAGTACGTTTCAGAAGAGTTCCTTATTCCCAATCCTCAGGGCAGCCTGAACATAAAAATATTTATGGACCGAACTGAATATATATCATCATAAGTAGTATTGTCTTTCCTTCCATAAAATAATATTATGGCTACTCTTCAATATAATAAACAGAAGATAAAATGACTATGCAAACAAAACTTACTTGCAAAATAAATAAAAATATTCTGTTGGAATTAAATGAAAATTTAGATTGCCTGATACCTACATTTTTTTTTTCTTTGCTAGAAAATAGAAGTGATTTTCCATGTACTTTGACTTCAAGGAGCTTAAACTCTAGCAAATTAGATAGCTATGAGATTCTCTGTAAACCAAAACAGAATGATCCATCACCCCTGAGCTTTTTGAAAGTTAACGATAATGAGAATATTATCAGAGACTTCAGATTAAAATTATTGCCCTGAGTGACATTCAAGATGATATTTAAGAATCACATTGATTTGGGTGCATACAATACATTTCATGATTGCTGGGATATATCTGGAATGTAACTTGGACTATTTCCTATAAGATTTCAAATGTGGAATTAATATTTTGTACTTCATGTATTAAATATTGTCAAGCTAGTGAAATTTTACGTCTAGAAGAATAAGATGATCAGGAATACACATTTTAGAAAAATTAAAACAGGCTGCTACATACAGAGGATTGTAATAATGTAAGCAAAATGCCAGGAGGCAAGGTAAGAACAAATAAATAGTGACAATAACACTGAACTATGACTTGAAACAAAGTAGTGACAATGCATTGGAAAATGAGAAAGATAAGGGAGCTAACATGGACTGACATAGATTTAAATGATTTACCAGCCAACTCATTCGTGGAAAGCAAAGGAGGAATTAAAGATGAATCTGAATATTTGAGCCTGGATAACTGCAGGGATTGTGGGCAGATAACAGACTAAGAAATTAGTGAGAAAGATGTTTTTGAAAGAAATAATGGGGGGTCAAGTGTCTGCCTTTGGCTCAGGTCATGATCCTGGGGTCTTGGGATCCAGCCCTAATCCTTAGTGGGAAACCTCTCCCTCTCCCTCTGCAGCTCCCCCTGATTGTACTCTTTCTCTCTCTGTCTCAAATAAATAAGTAAAATCTTAAAAAAAAATAATCAAATTACAGACTTTCTATAATCTTTCTTCCATCCCCCCCATATGTCCTGTCATTTAGTTTACTAACTTAAACTGGTGGCATACTTAACGATACTGCTGGACAGCTTATTAAATTAAAATATTAATTCTCCTAAAACCATAAACTGGTTAGATGATAAACAGGTCCATCATTACAGCATTTTCAGTCAGAGGAACAATTGAAACAAAGAAAAAGGATCATGTTTTTCTCTCTTCTCTTTTATAGACATAGTAGGAGTAAATTTGTACTTGACTTGATGGGTAGTGTAGAGCCACTTTTATGAAAAATAAAAGCATTAAAACAAAAAACTAGTCATCCTACTCAGTACTTTATTTGTGTGTAGAACATCAACCAACCCACTAGACTCTTTGCATTAAATTGACTGAGTTGATTATTATTCTGTAACTGAAAAGTGATTACTTTTGTCAAAGTTTATTTCTGCCTTGATATTGCTTGATGTCAGTCAAGTAAGTAATAAGCAAAAATAGAAAATGATCTGCATTTATTTCTTGTTTATTTTCTCTTTAAAAATAAAAATTCATAAGGGCACCTGGGTGGCTCAGTCAATTAAGTGTCTACCTTCAGCTCGGGTCATGGTCTCAGGGTCCTGGGATTGAGCCCCGCATCAGGCTCCCTGCTCAGCGGGGAGCCCGCTTTTCCCTCTCCCTCTGCTGCTCCATCTGCTTGTGCTCACTCTCTTGTGCTCTCTCTCTCTCCTTGTCAAATAAATAAATAAAATATTTTAAAAATAAGAAACATAAATTGATAGTGGAATACTGGATATGTTAAAGAAATAAAATTTTGTTTAAAAAAACATTGTGTCTAAGTGAGAGATTTCCTAAAATTATTTTTCTCAATATATTTTTCTTTTGTTTATTTAATAACCTAAATAATGAATCTTTCAGTCAAGACATTGTTCCTAAAATCTAAATTGTTATTTCACCTATGTGTTTAAGTGACTTGCTGAAAAAGATTTAGTGTCGAAGAAATTTAACTGAATGACAGTGATGCTTTAATTTCCAACTATCATAATTTCTAATTGTTTTTTCCTAATGATACTCATAATAAACAAAAAAATACACATGGATTCTATTTATACTATACAAAGTTAGTATAAATGTTTTAAAGTATATAGGTAGTTTAGAACACCTGAATAGTTTTGGACTGTTAAGCTATAGATATAAAAATGATATTTTATTATATCAAACCCATATTTATGGCCTTTTGGCCTATTATTATGTGCTACTATGCGCCATGGGACTACTTTGACACCATTTATTATTAGAATTGTTTTCATCTTCCCTTGTGTCAGGACCTGCTGAATTCTGTGGTCTGTAAACACCTCTCCCCACTCCTTTATTCAGCCATTCAACACGAAGCACATACTTATTGAGTTCTTATTCTAAACCAAACACTAATCTAGAGGAAGAGCAACATAGCAGTGATAAAACAACAACAACAAAATCCCTGCCTTTACTGTGCTTGACAACATTTGCCACCCAATGCCTATTTTAGCTACACTGGAGGCCCTAGAATTAGGCCTGTGCTAATTTGCAACCCTGGGAGCTTCATGGGTGAAATCTCGCTGCCGTACAGGGAAGACAAAGAGACAGACCATACCAGACTGGTAAGTGACTGGTTTGATAAGCAAGAGACTTACATGCTGAGGCTTGTCTTGGGTGGACACAAGACAAGTAGATCTCTGCACCTACCCTCCACAATCTTGAAGTTTATATAAAGGTCTTAACTGGTTCAGTCACCTACACAGGAGACCTTAACTAAATTCAGTCATGTATCCCATCCAGAAAGCTTCAGCACCACGTCTCTATCTCAAGGCTGTATCTTTTCGACAGCTTCTGAGAGTGGAGAAGTCAAGCAGAACATGCACCCCAAGGAAAAGAGAGGAGGCGAGGTACTGCCTGGGTCTAGCTCACATGTCAAACCAGAGGTCTTGCGTTCTTATGACCTCCTCCATAACATGGCATGAGCCAGAGAAACAAAGAATTCTAAACTTGGGCCCACTCTCGAATTTAGTATAAAGTCACCTTACTTCTCATCTGAGGCTAAATCTGTGCAATGTCTACACTAGCTGAGCGTTTGCCTTATCCCTGAGAGCCAAGCCCTAACAGGTGGCCAGTTTCTCACAACTAACACACACTAATAGCTTCTGCTTCTGAGTCCACACTGGGACAAAATGCCTAGCAGCTCAGCTGCTCAACTACTAACGTTGGTTTTTTTTTTCCCTTCATTTTCTTAGGAATAGGAATCTCTTCTGTAATCACACAGTGGAGAATAGGGTCAAGCCACTTGCAGATAAACACTGCCAACATCTGTTCACTTGCCTTGATAGAGCTGCAGATTTCTCCTGCCGCTGAATTATCCTTAGTAATCTCCTATAAGAACACCTATTACTTCATGATGTAACTGCTTTGTACCTTTGCCAAGACCAACAGATGCCTGCTTGCCTTCACGTCTTACCACCTCTGGCCATGCTCCAACTTAACAGTCAATACTAGTTTCAGAGTCTGATCCTGCTCATTCACCCTCTTATGGAATGAATTAAGTCATCCATATCTGTGTCAAAATCTATACAAGCTTAGCATGTAATGGTGGAAGACATTGACCAGGACATTGAGTTAGGCCAAGGAAAAGCTGGAATGATAAACATGAAAATTTAAGCCCAAGTCTAATTTGTTGACAAGGTTCCAGACCAATGAGTTTATATATTAGAACTAAAATTTGCAATTAGTTGAATAGAAGTAGAATAGAGGATATGTAATTACATAAATCAAGATTTATGAAGGATTTCAAAATTTAAGGCATTTTTCTCTAAGCAGATCTGAGAGGTTATTATAGGATCAGTCAGGCAAGTATAACTGTCAAAAAGAACCAGCTGTGGCATCTCTGAGGTAGAGTCTGTAAAAGAAATCCAACTGGATCTGAAGTGCAGAAGTTTCTAACAGCATAATGTACAATAGCCAAATTATGGAGGCAACCCAAGTTGTCTATGGACTGATGAATGGTTAAAGAAGATGTGGTAGATCTATAAAATGGAATATTACTTGGTCATAAAAAAAGAATAAAATCTTGCCATTTCCAACAACATGGATGGATCCAGAGAATGTGATACTAAGTGAAATAAGCCAGGCAGAGAGAGACAAATACCATATGATTTCACTCAAGAAAGAAAGAATAAAGAAATAAAACAAATAAAAGAAAAAAGATAAAAGAAACAAATAGACTCTTAATTATAGAGAACAAATTGATGGTTACAAGAAGGGAGGTGGGTTGGGAGGATGGGTGAAATAGGTGAAGGGGATTCAGAGGGCATTTGTCATGAGCACTGTGTGGTGCAGGAAACTGTTGGATCTCTATATTGAACATCTGAAACTAATAGAGCACTGTATGTTAGCTACACTGGAAATAAAATTCAAACAAATTTTCTAACTTTAGACATAAATTGTGGAAGACTCTTTGAAGAAGGAGAGATGAAGATCTTTTATTTTTCCTTTCCTTCTCTCTTTCTTCTTCCCTCTTGTTCTTCCAGCCTCCTGCCCATCCTTTTTGTTTTTATTTTATTTATTCATGAGAGATACAGAGAGAGAGGCAGAGACATAGGTAGAGGGAGAAGCAGACTCTTCTCAGGAAGCCTGATGCAGGACTTGATCCCAGGACCCCGGGATCACAACCTGAGCCAAAGGCATACCCTCAACCACTGAGGCACCCAGGTGTCCCCATCCTTTCTTTTTGGACTTTAGGACATTTAAGAAAGTTCATCACACCCCTCAATACATGACACATCATCATCAATGGTTTTACAAGATCCTTGTTTCATTTAAATTATTATTAATAGGGATCCCTGGGTGGCGCAGAGGTTTAGCACCTGCCTTTGGCCCAGGGCCCAATCCTGGAGACCCGGGATCGAATCCCACGTCGGGCTCCGGGTGCATGGAGCCTGCTTCTCCCTCTGCCTATGTCTCTGCCTCTCTCTCTCTCTCTCTCTGTATGACTATCATAAATAAATAAAAATTAAAAAATAAATTATTATTATATTATTATTATTATTATTATTATTACTACTACTACTACTGGCATTATCCTAACTCTTCATTTACAATCCCTAGCAGGTCCTCTCATAAACACACACACACACACATATTAGTAGACTAAGAAATGTTTTGTAGTCATTACGAAAACCTATTTATGTTAAAATAACATTGTCTTGTGAGCCTAACATTCTTTGTTGACACTTAAAAAAGCATTTTGAATGTGAGGGTGATCTGGCTGTACCATCTTTCAGCCCATTGTTTTCCAGGGTCAGTTAGGTTGATCCGGCTGTCTAGGAGGTCATCCCCTTCCTCCTTCACCACTCCACCAATCACCACCACTTTCTTCACACCACTCACCTCTGTCACCACTCCATATCAAAGCTGTCCTTCAGTCAAGAGTGCATGTGGAACCTGTGGTCCCCAGCTAGAAGCTCCACACAAGCTCTCAAGGTCCATTTGTTGGAGACCATAGCATAGTCAAACTTCCAAGGCTTCAGACATAACCAAATGAGACGCTATATGAGGCAATATGACTCTCTTAAAAATACCAGGTGTATATAAGTATGTATTTGACTATTTCAGGATGTTCCATGATGTTGCACTGCAGGCTTCCTCCACACTTTGCTGCACGTTTTCCAGAGATAGACACCTAAGATGCCTTCTCAGATAAGTGATAACAATCCTACTGCAAAGATCATTTCTGTACACGTTTCTCATGAAATATTTCAAGAATTTCTGGGGCATAATCAGGATTTGGATTGCAGGTCACAAGGCATACTCATATTTAATTTATTTAAGAACTTCCAAGTTTATCTTCAGAATGGCTTTACTAATTATTCTATGTCCTATGTATAAACTGCCTATTTATATACTTTGTCCATTTATTTTCTATTGAATTTTGTCTTTCATTTCATTACTATGAGGGAACTTTTTTCCTATGGATTATTTAACCTTTATTACTTTAAACTATTTCAAATTTGTTCTTCCAGAGTGTCACCTACTAACTTACTTACATATGTCCTGGGTTAACTAAAATTATTAATTTGGGGACACCTGGGTTTCTCAGCGGTTGAACGTCTGCCTTCGTCTAGGGCGTGATCCCAGGGTTCTCAGATCGGGTCCCACATCTGGCTTCCTGTAGAAAGTCTGCTTCTCCCTTGCCTACGTCTCTGCTTTCTCTCTGTGTCTCTCATGAATAAATAAGTAAATAAAATCTTTACAAAAAAATAAAATAAATAATAATTTTAATATAGTTAAATAAAAGGTCTTTTCTTCCCAATTTTTTGTTCTTTTGGATTCTGGTTTCAGAAAATGTGTCATGGATAACTTTTCATCTCTATGTTTTTTACTTAGCACACATCTGGCTTCATTTTATATTTATAGTGAGTCAACTATTCTTTATTTTTCTCCATTTAATGCACCTGCTTATAGCATCCACTAACCTGTTCATCTTTCCCCTATTGATATTTGGTTTCATTTCTAGAATATCAATATGTATCTGTTTCTGAACATTGTATTTTATTCCACTTTTCTGGGGACAGAATAACATGATGTTTGGATTCTAACATCACGTTAGGATGTTTGGTCCTAATAAGTCCTCCTTTGAAAATAAAATGTATTTAGGTATTTGACTTTAATCTTCCATAAAATCTTTTTTCTTTGATCAACTTGCTGAGATTTGCATTGCCACTGCAGTATTTTATAGATCATTTGAGTAAAACAACTATTTTACATGGACAAATTTTGTGCCTGCATTTATTCTACTTTAGATTTTTATTCTTTTGCATTTCAGGTAGGTTATTTCCCAGAGACATTGTTTTTGTTGCTTTAAGTCTTATTTCCTGTTATGTTTTTTAATTGACAAATGCCTTATGGGAAGACATCGTTACTTTTGGAAGTTGGTAGTATACTTCATGACCTTTCTGAACTTTCATATTAATTCTAATATTGCCTATGAGTTTTCTGTGCTAGTTTTCCTAACTCAGTAGTGCAGCAGTCCCAAACTCCTGCACCAGATTGGTGCTTTGGACTATTGAATCTAATTTGTAACGAAGGCCATGAAAGAGAATTGGTAGCTTATATGAACAACACAAACTCAGTAAATGCTAGCTTCCACTTGTGTCTTTCAATTCTTTAATAAAAATTTTCTGTTGTACATATTTAATGTATGCCTAATTCTCTGTTCTTCGAGATGGGATTCAGAGATCCTGGCGAAAGTGAAATTAAACATCACAGTTTCACTATGCCAAGGCTGGCGTTTCCTCCAACTCAGTGTCCTCCTACTCATCGTTTATCATCTACTCTATCTAGCATTTAACCCATGGATAGCTCTTCACCCCAGTCCATAATTAATGGACTTGTTAGCTCTGATGAAATGACAATTTTTAATAAATTATGATTTACAATGGACTTAAAATTGTGATTAAAAACACAAACATTTTTGAATGCATACTACGGTCATGCATTTTGCTCAGTATATTATACACTGTTTCAATTTACCTTATAAAAAGCTTGAACATTGTTGCAGACTCCTGCTTAAAAATCAAATAGTCAAAAAAACTTTATTAGCTCTTAATATATCTTAAGTGACAACCTTCTATTTCCTTAGCAATAGGGAATTTTTATCCATCACCAAGTTAAATTTATTTATTTTCTTTTACCAGCTAGCTTTACTCTACCAGAGGTATTTTTCTTAGAAAATCTTATTTTGGTATTAATGGTCAGTGGTTTCTTTGTATCATAATAAATACATCATTATTTTCAAATTACGCAGCTTTTAGAAATGCACCATTTATTGAGCTATGCATAGGACATGTCAAATGATTGAACTTATTAAGATTAAGAGGAAAAAAAAATCTAAGCATTGAATAAATAGTCTTTAGAACAAAATATGATTATTATATTACATTTCAAGATATGGGTTTACTTATTTCATTTTATTTGCACATTAAATCCAGTTGAAACTCATTCTAATTAACAGCATAATTATGAAATTTTAGTTCCTAGATCACCATGCACTAGAGCATTTTGTTAATCCCAAGTTTTGGAAAACACTATTTGACCCCCCTCTTTTTTATGCTTTTAACATAGTTGATAAATTTACAGATTTAAAAAATATGTCCACAAATTATTTACTACCTTCATCTTTTACAGATGGTCCCTAGTTTTCTTTTAGTATGACAGGGTTTAAAGACTACTTCTAATAATTTGAATAAACCAGAAGTGATGGTATATCCCTTTGGAGACTAGGTTATAAATATTCACTGTGGCTTCCATCTTCATTGCTCTGTCTTTTGCTCTTTAGGGCAAACCAAGAACCAGGAGCAACTGAGGATGATCTCTAGTCTAACAACCCTCAGGAATGGAGGCCTGTCAGCAAACATGTGAATTAGCTTAGAAGCAGATCCCGAGTAAGAGCTAGATCTTGAGATGACTACAGGCTAGAGATGAACAGAACGGCCTTGGTAAGCCATTCCTAGATTCTGGCTCCTTTGAAACTAAAATAATAAATGTCCATTGTTAGCCTGCTAAGTTTGGGGGTTATTTTCATATGGCAGTAGATAATGAACACAATGACATTGGTGTTGATCGACACTGAAGACTGTTATGACCACAGATGTACTTGCTAGTTCTTCCTGTTTGGGTTCTATTTCCTACCTTTGCCAGAATTCACCTTAAAGAAAATATAAAACATATATATCATGTTGTATTTTATCTAGTATGTGATATCTAGTATGTGATATCACATACTAGATAATTATTCTATATTATTCTATATTATTATAGATAATTATTCTATATTATTATATATATTCTATAATTATTCTATATTATATACTTTTAGTACATATGATATATTTTATACATTTAAATTATACATTGTCTTTTCCATACATTTGTATTATGAGGTAGGTGTGCCTTTTGATGGACTCAACATATTATTATTTTTTTGATGCTCAAATTATTACAACTTGGCCAAAAGAAAGCTGTCACCTTGGTCTTTTAGCAATAACCCAGATATTGATAGTTTCTTCTGACTTGAAATCACTAAAACTTCCTAGCAACAGAGTGTTTCAAATACGTCCTGTCTGTTGCTTTTCTTTTTCGTTTTTGTTTTTTTTTTTTTTAATGGGGGGGTGGCATATGTGAAAGTATAGATACACTTCAAAGTTATATTGTTCATTTCCTCTCAGTCCATCGTCCAGACACCTGCCTGTCCAAGCCACAGAATTTGGATTCCATTGGGGAATTTACCTTGTTCTCCCATCTGAAAAGGACTCTCCCACCAGCAATTTCTATTTGATTTTCTTATGGTGCTTGCCCATATGTGAGGTTAATTAAATAAATTAGTTGTACTTTTTTGTATCTTGGATTTTGAGAATATATCTTTTTAAAATCTTGAAACTTGGAAAAATGTATTACTGCTTTATTCCCAATAGGTAAAGTTCAACTATGAAGTAAATGTTTCTCACTATCTCTCTGAAGTTGTCTAATAACAATGTGGATGGTTATTCCATACCTAAGACTAGTTACAATTTTTACTTATATGATTGAAGTCAAGAAAATTCCCTAAATCATTTCCTAATTTCTTGTCCCAAGCTGAAAATAACAATAGCTAAGATTTATCGAAGACAAGCAATGTGTCCTACACAGTGCTATATGCCTTTTGTGTCATCTCGTTTAATCCTCAAGATTACCCTATGAGGTTGCTACCAGCCTTATCCTGATTTTAGACTGAAGGAAGTAAATCAGAGGGAGATGGAGTAACTTGCTCAATGTCACAGAGTCAGGGCAGAGTCAGAAATTGAAGCTGAACAGTTTGAATTTTTAAATCCGTGACTTTGACTACAATACTATAATAGGTGACTACCACCAGATTTCTAGAAAAATCTATTTCATGAATGTTACATAAAATTGTTGCACAGTTTGACAGACACTTTTTTTAGGATGGCTATACTTCCTTCTTTTTTAAAATTGGTTTCAGAGGTGGAATTTAGTGATTCATCAGTTACATACAACACCCAGTGCTCATTACATCAAGTGCCCTCCTTCATGCCCATCATCCAGTTACCCCATCAACCACTCACCTTCCCTCTAGCAATTCTCAGTTTGTTTCCTAGAATTCAGCATCTCTTATGGTTTGCCTCCCTCTCAATTCTCATCTTATTTTAGTTTTCCTTCCCTTCCCCTATGTTCATCTGTTTTGTTTCTTAAATTCCATATATGAATGAAGTCATATGGTGTTTGGACAGACACAGTTTTAATTTATTATTTCTGTAGAAATCTAATTAATCTAGAAATAAAGCACTTATAGAAATTTCAAGCAAAGAGAAAGTTTTTGCAATTCAACTATGCAGAAATAAAAATCTGTGAACTTGGACAATACTTAGAAAATACCTAGATACTTATAAGGGAAAAATTAATATTTGTCTTAGTAGTAGGATGATGCTAAGGAGATAGGTCCCAATTGACTGTTATTAACATGAAAAAATGGTCAGAGAATTTTTGTTTTATATTTATCCATAGCTTCTTAAAATTAAACATTCATCTGCTTTTTTTACTTTTCACATTTTGTGTAAAGTAACAGCTACTGGATGTAAAGTATACGTGTGTAAATATATATGTAACGTCTTTCAAATAGTAAGTATCAATATTACAGCCTAGAAAATGCAAATTACTTTAACTGAAAGATCACAGGTGACTTGAGCAGAGGCGTTTAAAAAAGGACAATTGTAATTCAAATTTTGGAATTGTCTCTTGGCTGATACTCGTTCAGCCTACATGAAAGATTACATTAAACTTGAAAACACAAGATATTATGTTTGTCTTCACAAAATATTACTCTAAATTTTAAACAGTTTATAAATTATGTTGTCCTTTCCATATTATTGATTTTAAAATACATTAGATTATCAGTTCTGCAAAATTGGATTACAAATATTAGAGGCAGATTTTTTCTTTTTAATTAACTTCTTTATCTTATCATTTTGTCTTTTTCCTCTTTTTCTTGAACAAAAAAAAAAAAAAAAGCCTTTATCAGGAGCTTGGTAGGAAGAATATAGAACTTAATACACTTCAATTTTATCTTTGAAATGCAAAACATAAAGATAAAAATGAATAATTCAGTGAATTATCTATGTTCCTTGAAGATGTTTAGTTATTTACATTTATTTGGTCTTAGTTTAGTCATCCACTAGCAACTTTTAGAAAAGGGCACAGAATGGGAAAAGAAAGATTTCTTTCTTCTCTCTCTTCACTGTCTTTGTTCTCTCTCCTCTCCCTCCATTCATTTCCTCTCTGTTCCTTGTCCTCATTTCTTTAGTTTGGTGAAGATACCGCTTTCCACAAATGTAAGGAATTAATAATACGTTTTGGATTATTTTCATAGAAAGGGACCTGCTTAACAGAAGGAAATAAGGGAGCCATTGGACAAAGTCCCACTGCATCTGCATATTTTAAAGGTCTATTACAAATCGTTTTAAATATTATGTTAGATTTTCAAGACCTATAATTCTTCTGTATTCAACAGCAAATCAGAGAATTCAAAGACAAAGCATCTTGGATACCATTTTCTCAACTATCTCATTCATGACCATCCTATTATGTTTTAATAAATTGAAACAAATTTTGCACCAATCAGACATGCATATTAGAAATGGCTAATCAGGACTTTTTTTAGTTTTAATTTATAGAAACCATACTTAAAGAAAAAGAACTCATCATCAAAAAGAAGCAGCTGCTAGAACAGCAAAAGAAAATGCTTAAAAACATTTCCTGGTAAGCCTGCTGCACCCACTTCCTCCACTAGTCTCAGCTTACCTGTGCTGTGATTACCTATTCTTAGATTCTTCCTGGCTGTGATGTTCTGATTAGTTACCTGTCAAAAAAGCTCTACTCTCCTGGTGGATATAACTGTGCCTTCCTCTTCTGCCCATCCACCTTCACACTGAGAATTCCTTGCAAGATATCTATTTTACCTTTTTCATATTATACGTGAATCCTATTATTATGTGCTTTGAAATTACTTTTATAAATATAAGTCAAAACTTAATAAGGTGCAACATGTGTATCGGCCAACTTTAAAAATATATATATATATATATATTTATTTATTTGAGAGAGAGAGTGATCGACAGAAGAGAATATGGGGGGGTGGCAGGGGTAAGGTAGGGAGAAGCAGACTCCTCACTGAGCAAGGAGCACGATGCAGGCTTGGTTCTAGGACCCTGAGATCATGACCTGACCCGAAGACAGGCACTTAACTGACTGAGCCACCCAGGTGCCCCTTGGCCAACGTTTTTATATAAAAATGTGAGTTATTTTATCATATCCATATCCATGACAACTTACCCATTACAATAAATATTATAACAAAGGCAGTTAATTGTCTCTGGAGTCGGGTCCCCTTCTGCTCATTTCTATTGTAAGCTCTTAGTTCAAACTTGTTTCTTCTTGTCTGAATTATCATAAAAGTTATTTTAGCTGTTTTTCCATACTGTGTATATTTCCCTACTGTAATGTCTAGTAAACTTCTTGAAACTCAGCTCAAATAATGGCAAGTTTCCACCATATTTTAGGAGGAGATAAAACCTTTGGCCTACTAGGGGTTTGATATTTGTCCTCATTTGATATAATGTAGCTCCTCTACATTTATGAGGCCAACCTAAATTGCCTAAAAACCTCTGGTTATGCTTCTAATTGTTTCCACCATCATGCCTTTGCTTATGCTTTTCTCCAAAGCATTCTTTGGTGGCACATTTCTTTATCTCCTTAATTCTACATTTTTATATCCTGTATATTCTAAAAAGGAAATGACACACCCCCTCTATGACTTTTTTCTAACTAACTAGAATTACTCTCTTCATCTGTGCTCTGATAGCACTTAATTTAAAGCTCCCTAAAGGCCCTCATCACTTTTTACTGTCTTTGAGTTATTTGTGCTCATGTTTTACTTCCCCCAATGGACACATATTTGAGAACCAGCATAATTTATTTATGATCAAATCACCCATAGACCACAGTGCAATGTCTTATACAGAATAAGAGCTTTTTTCCTTAAAGAAGGAGGTGGCATTAATGAATTATGCCTAATATATACAGCCCAAACTAAGAGAATTAGAGACCCAAATTATTTTGGAAACCTATGAGAATCATTACAAAAGCAAAATGCATCTGTTTCTCCATCTCATCTCTTACACACTGTAAAAATATTTGATTTATAAATTCCTTAATTCCAGAATTTTGAAGTAATTTTGAGCTTTGCAAAAGAGCTTGGGGTGGGGGTGGGGGAAACATGGAATAGTTTAAGAAGTACATATAAGTGGTTGGAGAAGATGCTTTTTTTATTTTTAAATTTCTATTTGCCACTATCATCCCTCCTCCTCAAATCAAAAGTACAGAAGACTAATAGAATATGCACAGTTTGGAGGTTTTTTGTGAGAGTTCAGTTACTCAGTCTCTCATTCCCAAAGTATACTTTTACTGAGCAACAATTATGCAACAGGCAATATTAATTAATTTTGTCTCTCTAAAGGTAATAAACAAACAAAACAAAAACAAAAAACAAAAACAAAAACAAAAACAAAATAAAGGTAATTAAACATAGAGAAGACATTCTAAATTTTAACCAAGCTATTAGGGGAGGAAGGAGACTAAATTTAATGTTTTTGCAATTATTTTTTTCTGAATTTCAACATTATCTAAGTTTTCTTTTTCTTTTTTTAATAATTGCTGTATACCTTTGTATTAATTTCAGGTATACAACATAGTGATTCAATATTAATATATATTGAGAAATGATGACTACAATTAGTATAGTTAATATTTATCAAAATGCATAGTTATGAACATATTTCTTATGATGAGAACTTCCAGAATTACTCTCTTATGAACTTTCACATATGGAATACAGGATTCACTGCAGTCTTCATGCTGTACATCACATCCCCATGAATTGTTTGCTTTGTAGCTAGAAGTCTGTACTTTTTAACTTCCATCACCATTTTTTCCACCACCTACTCTACTACCTCTGGCAGCCACCTATCTGTTCTCTGTATCCATTACCTCCTTTTAGTTTGTTTTTGTTTTATTTTGCCTTTTGTTTTAGATTCTACATATAAGTGGGAACATACAGTATTTGCCTTTCCCTATCTGACTTATTTCACATAGGATAACTTAAGGTCCATTCATGTTGGACCAAACGACAAGATTTCTTTCTTTTTTATGACTGAATAATATTCCTGTGTGTATGTGTCAGTGTGCATATATCACATTTTCTTTATCCATTCATTCATCGGTGGACACTTAAATTGTATTCGTATCTTGGCTATTGTAAATAATGTCACAGTG